>NC_056746.1:655480887-655835887 GCF_019279795.1 Protopterus annectens
ACTCAAGAGGCAAAGCCATAAAAAGCGAAGGAGGCCATTTATTTCACCACGCAGAACAATATAAAAACAAAGTGAATACTTTTGTGTTCATATGAATGCTTCTTTATTTATTTTATTTTATTTTACATTTGTTGACCGGGCTAGTCTAGCTGGATGCATGTCCATTTTCAGTAGAGGCCCGGGGAGAAAAGCTCCAAGAAAAACATACAAAAGTAATATACAAAAGTAATATAAAAGTTATGACAGATATTATAAAAACAGCAATTGCTACATAAAAACATTGGTGTGTAATATTTTTTTTTTTTTTTTTTTTTTATGAGACTACTCATTCGTAATATTTGGGGTAGTTAGTTAGAAGGAATACTATGCTTGTAAATATTAAAAATTATATGCAAACCTTTGTAATCATGAGAGAGAAGGGGCGGTTGGGGAGGAAAGTATGTGGAAGAGAGGAGAAGTCAGGGAGCAAAGAATGGGGATCAGTAGCCTACATTAGTGGGGTAAAGGGTGAAAGTGGCCTTAGGCAGTAGGAAGATAGAGGTGAAAGAGGAAGCAGTTAGTCAGGGTTTGTGCAGGGGCACATCCAGTGAGATTTTAGGTGAAGTTTGAGTCTTAGTTTAAAGAGAGAAAGGGATGGTAATTGAGTTAGGTCTGTTGGTAGGAGGTTCCAGTGTTTGCCAACAGTGTTAGAGAAAATGCTATCACCTGACAAGTTATTAGACTTCATAGTACAGACAAGTAATTTAGTAGAGGAACGAAGTGATGTTAGATTTGTGTATGGGGTGATAAGGTTAGTGAGAATAGGCGTATTCTTAGGTTGATAAAAGATTTTATGAGCAATGATGAGTTGGGAAAATGTTAGTAAGTTAGGTAATTCAAGCCAGTTGAGTAGCTTAAGATTAAGACAATGGTGTGTCTTGTATGGGTTGCTGGTAGCAAATCTGGCGATATTGTTATAAGCATGTGATAATTTTTGGAGGTTAGTTCTTTTTAGATTAGTATAAATAGATGAAGCATAGAGAAGTGTAGAGATTAAGTGAGAATGGGCAATGGTGGTTCTGGCTTGTGGAGTAAGGAAAGGTTTGATTCTGTATAGGCAACCAATTTTTCTGTTCACTGCTTGTATGGTGTTGTTAATGTGAATATCATAGGTGAGGTTGTTGTCGATAGTCACTCCTAATAGTTTGGTAGATTGTTCAGGTGTTATCAGGGTGCCTTTGCTAGATACAATAGAGAGATCAATGGGTGGGGACCTATTGGTAGGTGGAAATAGTAGCAGTTTGGTTTTTTTGGCATTGAGAAGTAGGCAACGTTTAAGGAACCATTCTTCAACCATGTTAAATACCCTTTGGGTTTTATAGTGGAGGTCTGAGGTGGAGTTAGCAGAGCAAATGAGTGTGGAATCATCGGCATATTGAATACAGGTGGCCTGTGGGACTGCAATGTGTAGATCGTTGATAAAGAGCGAAAAGAGAAGAGGTCCTAGTATTGAGCCCTGGGGAACTCCTATGGAGACTGGTAGAAGGGATGATAGTTTATTCTGCCAGACAACTGCTTGTTGCCTATTGTTAAGGTAGGATTTAAACCATTGAATAGCTGGGGGGTCGAGAGCCAGAAGTTCAAGGGTATTTATCAGTATGGGAAGGTTGACCATATCAAAAGCCTTTGACAAGTCGATGAAGAGAGCAGAAGCGAGGGTGCTGTTATTACGGTTTTTATTAATGGTATCAGTGAAGGATAGAAGGGCTGTGGTGGTACTGTGAAATGGCCTAAAGCCATGTTGGCAAGTAGCCAAGATATTGTATTTTATTAAGTGGTTAAGTAACTGATGGTGAATACATTTTTCCACGACTTTAGCTAAGGGTGAAAGAAGAGCTATTGGTCTGTAGTTAGAATAGTCAGTGGATTTTCCACCTTTGTGAAGTGGGATGATATGAGAGACTTTCCAAATATCAGGGATGATACCTTCATTAATGGTTCTATTTAGTAGGATGGATATGGGAATGGCAATGGATTTTGCTGCTATTTGCAGATATTCTGCAGGTAGTTGGTCTGCGGAGGGGGAAGAAGGTTTAAGCTTTATGAGGATTTTATAGATAGAGTTTGTAGAGATGGGGTGAAATGTGAAAGTTGGTGGGGTTAAAGAACTATTTGATGTTTGGTTCCTAGTGTTTGGTTCCTTCTTCAAACTTATCTATTCCTACAAAAAACATTAATTTAAATATAACTATATGGCCTAAATGAATAAATCACTAGCCAATCAAATGTCTTAACTGATCAAATGGTTAACTAATTAATCACATGATGTAATATTCATTTATCTTCCATATTCATCTTATAAAACTGATAAAATAATATATATGCTCTATAAAGACTGTATAAACACTTCCATATAATAATAAAACTTGTTAATATTATAAAATAGTTTAAAAAATTATTATAAAAAAATGTATGTTTATTGTATTAATAAAAACATAATGCTATATTTTATATATTATATGACTACCATATAAAAAAACTACTAAACTATTGGTATGACAACCTAACATGATAAAAATATGTACAAAAATGTATAAGTATATGTAAAAACCTTTAAGAACATCAAAAGGGAAAAAATGGCCTATAGCAGGGAAACACAATGATGTAAAAACCTAATGTGTAAAAGGTCGACCTGCCAAGAATGGTTTCAATGAAACTTTTTCATTGAGTCGATGGGCTTTATCAGCTTGCAGCTTCAAAATCCATTTAGTCTCTTGTTTCTCTGTATGATTTTTAATATTTTCCAATCTAATCATTTTATTGATCAATTCTATTGCTAGGAAGGCAAACCTATGTGTTGAATCATTATTAATAACATGTTTAGCTAACAAATTCCTATTGTCTTCTTTATGAGTAGCGTACAAATGCTCCCTAACCCTTTCCCGTAGGGTCCTATCAGTTTTCCCAATATAAAAAGAGGTACATTTTGGACATTTCACAAAGTATATTAATACAGAGAAACAAGAGAATAAATGGATTTTGAAGCTGCAAGCATTGGTGTCTACATTTTAGTATAACATTCTATGTTTTTATTAATAAAATAAACATATATTATTGGGTTTTTTTATAATAATTTTTTATACTATTTTATAATATTAAGAAGTTTTATTGTTATATGGAAGTTTTTATACAGTCTTTATAGAGTATTTATATTATTTTATGTTTTTTTTTTAAGATGAATGTGGAAGATAAATGAATATTACATCATGTGATTAATTAGTTAATAGAAATGACCAAAGCTTCACCAAACTAGTAAACTGTAGACAGAACTGACTGGGCTCAATGTGACAAAAGTACAATAAATTGAATCAGATAAAACAGCATACATAAGCGCTTTCATCTCTCATGGAGAATTCTTCAGATAAAATACACTCTCATTCACCATCTTTTCTATAAGATGGGTGAAATTAATTAACCAATGATACAATACTATTAATTAAGTACTTCACTGTTTTAAAGGTCCACAGCACACCAATGGCAACTCATCCAAGCATAATAAAAAACATTTCCCAAAAATCATTTGTGTACCCAAGCATTAAAAACCATACAAATGTGTTTAAAATTCATGTTAACAAATCTGCTTTTTTACACAATATAGGTTTGAGAGATACTTGGCCATTCAAACCCGGGGGGGGGGGGGTGATGCATTTAATTGCAACTGCCAGAAAAGTTCTCTCTTTAATAAATGTCTTTTCCAGTCACCTCCCCTAGGGTGAATCTGAACCCTTTCCAGTATACCAAAACTAAACTTAACAAATTTATTGCACATCACTGAATGTCTATACAATGCATTAACTTTTCTTTTCTTCTTGGTCTCATAGAGGTGCTCATAAATTCTCGATTTCAAAGCTCTCTCTGTCTTCCTAATATAGTATCCTGAGTAGCTATCACATTTTGCTAACTAAATCGGTTTATTGGTACTACAATTCCCTTTCACAAAGGACACCTTAGTATGTAAAACATTGTTCAAAATAATTGTTTTTTCTTTAATAATATGACTGCAATATGCACAGTTACCACAAGGTGTAGTACCATTACCAAAATTTTTATCCATTTGTTTACTATTTTCTAGGATTTGTTTAAAATTCCTACCGGTTTTACTAACAAACAAGGGCTCAGGCCCAACCAACTGGGAGAATTCATTGTTAACCTTGAAAATACTCCAGTTCTTCTTTATAACCTCCTTAATGTCTTGAGAATAAACATTATGTTTCAATACCAGGGCTTTTTCATATTTATTGTCACCCTCCTTGCTGTTTTGGTTTGAAACTCCATCCCCAGTAGTGGGGGATATTTGGTACCCCAACCTTTCCTTACTTCCTGGAATATACTATCCACCATCTTCAAAGGATATTTCCTTTCTATAAGCATTTTCTTCAAAAGATCAAACTAACCCTTACTTTTGATGGTACGGATGGTTGATACTATAGTGCAAATATGCATTACAGAAAGTTTCCTTTCTGTACAAGTTTGATGTAAATTTATTGTTAGATTGGGAAATCCTAACATCTAAGTAGTTAATACTGGTGAAATCCCAGGAATTTGTAAATCTAATGTATCCACTATTACTGTTCAGATGTTCCATAAACTCACTAATTTGGTCCACTGTGCCATCCCACAAAATAAAAATATCATCAAGAAACCTGACATAGAGATGTAAGTGCTTGGCAAATGAACTTTCAGTATGAATTCATTCTCCCATCCCAACATAACAATATTGGCATAGGTGGGGGCACAGGCTGCCCACATCACAACTCCTCTAATTTGCTGGTAGAATTCACCTTCAAAAATGGACAAAATTATTGTCCAAAATGAATTCCATCATTTCAACCAGTAATCTAATTCTGTCTTCCAAAAGGGTGGGAAATTGTCACATGGAATTATAAAAAAATTCCATCTCTTCTCTTTTAGGAATACTAGTGAAGAGGTCCACTACATCAGTAGAATAGAAGATGAGCCCTTCCTTCCATAAGTCCTGTTTTAATTTACCTAAAAATTCCCCAGAATCTTTCAGGAGATGGGGTGTCTTAATCACTACCTCTTTAGACCACTTGTCCACAAGAATGGCCATGGGATGGGTCTTACTCCCCCTACTGGTCACTATGGGCCTGAAAGGGGGCTTATCAATGTTCTTGTGGACCTTCGGTATACCAAAAATGTTTGGTATCAATGGCTTTTTCTGTTGCAGATATTTATAAGTGTCCACATCAGTTCTATTCTCTAAGAAATATTCTTCTGAATAAAATCCTATGAAATGTTGTAGAAGGATTTCCCAGATCCTGCACTCATTCCTTCTGTCCTGTGTGTTTGTGTAATTTTCTTGATAGTCAGCCAGCTGTCCCTAATAACGTAGATAGAATGTATACATTTTCTCATTCTTTTACATTTTTATACACTATTCCTAGTCCTGACCCAGCAGCTGTAGGTCCAGTTTGTCCCACTGCTGCTAAGCTCCTAGTCAATTCCAACCCTACTTTTTCTGATAAGGATGGGAAAATTATTGATAGGTATGGGAAAAAATGTGTACTTCTGCAACTTTCCTTTTCAGAATTTTGAATTGTCAGGCTTGTGTGTTAAAGTTTGTTCTAACTGTGAAAGTATGAGGAATGTTTTATCTGCAGTTTCTTTTTGTTGGGAAAATGTTCATTTCAGTAACTCGGTTTCTTTTGTTGTATAGCTACTACTTATTCTAGTGTGTGTATGACTTCCAGGGCTATGGCTACTGGTACTATTTTGAAGTGGCTTGCATGGCTGAATTCTCAGAACCTCCCAGTTGATGTTGCAGACTTCCTCCTTAACCCATTTCAAGTGTAACTTGGACAACTGGATTGGGATTGGGGAACAGGATATTTATCCCTGTTGACACCTATGTCTCTAATGGACATAGGCAACATATAAATGTTTCATCTCCCAAGCCCCTGCTTACACTTATCAAGGGTACCAGAACTTGTCAGAGATTTGGGATGCATGGCGAGGCTTAAAATGGTCCTAGTAGTTGTTAGCCTAGTAGAAATTTGTGAACCTATGAAAATGAGATTTTAAATTTCCCCTTGGATAGAGATTTAGTATGTGGCCCCTCTGCTGCAGAGGTGATCAAAAAGTGTGATGAAAGGTGCAAGCTGATCAAGGGAATCTCTAAGATTTTTCAGCACTCCTTTTCTATATTTTCTGAGGGATTTCTATATCTTCATCCAATTTTGGCAAAAAGCAAAATAAACATTCTCAACAAAATATAGATACGCATATGTTTAAGAAGAAATGACAAAGGAGTTCCAAAAAGAAGTCTTGAACCTCCCAGTCTGAATGACTAGTCAAGAGACCTTGTGACCCTCATCCACCTTGACCCCTATTTTATTGCCAGAAACTCAGACTCTTTATTTTTCTCTTTGGAAACATAGCGTCAAACAAATGGATTCTGAAACTCATTCATCAACGTTACAGATGGCAGTGGGAAGAAATTCCTGCTTTCCGGGGGTCATTCCTCTTCCTCCAGATCAGACTCTTTTGTTTCCACTGGTTCTTTATCATATGCTGTTATTCAGAGCGATAGAACCAGTTCTTCCTTCCCAGGTGGAGAGGGTTTTTTTTTTAATTTACAAATATTTCTGGTGCCAAAGAAAGAAATGCTTGGAGACCAGTTCTGGATCTTTCTTTCCTAAACCTGTTCATGCCAATGCCAAATTTCAAATTATGTCACTTCACAACCTGTTACCTCTTCTTCCTCTTTCCTGGTAACGCAAGACTTAAAAGATGTGTATCATCACATCCATATTCTTCCAGACTTCAGATGTTTCTTAAGGTTTTGTGTATCTGGATCACATTATCAGTTCCTGCCTTATGCTTTGGACTATCCTCTGCACCAAGAGTGTTCATAAAGTGTCTAGCTGCAGTTATAGCTCATTGCAGGCTACAGGGTATCCATTTTTTTACATATTAAGATGACTTGCTTATCTTTGTAGAGTCTTTTTCAAAGTGCCAGAAATCTCTCTTTTGGATGACAGATCTCTTACACAAGCTTGGATTCCAAGAGGACATTCAAGAATCTTTATTGACTCCTTCACACAGGATTGTGGTCCTAGGATGTTAACTGAACAACTTAAAAGAAATTTTTGTCCACAGAAAAAAAAGATCTATATCTAGATCTGTTTCCAAGGTTTTCCACTCAGACTTCAGTCATTATAACCAAATGATTTTGGGTCTCATGGAATCTATGCATCACGTGATAGCTCTGGCAAGACTCCACATGAGAAAGATATAGTGGTATCTGAAATCTTTTTGGTAGCAGCACCGACACCCTTTCTTTTCAAAGCCCAGTGCTGTGGTTTGTCAGAAGATAAATCATTAGGTGGACACAACAGATGTCCTTAAATCCAGGTCTAACTTCTCCCTCCCTGCTCTGAAGCCATCAGTCAGCACAGACACTTGGGGAGCAGTTTCAGAAGGGATAAAGTACTATTTAATAATATTAATAATTTAATAATATTTAGTAAGTATTTGTGGGACATCAAGGAGAGATGCAAACACATAAATATCAAGGAGATGCTTGCCCTGATCAAGGCACTCAACCCTCTGAACCATCTTTGGTCCCTGGGACCTCTTCATGTGGTTACAGAAAATACATCACAAGCAAGGGGGGAACCAGGACATACCCCCTTTGCAGACTAGTCATTTAGTTAGGAATATAGTTTCACAGGACAATGTCACTCTACAGGCATCCTACATTCAGTCACAGCAAAACTGTGTGGCAGTTAAGCTGAGCAGGTTCAAGACAGACCCTCATGAATGGAAACTAGAGGAGGATGATCTTGTAAGATCTGATCCATCTGTGGGGAATTCCGCAAGTAGACCTCTTTGGTTCATGTCTGAACAATCAACTGGCAAGATTCTGTTCCAGGACTGTATGCAAGAAGGCACAGAAGACAGATGCCTTTTCTTTTCCTTGGACAGGAGTGTTCCTGTATGCTTTTCTATGTTTTCCTATCCAGGGTACTTATGAAGATTCAGAAAGAATCCCACAAGATCACTGTGGTGATCCCTTCTGGCCCAAGCAACCATGATTCTCCCTTCTTTTAGAAATGGCCAGATGCAGTTACCGCAAGCTTCCTCACAGAGTGGATCAACTCACACAAGAAGTGTTTGACACAGCCCAACATCAATCAGCTTCAACTGACTGCCTGGATGATAGAGTCATAAGTCCTTTTAGGCACCTGTTTACTGAGGACATGCACAGGTATTAATGGAGACAAAATGCCTGCTGTTAGAAAATCATAACTTAGCAAATGGAAAAAGTTTTCTAGCTGGTGCCAACAACATAACCAGCACCCATTCAAAAATAGCTATTCTCTGGCTTTACAATATTTGCACAAGTTACTATTCTATGGCCTTTCTTATTCCTCTGTCAGGGTCCATTTATAGGATCATAGGATCATAGGAGGTTACTAGGCTAATGGCCCTGGGGCCCTTACAACCTTAGCCAATAGTTTATCCCCAAAAAGAAACCTCAGTCAGCACCTGTCACTCCTGTCAGTGAGGGACACACATGGAACCCCTGGGACAAATTTGTGGCGTCCCATCCACTCATCAAGGTTGCGCTTGAAGAGGGACAACAAGATGCTCTGTTAGACGTGTATAGGAAGTCTATTCCAGAGATGGGGCAGCCTCTGGGAGACAAACCTGTCTCTCCAGCAGGTTTTATTGATGATGGATATTAGATTCAGGCCTTTTAAGTGGGTAGTGCATGAGGAATTAGACTTATGGATATGGAGCATCTTTAGTAGGGCAGGGTCTGAGATTGCCTTGTAGGTGAGACACAGAACACCCCTGAGCAATCTGTACGATACCAAGTAGAGTGATAGTGATTTGAGCCTCTCTGCATAGGACAGGTGTTAAAGGCTATGAATTTTCTTTGTGAGGTATTGCAGTGGCCTTTTCAATTGGTGCAGATGTTTGGAGAGGTACATTTCAAACGGGGCATTATACTCAATTATTGGTCTAATGAGGGAGGAGTATAGAAAGGTAATAACCTCCTTTTTTTCTGGATACAATCCCTTTACTTATGAGATGAACCAAGTAAAAGGCTTTTCTGACCACTGCTGCAACATGATGGTCGAATGTGAGGTTGTTATCAATCTGTGTCCAGGTCTCTCACCACAGGTTGTATGCTTAGGGGGTTGCCGTTGATGTGGCAATCAGTAAGGGTCATGTTTTTGCCGAATGGTATGATGATACTTTTTTTTACATTTAGCTTGAGGGCATGACTTTAGCACCAGTCATTAGTTGCTGTGAGACCCTCTTGCAGTATGTTAACATCATTAGGGGATTCAATGACAGCACCCAATGTATAGTCATCCACAAACTTGGTCAGCCACAGGCCTTTTGTCTTTGCTTGGACCTCAGAGAAATAGACGCCAAGCAGATGGGTCCCAGGACAGATGCCTGGGGAACTCCATTAGTGACAGGTCTGCTATCAGAGGTGGAGGTGCCTATTTTGACTTTAAGGGTTCTGTTGGTGAGCCAGTTGACCACCCACCTGATTTTATAGGGATTTATGTCAAGTTGTGTTAGCTTTTCAATGATGCCTGAGTGGTGGATTTTGTCAAAGGCCTTGGCCAAGTCAAGGTAAGCTGTATGCACTGACTTTCTCGCATCCAGGGCCTTGGTGACAGTCTCAAAGAAGTCAACCAGATTCAACAGGCAAGATCTGCCCTTGATGAAAATGAACTGGGTGGGGTCAAGTGCTTGGAGACTGCATATGTCCTTGTTTACATGATCCATAATAATCTACTCCATGGCTTTACAGATCAGACTAGTCAAGCCAATGGGGCGATAGTTTCCATGGTCAGTAAGTGGCACCACCTTTGTGCAAGGGAATGACAATGGCAGTTCTCCACTCTGCTGGAATGAAGCCTGTACTTAGGCTGTGGTTGAATAGGGTACTCAATGGCAAAGCCAGTTCTTGCTGGAGATGGTGCAGAATATATCCTGGCATACTGTCATGTCCCATGGAAGCTGTGCTCTTTGCCTTGGATAGGGCCTGTAACACCTGATCTATGGAGATGTGAGGTGCAGGACAAGTATCGGGATGTTGATAGGGCCTTTGAGGGGGGACAGGAGGGTGATGTTTGCTATCAGGTTGGCTGAGTCAACAGGATCAGTGTAAGTGATACTGTTACGCACTAACTTGGAACAAACCTGGGCTTTGCCATGGAGGTTCCTGATGTAACTGAAGAAGACTTTATGGTTTCCCTTTGTTTTGGAGGCTAGTTTCAATTCATAATTAGCTTTGGAGGTTGTAATTAGTGATTTAATTTGCTTGTTGAGACTAACTAGAGAATTTTTCCAACTTGGAATTTGTTCCTATTTACCCTTGGACAACAGTTTCTTCCTTCTGTTGTTAAGCTTGTTGATGGAGGATGTCCACTTGTTGAAGTGACATAACTTAGCTGATTGTGTATGTACTGCGTTGGAACTAGTTAATGTGACATACCTTAGCTGATTCTGTATACGTTGCATTGGTACTTGTTGGAGTGACATACCTTAGCTGATTATGTATACACTGCATTGGCACTAGTTGATGTGACATACCATAGCTGATTATCTGTATACTACATTGGTGCTACCTGAAGCAACATACCTTAGCTGATTCTGTATAGTCTGCATTGATGTTAGTTGATGTGACATTTAGCTAACTATGTATACACTGCACTGTTGCTAGTTGAAGTGATATACCTTGGTTGATTGTGTATACACTGCATTGGTACTAGTTGATGTGACATACCTTAGCTGATTGGCTATACACTGCATTGGTGCTAGTTGATGTGACATACCTTAGCGGATTGTGTACACACTGCAGTGGCACTAGTTGACAAGACATACCCAAGCTAGTTGTGTATACATTGTATTTTTAACAGTTTAAGTGACATATAGGTTCATAGGTGTGTACTAGGCTAATGGCCCTGGAGACTTTACAAGCCTAGCCCATAGGATTACCCTGGCATCGTGCTACCGGACCTTAGTTCCCAGTACTTCTGTCAAGTAGAGCCACTGGAGTGATCCCTGGGGTGAATTTTCTCTTTCCCATCCACTCATCAAGATTTCTCTTAAGGAAGGCCAGTGATGTGCTCTGCTTGACTTGTATGGGGAGTCTGTTCCAGAGCATGGGCAGTTTCTGGGTTATGAACCTGTCCCTCCAGCATGTTCTGTTGATTGTGATAATGAGGTTGAGGTCTCTGGAGAGTGTGGCGCAGAGAGATTTGGATTTATTTAGATATAGCATTTCTAACAGAGCTGGGTCAGACATGGCTTTGTAAGTCAAGCAGAGATCGTCTCTAAGTAGGCGATATGAGACAGAGAATAGAGTTTTTTTAGTCTGTCCATATAGGACAAGTGTTTAAGGCCTAGGATTCTCTTTGTGAGGTACTTTTGTAGCCTCTCCAGTTGTTTCTGGTGTCTAGTGAGGTACATGCCAAATGGGGCATTGTACTTGATGATTGGCCTAATGATGGAAGAGTAGAGAGAGACAATGACCTCTTTCTTCCTGGATGCAAAACCCTTAGTAATAAGATGTGCTACATAGAAGGACTTTCTGACCACAGTGGCAATGTGGTGGTCAAAAGAGAGGTTGCTGTCAACCTGTGTTCCTAGATCTCTTATAACACCTTCTGTGTTCAGTGGACTACAACTGATGTGGTAATTCATAGGAAGTATTTTTTTCCAAAAGGGATGATGACACATTTTTTTGCATTGAGCTTAAGGCCATGGTTCTGACAACCAGTCGCTGGTCTCAGTGAGGCCTTTCTGTAGGATGTCAGCATCACTTGAAGAGTTAATAATAGCTCCCAACTTGCAATTGTCAGTGAACTTTGTCAGCCAGAGTCCTTTTGTGTTGGCCTGGACTTCAGAGAAGTAGATACCAAACAGGAGAGAACTCAGGACCAAACCCTCGTGACTAATCAGCAGTCTGACTTGGAGTCAACTACTTTTACACTGTGGGTTCTATCTGTGAGCCAGTTTGCAATCCACCTAGTGATATAGGGGTTGATCCCTAGCTTAGTGAG
Source organism: Protopterus annectens (assembly GCF_019279795.1). Lineage (NCBI taxonomy): Eukaryota > Metazoa > Chordata > Ceratodontiformes > Protopteridae > Protopterus > Protopterus annectens. Next base: position 655,492,983 of record NC_056746.1, read on the forward strand.
TTTTTCTATGATTCCTGAGTGGGGAATGGTATCAAAGGCCTTGGCCAGATCAAGGTAGGCTGTATGAACCACCTTGCCTTCATCCACAGCTCTGGTGACTGACTCAAAGAAGTCGACCAAGTTGAGAAGACATGATCTACCCGTCACAAAACCAAACTGTGTAGGATCCAGAGTTTGGAGATTCCCTATATCCTTGGTTATTAAGTCCATGATGATGCGTTCCATAACTTTGCATATCAGACTCGTCAGGGTAATGGGGCGATAGTTCCCAGAGTCTGTAGTTGCTCCTCCTTTGTGGAGAGGTATGACTGTAGCAGTGCGCCATTTGGTAGGGACAAAACCTGAGGTGAGGCTGTGAATCAACAGGGCACACAGGTGAGGTGCCAGTTCACTCTGTAGTTCATGTAGAACACACCAAGGGATATTGTCAGGTCTCATAGAAGCTGTATTCTTGGCCTTGGACAGTGCTGTTTTAACCTGTGCAGCAGTAATACTGGGTGCCTGGCAATCTACTGGTATTGCGATTGGTCCTTTGGGGGAGAGGGGTAAAGTTGGCACTGAATCTGTTGGCCAATATATTGGCAATATCTGTTGGCTCAGTATAAGAGGTACCATTGCACAGTAGCTCAGAGCAAATCTGGGTATTGCCAGGGAGATTCTTTACATAATGATAGAAGGCATTGTGGTTGCCTTTACTATCTGCTGCAATTCTGTTTTCATAGCTAGGTTTAGAGGATTTGATGAGGGATCTCATCTTTTTGTTGAGGCTGATAAGAGAGTTTTTTCCAGTCTTGGGACTTTACCTTATTCTGCATCAGTTTCCTCCTTCTGTTGTAGAGTTTGTTTATGGCAGGGGACCACCAGATTGGTTTCCTTTTTTTGGAGGAGATTGTCTTGGTTCTGTTGGATATGGAAAGATCCATGCATTTGTGTACATGTTCGTACAGTGCATTGGTGTATGGTTTGGTGGTCATGCAACTATTCTCCATTTGCATGGGTGCCATGAAGTTAACCACCTCTGTTTTTAGGAGCCCAAAGTTAGCTTTGGCGAAGTTTTTCATGGTGGTTACCTTTGCGGGGGGGGGGGGGGATTTCCAAGGTGATTAGTTTGTGGTCGGATCTAACCAACAGTAGTTGACTATTGGTGTAGAGCAACGGTCACCCATGTTAGTAATGACCAGGTCAAGGATGCTGCTACCTCTAGTGGGTTAAGAACGAACTAGTCCAGGGCATTGGAATTAATGAATTCCAGGAAACATTGGGCAAGTGTATTGGTACATGAGTAGTTTTCCCAGTTAATGGAGGGGTAGTTGAAGTCGCCCAGTATGAGTGTATTAGGTTAGACCCTAATATTCTCCAGGGTGCTTAGAAATGTGGTGTGTGAGTCTTGGGACATGGTTGGGGACCTATAGCAGGCTATGACCTGAATCGGTGTCTTATCAGCCATTTCAGCATGTCTGCCCCATGGATCCTCCTCTTTCAATGCAGTCTCATGTCAAAATATTTTTGAAAGGGGTTTTGCATAAGAGGCCTTGAAGAAAACTGGTGGCTTCCTCCTTGGGATGCTAATTTTGTATTAGAGAAGCTACACTTGCTCCCATTTTAACCAGGTAACTTGTCTAACTTGAGTTTCTTAACATAGAAAACAGTTTTACTGATTGCTCTGACCTCTGCAAGAAGGGTATCTGAGTTGCAAGTGGTTATGGTAAGTCAACTTTATCTCAATTTCCATAAGAGCAGCTTTTTTTTGAGAACTAATCCCTCTTTTATGCTTAAAGTAGTATTTAAGTTTACTAAATTTAAATTATCCATCTCCCCATTTTCTTTCCTGAACCTAAAAATGAAGTATACTCCATAGGACTTATTTCAGATCTTCAGATCAGTTGTTCAGTTCTTGTGAAGGTAAGAAGAAGGGACAACCTGCATCAAAACAGAGTTTTTTCAAATGGTTGTCTAAGGCTATTACCTTTTGCTGTACTCACCATAACAAAACTATTTCAGACTGGGTCAAGGTCCACTTTGCCAGGGCTTTGGCTTCATCTATAGCTTTTTGAAATGGGTTGGATTCTTGAAGTATTCTAGATGGTGCTACTTGGTCCTCTGTACATACTTTTACAAAGCAATACTAACTTGATTACTTTTCTATATTCAGATTAGGCTTAGCTAAGACCATTCTCCAGACGCTCCTGGATTCTTCTCTTTCCACCTCTCAAATGTAGTTGGCTATGTAATTTACCCAAATAGCTAAGGCTACTGCAGCAGTGATCAATATGATGAACATAGTAAAGGTGTGTAAGTAAACTTATTATAACAATAGATGTTCGAATGATCACTGCTGCAGAAGTGGTCCAGCCATTCCCCTTGTTGTTTTGGTATGCTTTTTCTCTAAAGGTGTGGATATTTATTTTTTATTGATCCTAGCTTTGTCCTTTCAGGGCTCAGACACCCTCTCTCTGTTGGCAGGAAAGCTCTGAAGGTCTCTGCATCCAAACTTGTCTTTCAGTCAACTCAGCTCAAGCTGCTTAACAGTTTGGGTGCATGGAAGGTGCCATGAAGCTTTGGAAGCTGTCTGGCTGTTATATCCCTGGTAAGATATAACCCATATAGCTAAAGCTATTACAGCAGCGATCATTCAAACATCTACTGTTATTCATTCATTCATTCATTCACTTAAACGCTCTCTGAAAACTGGAACTGGTGGTAGTCCATGGTCATCTTTTTATAATAGGTGAAAATGACTTGGCATTTGGCAGGGATTACATGTTTTATCCTAAATATCAAAGATCGGTTTGGCAACACCAAGCAACTCTGTTTCTAGAGTCCACGTAGCTAACCCCAAAGGTTCAGGAGCATGCATTAAAAATTACCCCTATGGGCTACATGCACAAAAGCTGCTTAGTGATCGTAGTATTCACAGCTGTCTTTTCCATTAGGTTGAGAAGGGCTCCTAGTGAACATCATAGACCTTTTAGGCTCAATGACCTTGTATCCTTTTAAAATTTTGTTGATATCCTTGATAATTATGAAATCTCTACAGTTATAGTATGGCCTCAGATTGTGCTGTTTCATTCAGTACTGCTTGCCTGTGAACATCAGGGCCAAAAAATAAGACAAGTATTTGCCTTTTTAATTTGTATAGATTCCCAACCATCAAATAAACTACCAGGAGATAAGCAGAGACCATGTAGACTGTTTTAGAGAAGCAGCTTGCTTTTTCAGACTTTTTAACTTCTGCCATGTGATCAGTCACTTACTAATCAATGCTCATAAAATAGTGGTGTGCATAGAAGTTTCTTAATCCCTCTATTTATGTTTTGACATAGTTATAATTAATTTAGCTGACAACTAGAAGTTATTTCTTAACAGTGAAAATTTCAAATGAGAACAAAGCTTGTCCAGTGACTGGAGTCTACTCTAGAAAATTAACTGCTTATTAATCAGAAAGCCAAACTGAACTGGTGATTCAGATAGTTTGCAGTCAGTTTGACTTCTAAATATTACGATTCAGAGGCAATGGCTTCTGAGAATCCTGTATAAGGGAAGCAAATTTGTTTTGCCAGAGTACCAGATATTAATACTTTTGTACTAAACAGAACAAAAGAAATACATTCTTGAGTGTATTTAAAATAATTTGCACACTTTATGACAGATGATTGTTAGAAAATAGAAGAAAGAGATGGTCTGCTATATGAAATGTAGGTTAGCAGATGTCTGTACTAGTTTAAGAGTAACCCCACATTAAAGTATTGCTTGACGACTTAGCTGATTTTGTTTCTATTTTTAAGATAAGTACAATCATGATTGCAAATGTTCATTTTTTTCAGTGTTATTCATCACAGACACAATGGTAGAATATTTTGTGTTTTGTGTAGTTGTAATGGTGATGTGTTGATGAACAGTCATACATTTACCTGCATGTAAATATGTATGTATATATATATATATATATATATATATATATATATATGTGTGTGTGTGTGTGTGTGTGTGTGTGTGTGTGTCAGCACGTGAGGGAAAAGGGATACAGGCCAAAAAACACTAATATGTTGATTTTGCCCTTAAGAAGATGATGTCATTGTTGATTAGTTTGAACTGAAGATGCAGTACTTGACTTAAAGGACAGTGAGTGCAGTATATCATCAAATGTCACACACTTATTATTGAATCACATAGCATCAAAAAGACAATTAGACACAATTGCCAGCGCAAACAAAGCTCACTACATCACAGACACACAGTCCATACTACAACTAACTAACCCCTTACGTAAAACTAACACACTCGCTGTCAAAATCTCAAACACACACACATAAATCAAAGGTATGGTTCAGATTTAGGGAGCTCATAACCTCCAAAAGCAATCCATTAAAATGTAAAATTATACTCCCATGTAAGCTATTCAAACAAAACAAAAACAAAACAAGCTTTCTACCCTCTTTCTTTATGTGAGGGCTTCAACCCCATACCCCAGCTTATATGTACTAATAGCACAGTCACACAGTTGCAACCACCATGAAACCTCTACTCCGCCGCTATAGGTGGTATAACCCTGCTTGTCTATAGCAGCAATCGATCAACCCTGAATTTTATAAAAAAATGAAAACCATTCAGAATATACACTAAAAGGACATTATTAGCTTCCTAAAACTAAACTATTCACTAAAACGTACAAACACACCAACAGACTAACAGATAAACTACTTAGACAAAACACAAACAAAGCAAACTTTGCATGAGAGGCTTTGCCCCCACCCTCCATATATGATGGTTCTACTTCTACACCTCTAATAAATAATTTTTTAAAATTGCATTTTGCTTTAATTAAACTTGAAGGTAAACATGAAATGTGATTGCTGACAGTAGGGATAATTCTCCATTTCCTAGAACAGGGATAGAATAGTATATCGTGAGGGTGTGAAAAGAATATTTGTGGAGGAATTTAATACTTCATACTAGTTGACTTGTGAAGATATGCATTCTCACAGCTTACTCGAAACTTGGTTTCCCAAAGCAGTTGCAGAAATTTATGCTGCCTATAGCAGTTGCATTAATCATTAACTGGGGCAAGATCTAGAACAAAAAATCAGAGTAAGCCAGACCAGAACTGATTCAGTGTACTAAAACAAAGTGAACAAAAATGGGCACACATTTTATGGCAGTTTCATACTAATCTGTTTCTGTGACCTTCAGACACCTGTAACCATTATTCATATGCTAATATAAACTGGAATCTTACCTTCTGAAAATACCAGAACTTGACAGAGAGTGAAAGAAAGACTTCTTTAAAGTAGCGAGGAGTGTATCATCAAATATCACACACATACAAATACTATATCTGAAGTAGGTAACTTAATTTGATCATCAACCTGTGGGTATCAGATCCGACCCGGATCCGAGCCGGCAGCTTTCCGAGCTAGAGATCTGAGCTCCAAGCTCCTCCCCTTACCCATAATACTCTGCTACCTCCTTCCAATCCTCAGATCTTGTTTGCCGCGGCTTTGTCAGGCACGAGTTTCTCGAGCTCCTAGCATTAGGTGATTGTAAGTAGATTTTCTTCTCAAAATCTTTCTTAGCTTTTGTCTGTGTTGATAGTATAATTCCCTAGTTTAAACTACTGAGTTTTACCCTCATAGTTTAAAGCTTAGCGAACCCTTCCCCTTAGGTGTTTGTGTGGGTGCGTGTGTGTTTTAGTTTAGAAATCATGGCCGAGGCCCCAAAGGCCATCTTTTCTAAGTGCACTGAGTGTGGCCATAAGCTTTCCCCAGCGAATGGCCACACTCAGTGTGTCCTCTGCCTGGGGGTACCACATTTGTCATTGGGCTGCCAAATTTGTGCAGCCTTTAACCCCCGGGCCCTGAGGGATAGGAGGAATAAGCTGATTCTGGTGGGTCTCCTACCCACGGAGTCAGCTTTCTCCTCCTCTCCCTCAGTGGCTACAGCCACAGCTGTGGCTGTTCAGCTTGCTGTCCCCTCTCCCCTGGCTGGGACTCAACCTCCCACTTCTTCCCAGGGAGAGAGGGACTCAAAAAAAGACAAGAGAGAGAGGAGAGAGAGAGAGGGAGAAAGAGGGAGAGAGGGAGAAAGAGAGGCATAGAAGCCACAAGCGGCAGGCCGACTTGGCCCCCTTGGACCCACCTGCTAAGCTGCTCTCCTCACCCCAGAAGGTCTCTGGGCCTTCCTCCCCTCGGCTCCATTCTCCACGCTTCTCACCAGAGCTGGATGAGGAGGCCTGACCATCTTCAAGGTCGTCGCAGCGGCCCTCCCGGCCAGCTTCGGCAGCCTCCTCTAGGTCAACCCATAGCCTCTCCAATGCTGATATGGACTGGATGATGCGTCGTTTCCTCCAAACCCAAATGCAGATGGGAGTGCTGCTGCATCCCGCCCTCTGGGGGGGAGTTCAGCCACAATTTTTGCCCTGACAGCTCCTTCTCCGATCCACTATCGGGTTTCGGAGCCTTCGGATCTGAGGAGTCTCGGAGTCAGGGAGTCGGCGCCGATGGTTATCGCTACCTCGACGCCGGCCATGCCCTTGAGTTTGTCAGATCCCCTTTTGGATCCGAGCTCTCGGGGCCAAGAGACGTGCATCAGATCCAAGGGGGCCAGTGTGTCTTCGGCTCTGTTTCGGTCGGAGCACACTTCCCTCTCGGGTTTGAGAGCTTCAGCTCCTACGCCGATCCCCGACATGGATCCGAGGGTGTTAACCACAGAGCCCAGAGAGATCGGTTCACCCTTGGCTTTCAACGTGGTGGAGAGGGTCCTCTCGAGGGGTTTGAGACCCCCCTGCTCTTTCTTTGGATCCCGCCCCCACTCCCTTGCAGCTGGGCTTGTCTTCCATCATCCAGTCCCAGGGACAGCCTGCATTGATGTCCCAGCCCGTTCTACTGGTGGAACATGACCCTGTTGGTGAGCCTTCCTCGGACAGTCCCACCGAGGAGGCCCCTCACAAACTTAAGTGTAAGAGGAGGCACTTGGACTCCCCCGAGTCCCTCATGGAGGACACCGATTTGGAGGAAGGGGAAGGTTCCCCCAGGTCACCCCCCGCGAGGACATCTCCTTTGGAGACATTATGGAGATGCTTCACCTAAAGGGGGGGTGGTTAGCCCAAAAGCCTTCCTTGGACGAGTCGGTGCTCCTGGAGGTGTTCGACACAGGCCCGTCTACCTCTTGGGTGTCCCCTCCGGCCGACCCCTTGGTTGACCTCATCACTACCAGGGCATGGAAGGAACCGGATACTGTAGAGCCAATCCCCAGGAGGCCAGATAGGATTCTTAGTCCCCCTGTGGATAGGATGTCTTGGAGTAAGGGTTCCCCAGTGGATGCCATGGTGGTGGTGGCAGCCACCAAGAAGAAACTTGCCCAGGATAGTTCTACGATCCATCCCCCTTGATAAGGAGTCTCGGACGATGGATCGTATTGGGAAGCGGATGTTTGCTTCAGCTACCTTTTCCATAAGGGCACTGAATTATTTGGCCCATGTATTTCGACTTCAGTGGGATCTGGTGAAAGAATATGCTGAGTCTCCCCCCCTGAGTCCATGTCGGCCGAGGACAAACAGACTTTCTCGGCATGCATGGCCACTCTGAAATCTGTTTCAAACATGTCTATGCGGCTACTTTCCCATGCCACGGAGGGGGCCGCTAGAGCCAGCGGGTCCGGCATCATCTTAAGGCGTCACGCCTGGCTCTGGCTTTGTGATTTTGCGGAAAGTGGCCTCCAAGGCGAACATCAATCAGTCCATTAATCTCCAAGTTTTTTTCCCTAATTATCAAAACAAAGGGGAGTACAAACTTCATTTGTTAGACGTTAATAGACAGTTACATTTTTATTTACACAGAACAGCTGCATTCCACAAGTCTGATCAGCTCTTTGTTTCCTTTGCAAAACCCTTCTTAGGTAAGCCTGTGTCGAAGGTAACTCTGGCCAGATGGATTTCGAATTGCATTCTGCTCACATACAAACTATCTGGCCTGCCGGAGCCTACAAGGGTTCATGCTCATTCTACCCGCTCTATGGCTACATCTGCTGCATTCTGGTCGAAAGTTTCCTTGGATGACATTTGCTCTGCGGCTACTTGGGCATCCTCTCATACCTTTATCTCTCACTATAAATTGGATTTAGTGTCTAGAGGTAGGGCAGCCTTTGGCTCTGCAGTGCTCCAGAATATCCTTCCTTGAGGACCGCCCAAGTTTTGGTAGCTGGGGACTCTGTCCCACAGGTTGATGATCAAATGAAGTTACCTACTTTAGATAAAGAAGTTATGTACTCACCATAACGTTCCATCTGAGTAGGTAACTTCATTTTTCAGCAACCGACCATCCCTCCTTCCCCCTAACCTGGTTCTTTGATTACCTGAACCCTAGGATAGTTTCTCAGGTTATTTGTTAATCCTTAGGTTAGGATTCTTCAGGTTGTTGTTCTGTCGTTGTGAGGTTATATAGATGGGCAAACACGATCTGAGGATTGGAAGGAGGTAGCAGGGTATTATGGGTAAGGGGAGGAGTATGGAGCTCGGATCTCTAGCTTGGAAAGCTGCCGGCTTGGATCCGGGTCGGATCCGATACCCACAGGTTGCTGACAAATGAAGTTACCTACTCAGATGGAACGTTACGGTGAGTACATAACTTCTTTTTATGTGCATTTATTTAGCTAATATGGTTCTAGTCTGAATCAGTGAACTATTACATAGTGAACCACTAGCTTAGGAATTTCATAGAAGTTTGGTGTTTTTTTTTAACTGCTTTGCCAGCACAGAATGTCTTTGTATTTAGTGAGTTCATAGCCATCAGACTTTTTCAGGTTATTTAAGAGCAGCCAGTTTCATACTTAAGAATGCCTGTTCCCTTGTTACGTTTACTACATTATTCTTATGTTCTTTCAGAATTTGAGCCCATACTCAGAAGTAATTTCTGGATCTTGCCTCACATGTGGAATCAGACAGACCCAACACTTGTGTACCATGTTCTGAAGGATCAGGAGTGTTTTCATGAGGAAACAAGTGACAAGTGCATTGGCCTTCTCTTGGGGACCTGGTATGCATTCCTTTCAATAAATTCTGTGACAGTAATGGTTTGGGAAAGGTAAGATCTCTTTTCTTCTCCTGAACACAGTGATCACTTATAACTCTGGAAGATGAGTCTTTGAAAACTCCCCCATAGCCACCCCTTATCGATTACTAAATTTCTTGCTGGTTAGAATGAACATTGCTTCAGAGAGTGCAGTCATATATGGGGAAATAAAGGCCAGAAGTTATGCCTTCTATAACTGTTTAATGCAAGAAAAAATGTTCATACATTCACTGTAGCTTTTCCTGAAACATCCACTGGGCCAATTGCCATCTTCACTACACACAAAATGTTGTGTTAAGGTGACTCATTCATCAAGGTTTCAGGCAATGATTATATATTATATCTGTTTATAAATAAAGGCTGTGTAAGAGAGTAGGTACAGACTTTCTACACCAAGCAGAATGAGTGGTGTACAGCAGAGGTGCCCTTCACCATTAATCCCAGAGCACCTTGAGTGCTGTGTCAGTAATGGAAGTGTCCCCTCGACGAAAACATAGGAAAGAAGACTTGCTCATTGGTTAGGGCAGAAAGCATGTCAGCATCATATGCCCATTGCCACAGTGGTGCACAAGATCCTTAGAGGTGTGTCTGTGTATACATTACTTGAGGTAACTTGCACATAGCATGACCTGGTCAGCTAAGTGTAACAGTATTATGCACCATCATGTTGCTTACATTACAGTAATGTAAAGAGTTCTTGGGAGGTAGGGTGTGCAGCATTAATTATAAAATTATATGACTGTATCATATGTGTTCAGTGTGACCTGTGATGTAATACCAACAACAACTGTCTTTTAAGGTGCAGTAAACGAACATTCAACAAGGTAAACGACAACAAATGAGTAACCATCAAATATCTGTGTTTCACAAAATGGTTGGTACATTCCTGAAAACTAATTTACAAGCATTTCGCGTTGGATAAACCTCTCTTTTATTCATATCACTTATATCTCCTAACAGCGGCTATTTCAATTTGGCTTCCCTATCACTTAATGAGTTTCATGTGAATGAGGCTGCAACCTGTCAATCCCATTTGGATGAAGTGCAACTCAAGTGCTGGTTTTGATTGAGAGCTGTTGCTCATGCTCATACCTTTCACCCTGTTAGAGCACGAATCTGGTACAGTGCCTAAAATAATGGAGGGGAGAGGCCAAAAATAGCAATATTTTGTTTAAAAATTGCTTTTAAGAACTTAGAAAGTTGCTAGAATAATAGGATCTGATGTTGTCAGTTTCATTCATCCTCAACCTATAGGTCCAGATCCAAGGATCAGATCCAACTCAGCCATTACACTACCTCGTGGCCTCTAACACATTCTCAAGATCCTTCCCTATCCATAATGCACCACCTCTTGTATCCCTCAGATCTTGTTTGCCACTGTAGTATCTAGACGTGGCTGTCTTCAGCTCTCCAGCTTCACAGTGGGACGTGTTTCCTCTATAATTTTCCATATCTTCTCTTTGACAGAAACATATTCTTATCTTCTTCCCTCTTTTGTAGCTGTTATTTCTAAGAAGCTGTTTCTTTAAATTTTCTTAATTTTCTTAATGCAGTCATTGGGAATTTAACTTCTTCCCTCTGTAAAGTTATCCTTTTTAAAATACCTACTCCTTCCTGCCGTACCCCTAGTTGCAGAGTTTCTACAGTAAGCTGCTGTTTCTGTGACAGACTCAACTTCCACACTCTTAACATAGAAACTTAAAATACATTCTATTAGTTATTTGATATGCAGCATCATTGGGCCTTCAGTCCCCCAAATACTAAGACTCTTCAAAAAGTCTACATTTTTGGTGTTTTGACTAAGGAAGAGATAGAGAGAGAATGACTAATTTTTACATTAATCCGTGCTCAGTTATAGAGGTGCCAAAGCCAAGGTTGTTGCGATCTGACCCTCTTCCAATCACACCTATCAACTGTCTAGGTTTTTGGCTTTTATTATTTTAATCTGTTTCTCATCTGGCAATCAATCAGATGACCGTGCTTGAGCTTCAGACTTCAAATACTTTATAAAATGTATTTTGAAGCAGACCCATTGCTCTGTCTAATTCTTGCTTTTGCAGGAGCAGTATTTCATAAAAAAAATAAATAAATAAAATGAAAAGGCTTGTCAGGTTCTTCTTTCTTTCGCTGGGAGACTTGAGAGGTGAGCTTTGTATCCAGTAGAGCTTTGTGGGATCCAGTTTACTCTTGTCATGGTTCACCCTTTCAGATCTGTCCTGATGGATCCAAGCTTTCAGATCATTTTGTTGGATCATGCCTCCTTGCTGTCAGGATTCTTGCAAAGTGTCTGTTCAGTATGACTCATATTTTTGTTCCATTTCTCATATTGTGGTTTCTGGCAAATCGCTGGCATATTGTTGAGGACTGAAGTCAGGAAGTGGTAGCAGACTTTGATTTTCAGACTTCGTATCCTTCGGAAGGTTCATGCTAGTGCAAAATCTGTTACTCTGTTAAGGGTCTAAGTTTGTAAGGACTGACACATAATTAAAGACTGAACAGATGAAAGGCAAAAACTTGTTATTCTGTCTTCTTATAGGTCTGTAAGGGTAATATCTAAAAAACACCCAGTTTCTTGCTCTAACAAATGGAGAGCTACGGTGTCAAGTCTGAGGTCTGCGTTGGCCTGACCCTCTTCGGATCCTATGCAGGGTTTTGTTGGATACATGCCTGTCATGCACGTCTGTTACTTTTGGTTGGCTCTTAAGTCTTTGGATCCAAAAAACAGGTATAGTTAGTTCCAAAGCATTCCTCTCAGCTGAACAGATTTTTGCAGAATGCCCCGTTTTTTGCCTCAGATATTGGTCTGTTACTCATAAAATCTATAGTTTTCTGGCAAATCACAGATGATTAAAGTCACCAAATAATGACATATGCTTGGGTTTCAGACTTCATATCCTTCAGAAAATGCATGTTAACACAAATCTTGTTATTCTAGCAACTTTCTAAGTTTTTAAGAGCATTATTTAAAATCTGTCCCTATTTTAGGTCTTTGTCCACCCATTGTTTTAGCCTTTGTCTAGATTTCTGGAATTAAGAGGTTGAGAGACATATTTAGGAGAGGACTGAGAAGCATTCCTCTCAGGTGTCCATTTTTTTTGCATTTGGTTTGTTTTTTTTTTTTTTTTTTTTTTTTTGGTTTTCCTTTGTTCTAAAAGTTGAAATCATATCCTTCAAAAAATCTATTCTATAAAAGAGAATTTTTTGGAAGCATCCGGTTTTCAGACCTTTGTTCACTTTTTCTTGTGGGTACAGGTGCTGGTAAGACTTTGGATCCTATGGCTTCAGATCTAGAGATTTAGAGCAGCCTTCAGATACTATACTGAGTCTCTGCAACCTATAATGCGATACATGTTTGTGTGCAGAGTTCTGTTTAGGTTAGGAGAACATAGCTGTTGCTGGATCTGAGGGATTCGGCTGTTGTCCCTCTATCGGATCCTGGACCTTTGACCTTGACAAATGGAGTCTTTACTTCGGATGATGTCTGCAGTTTGTCTTTTGGCCACTTTGGATTGGATCCTGGCTTTCCCTTGAATCTGAGACTTTTGACTGATGTCCTTTCCATGGTTTTTCACAGTTGTGCTTGGACCTTCGGATCCATCAGGCAGAGATGACAAGAAGGACAAATATATATATATATATATATATATATATATATATATATATATATATATATATATAAAGTTTTGAATTTGACTCCTTCATATCTGAAACTTAGTGGGGCTTTCTTTAGATCTGTGGATTTTCTCTCCAGTTTGACAGCTCGGATCATGTTGTGATTTGTCCCTTATCCTGGTCGTCTTTCTGGGATCTTAAATTTTTGGATCCAGTAAGCTTCAATCGCACAGTAAGTTATGTTTTGAGAACTCACTCTCCCCCTTTTTTTGGAAGGATAAAGATGGGATAATGTCAACACTGCACGGGTGTAGGATGCAAATGAGCACCGGTGGACAGGAAAGCTGTGTAATATGAGTGGTTTCAAAACAAAAAAAAAAAAAGGTGGACAATTACAGTAGAGTTTCACTGGCTGTCCTTCTGGTGCACAGTCTGGGATGGAGGACAGTTTTGTGAGGTATGTTTATATTTTGGCAGTATTTCATTTCAGATTGCTGAATTGTCTTGACACATTTACAGCACTGCAGGGAGTTCCAGTTTGAAGGTGTCTAGATTGCTGCCTGCTATTGATGCCTTGTAAAGTTCTACCGTCAATAGTTTTTTCAATCCGACTTTCCTGCAAGCTGTATTAGAAAAGTCTGTTGAGTTCAGAGAATTGTTATCACAGGTTGTATAATTCCCTTTCTTTTTTCCTAACTCCTTATTCTCTAAAAAAATCTTTGTTGTTCTACCAGATTGATTGGGAGAGACAACACTGAAAATTGCAATGGATGCTAAGAAAGGAATTCATTCAAAGGTTTCACCAGACTGTTTGCAATTCAGACTGGAGACCCCTTTGGACCTTGTAGTGTTGAACACGTCAGTTCGTCACATTATTTTCTGTATGTTCACCACTCTCTTTGTCCTTCCTGAACCATTTTCAGATTTATTAGAATAATCCAGGTATGCACACGGTTTCTTCCCTGGTGGAAGCGATTATAAATAATTTTACAAGGTAGTCCTCTTATCCTTCCACTACCTAAAACCATGACAAAGTAGCTCAGTACATCACCAAACTAGAGGGAAACAAACTTATTCCGGGTATAAAGAACCCTAAGGGAGCGCATCACAATGGACAACTTCTTACATCTGCCTTCTAGTGGCATCACAAATTTATGTCACAGTAAACTAACTGAACAAAACCTCACGGGTTGTGTCTCTGGATTATGTAATGTAAATGACTGATCAGTCGAAAAAACACAAACTTGGCTATGACCTTTCTTGTATCCCATCACTACGACAAGATCAGTAACTACTTCACACTGATGCCCCCACTAAATGAATAACTGAGAAACTCCTACTCTTCAAAACTAAACAAATTAGCATCTCATTTTAAAGGCAACCACCTATACTAAGCTAGAAGATATAGTAACCTACTGACCGACAAATTCAGCTACATCTTTACCTCCCCCAGTATTCTATATGCTTTCATACATCTCCCCTGATCTCCAATGTCATTTAGCAATCAGCTAAGTGGAACAATATGCTAATCCTCTTTGAATCCTACTACCCTTGTCAAACAGTTTTCCCCTTTTTAGTCGATGGAAAAACTCATTCTTATTACACCTTATTAATCATTGCAAATATGTTTTTCCTTTACTCTGACCTCAGCTTAAATAACCTCCTTGGACTCTAGATCCAGATCCAGACCTTCAGACAAGGGTCTCCTGGATATTTCTATTCTAAAATTGACAGTATGTTTTTTTCCTATTCACCGGTTCTTCTTATATCTTATCTTTCCATTGATTCTTCACTAGAAAACTCTTCAGAAGTGAATGATGAAGTTTTCTTTTTGGGGTAGACCAGAATCAGATAAATTCTTCTCTGCCTCCAACACATTCAGTTCTTGAATTTTTGTCGACCCTTTTTTGAGGGTACTAGTTCATTAAATTTTGAATAAGTTAATTCTAAAAGCAAATGAAAACACACAAGGTCCGGTCAACATGCAGCACCCAATAAAGGCAGCCACACCATAAAGCTGTTCAGGAACGCCAATATTCCACAAGGATAATAAAAACAGAAGGTTTTATTCCAATAGTCAGATTAAGCACTTTCTTTTCCAAAACAAGAAACTTCATCAGAATCTAATGACATCACATCCCTCTTTGTTTAAATAAGTACACCCATTATTTGATTGGATAAAACCAAAAACAGTATAAATGTAATTATATAAAAGTATATATCAATTTTAATTACATATAAGTTTAAATATAGATAAAAATATATGTATCTATATGTATTAATAACCTTATTACATTAAAAACTACTGATTTTAATAGCAATTGGCTTTCAGTTTTAATGCAGGTGTCAAAGAAACATGGTCATTCAGACCAGGATATATACATGCATCAAGCCTCAACTGCCATATTAATTCCCTAAACTCTAGCCTGTTCTGCCAATCACCCCCTCTATCTATCTACCTTTATTGGGTGCTGCGTGTTGACTGGACCGTGTGTGTTTTCATTTGGTACTATTTGGTTCGGTTTTTCATCCTAGTTTACAAGTTAATTATAAAAGCCTGATCTTCTATGACCTCATCTTCAAGCCATCTTCTTCTTCTTTGGCTTTGGATTCTTCATAAAAAGGTCATATATTTATCCGATCTCAACCTTGAATATAAAGAAGACTAAGTTATTTGATCCAACTACCTCTTTGGATCCAAGAAAGACAAAATTATATGAACTGACTATGTCAGATCTGATGCAGTCCAAGCCAAATCCATCTATGGCTGGATCTTCTACCTT
This sequence comes from Protopterus annectens, assembly GCF_019279795.1. NCBI lineage: Eukaryota > Metazoa > Chordata > Ceratodontiformes > Protopteridae > Protopterus > Protopterus annectens. The sequence continues at coordinate 655,508,443 of NC_056746.1, forward strand.
GATAAACTTGCCTAGGACACGGTATTCACTGTGAAGACTGGTAGAGATGGATGAAGGCTGCCAGCCTAGCCAGATAGAATTTTATACATAATTCTATAATTTGTAAATATGAATGTGAATCACTACCTTGTTGTCTTAAATGAAAAAATGCTGTTACAAAAATGTGGCAATAGTGCTCTCTACTGACCCAGTAAAAGCATGTTGTGATCCTTTGATCTAAAGTCGGTTCCAGTTGGGCTAGATGAAGGCTTCCTGCCTGTTGTTTTAAGGCTAAAGTTAATGACCAGAATTCACATGTGGAATGTCCTTTATTGCTCTAAGTGTAAAAGAATGCAAATGCAGTTTATGTCAGCCTGGGAACACCAGGAAGGTGTAAACGATGATGTAATGTTTAGCAGAACTGGAGTTTCGATTTAAACAGTGAGAACCAGAGATTATTAAGCATTTTTGTCTGACTATCCAACTCACAGCACTGCCTGTTGCTCTATGTAAGCAAGTTATTTTAGAAATGTGTTTTCTTGTAAAAGTAGCCAGGAATTATAAAGATTAGACTAAGTGTTTTTCTGTGATGTCAGAACTGTACTACTGATTTATTTTAAGCATTTCTGTGTGATCTCTGAACTTTTGACTAGCACTGACTGTGTAGTAGAAAGTATTGTCTTGTGGTTTTAATTATTTATTATTAAATATTTTTAAACCTTTTAACTGGGGCTGGTTTTGTGTAGAGATAAGTTAAGCTCTAAGAGTACATTGCATGTATATAAGGATCCTGTACCAGGTCACTCTGATAAACCTTAATACTGTTTAGTCACACTTACCAATTGGATAATAATATTCTACAGTAATAATTGGACACCCTTTTAAGGGCCTTTGGGTAGCTGATAATATTAGCTGGGTGGTGGCAGTAATTACTACCATATAGTCTGGGTAAAAGGGGCACAGCTGGAGAACCTGTCCCAGCCTTCCCCAGAAGTGTCTGTATGGTTGTGTAAAATCTTATCTCAAAGTGTGTGTGTCAGCTACTTGGGCAGGGACATGAAGCACTGGTTGGACAGAGAGGGTGCTGGAGATTTTAGCTTGCCCAGCTAGGCTGAGATCTGGACCATATAGCTGTGCCATTGGTGAGTCTTATTGGGGATCTGGGGAGCAAAGGAGCAACCAGCCCTGGACTGACTGTGATCTATGTGTGCTCTTAAGGGAAATTGCACTTTACTGGGTGTATTTGTAATCCTTTTCTCAAATATGAGATGCCCTCTCTGCTGTTAGTGGTGGGGACTGAGGCTCCTTGATTGCTAGGCCAGGGCACGGGCATCACATTCACCATCGGTTTATCTGGTTCCCCTCCAATGTACCTTCCCCCTTTCTAGAAACACATGGATCTCCATCAATATACTCCACTCATTTTTTTTCAGAAGCTTTACAGAAGAAGCTGTGGGGAAAGCAGTGAGGAAGTTTCTCTTGGCACAGAGCCAGTTTATCAAACTGCAATTCACAGCTATGTATTTGTTTATATAGGATTACAGAATTATTCCCAAATTTTCACAATACTGTGAAAATTATTTTAGTAGGTATCACTTGCTGACAATCCTACTATGCAGATCCCATTTCACTATGAAAATTAAATTTGATACTATACACCTTGAACTATTTCCCCATGTAAAACCTGTATCTAGATATAAAAGAGGGATAGAGTCAAGTTGAGTACAAACCCTTTTCTCCTTCCTCAGATGGTGTGTGAGTTTATAAATAAGGGAGAATTACATGTTGAGTTTAATAGTTGCTCATAGACAGTTATATTCTGAACTACGGTATATATAATACAGTAGGAAGTTTGTTTAACCAGTCTTTTCCTTTGAACAAAGCAAGTTGGCAAATATATCATAAATGTATTCCTACCCAGATAGTTTGACAGGCTGGATTTCATTTATCTATAACAAATGGCTTTCTTTCCTTAACCAAACCATGAAAGAATCATTCTGTCAGATTTGTGACTTCTTTCACTATGTTTCCAGTCCAGAATCTCTATGGATGATATATGTACGGCTATATCTTGGCCAAATCCTCATACCTTTATCATTTATTTCAAGTAGATCTGAGGCCCAGGATTAGTACAGCCTTTGGCTCAATTGTACCCAGAGATATCAGTCCTTGGAGTCCACCTAAATGTCAGTTAACTAGGGAATCTGACCCATAGGTTGAGGATGAATGAAAATTGACAACATCAGATGAAGTTATGTACTTGCAATAATGTTCCATCTGTGTTGTCCATTTTCATTCATCCTCAACTCCCCACCCATCAACCCCTTTCCTTTTCTAATTTCTGATTTGTGGAGGAAGAAGAGTCTTCAACACACTGATGTCCATTGTGTTGAACTCCAAATATGGCATCACCCTCCATATTTTCTTAATTGATTAGGTTCATAGGTTCATACTAAGCTATCTGCCCTAGGGCATTTATAAGCCTAGCCAGAATGTGTTTGGCTTTCGCCACCCATTTTAAATGAATTTTGCTATGCCCTTTTTCGAGGTTAGTATACTCTGCCTCTGTCTAACAGTGACACAGAAGTGATACCCGGGGTAAACCTACACTCTCCCATCCACTCATCAAGATTCCTCTTGAAGAGAGTCAATGAGGGACTCTGCCTAACCTGGACTGGGATTTTATTCCAGAGTGAAGGGAGCCTCTGGGTTATGAATCTGTCCCTCCAGCATATCCTATTTATTTCAGTGCTGAGGTTCAAGTCTCTGGAGCGTGTAGCTCAATGGGATTTGGATTTTCTGAGGTGCAGCATGTCCATTAATTCCGGGTTGGACATGGCTTTATACGTCAGGCCCAGATCGCCTCTGAGCAGGCGGTATGCCACTGAGTAGAGCTGGAGTTTCTTTAATCGGGCAGCATATGGCATCTGTTTGAGCCCTTTGTTGTTGGGAGAGTGGCCTAATGGTTAAGGTGCTTGCCTTACAAGCACAAGGTGCAGGGTTTGAGTCTCACAAGGGATAAATGACTATGCTTACAATGGCTCGTGAGGGCAGTTAGCTTAGTACTAACCTATGAAACTGCTTTCAAATCTATGATCCTCTTGGTGAGGTACTTTTGGGGTCTTTCCAATTGCTGCAGGTGTCTGGTAAGGTACATCCCAAAAGGGGCATTGTACTCAATTATGGGCCTGATGAGGGATGAGTAAAGAAACACGATGACCTCCCCTGATCTAGATGTGAATCCCTTCATGATTAGGTGGGCTATATAAAATGTTTTTCTAACCACTTTGGCCATGTGGTTGTCAAATGAGAGATTGCTATCAACTTGGGTACCCAGGTCCCTAATTACTTCTTCCGTACTTAATGGATTACCACCTATGTGGTAATTTGTGGGCACTTTGTTTTTGCCAAAGGGGATGACTATACACTTTTTGGCATTTAGCTTGTGGCCATGACTCTGACACCAGTTGTCTGTTTCTATGAGGCCCTTTTGTAGGATGCTTGTGTCGGCTGGAGAGTCGATTATGGTGCCCAGTTTGTAGTCATCTGCGAACTTGGTCAGCCACAGTCCTTCTGTGTTAGCCTGTACCTCCGAGAAATATATACCGAACAAGAGAGGTCCCAGGACTGAGCCTTGTGGGATGCCACTTGTAACTGGTTTGGAGTCTGACATGGCTCCTGCAATTCTAACCATGTGGGTTCTGTCCTTGAGCCAGTTTGCAACCCATCTAGTGACATAGGGGTTTATATTTAAGCTGGTGAGCTTATCTATAATGCCCGAATGGGGTATTGTATCGAAGGCTTTTGCGAGGTCCAGATAGGCTGTGTGGACCACCTTTCCCTCGTCAATGGCCTTGGTGACTGTTTCAAAGAAATCGACCAGGTTTAAGAGGCAGGATCTGCCCTTAACAAAGCTGAACTGGGTAGGATCCAGTGTCTGTAGGTCCCCAATATCTTTATTTACGAGGTCCATAATGATCCTTTCCATAGCTTTGCAGACCAAGCTAGTCAGGCTTATGGGGCGATAGTTTTCAGGATCCGTTGAGGCACCACCTTTGTGGAGGGGGACCACTGTTGCTGTATGCCACTCTTTGGGTACATATCCTTTAGTAAGGCTGTGATTGAACAGTAGTTTTATGTTTGGGTTTAGTTCTTCTTGGAGTTCATGTAGGACGCAGCCCGGGACACCGTCTGGTCCCATTGATGCTGTGTTTTTTGCTTTGGAGAGGGCGGCTCTTACCTGAGCATCTGAGATGTCAGGGGGGGCAGCACTCTGCTGGGATAGATATTTGCCCTTTTGGTGCGGAAGGGGGGGAGAAGTTTGCGTTGAACCTGTCAGCTAGGATGTTAGCAATGTCTGTGGGTTGGGTGTATTTTTTGTCATTTTGGACTAATTCTGAGCATATCTGGGAATTCCCACCCAGGTTCCTAACATAACTAAAGAAAGCCTTGTGATTATCTTTAGTGTCCTGTGCAATTTTTCTCTCGAAGCTGGCCTTAGACGATTTTATGAGTGCCCGTAGTTTTTTGCTAATACTGATCAGAGATGCCTTCCTTTTTTGGGATTTTGCTCTATCATGTAGTAGCTTCCTCCTTCTATTGTATAGTTTGTTTATGGCTGGGGTCCACCAGACAGGACGCCTAACCTTGGAGGATTGGGTCTTGGTTTTATTTGGGATTGCATGATCCATGCATTCCTGAAGGTGTTCATAGAATGCGTTTATAAAGGATTCTGCGGTCTGGGCCGTATTTTCCACAGGCCCGGGGGCTTTGAAGGATTTCACCTCAGTTTTGAGGAGTGTGAAATTTGCTTTAGAGAAGTTTTTCATTGTGGTTTTTTGGGCAGGGGCTGGGGTCGGGATGTGAATATCTAGTGAGATTAGTTTATGGTCTGATCTTACCAGTGAGGGATACACTTCTGGTCTGGAGCATAGAGTCACCATGTTGGTGATGATCAGGTCCGGTATGTTTTCCCCTCTTGTGGGAGTGGCAACAAGTTGTTCCATAGCATTTGAGTTTATAAATTCTAAGAACCTTTGGGCTAGGGTGTTGGAGCTAGAGTAATGCTCCCAGTCTATGTTAGGGTAGTTGAAGTCGCCCAATATAATGGTGTTTGGAGAGACCTTCATATTTTCCAGTGTTCTCAGGAAGGCCGAGTGGGGTTCCTGGGTTTGGTAGGGTGGTCTGTAGCAGGCTATAAACTGGAAGGCAGTTTTACCCACTGTTAGTTGCACATGGATAGTCTCTGATGCTTTGTGCTGTGCCACCAACCTGGAGGTGTGGGTATCTTTGACGAATATTGATACTCCCCCTCCTTTAGTGGTTCGGTCCAAATTCTGGGGCCGAAAAACATGGTATGAGGTATAACCTGGTAGTACTGGGGTGCTCTCGGGAGCCTTGAACCAGGTTTCTGTTACTGCATAGATATCGATGTTCTCCATGCTAAGGAGAGTTTCGAGTGCATGCATCTTGAGGTTTAGACTTCTGGCGTTGAGTAGCATTACTCTTAGTTTCTTATCCCTTGTGATACCTATGGAGGTGGGTTTGTCTTTTGAGCCTTGCCTAAAAAAGGCACTATGGGGGTGGCAAGAGCCTTTGCCAATATCCGAAAGCCCAGGGGTGACAGGTGCAAGCCATCCCTAGCGATGTATCGTGGCTTGTCAAGCATGTCATCCCAGGCAGACAGGCATTGGATCCCCTTTGAATGACACCAATACTTAAGCCAATTGTTGAAATTGATCATCTTGTCTTCATATTGTGGCATCATTCTTGGTGAGGATAAGATGCTACTCAAGGTCAGGGTCATACTGGCCTGGGCTACATGCTCAGAGAGCTCCTCTATGTCTCTTTTCATGTAGTCCAGGGAGGTATGTCTCAGGTCATTCACACCAGCATGGACAATGACTGAGTCATATTTGTACTTACCTTGGAGTGACCTGATTGCTTGTGTTATGTGGCGGATCCTAGAGCTCGACAGGCAGCTCACCGTGACCTTCTCCTTGTTCAGCCTGGTGAGCGGGACGTCAGTGTGCCTGATGATAGAGTCACCTATTACAAGTGTATCGGGTGTGTTGTTTAGCCTTAAGGGCTGTGACTGTTCGGCACACTGGCTTTGTGAGCTATGTGTTGCACATGTTTTGTTTTGGGGTAGCGGTTGCTTGGGTGTCTGCTTTGGAGGTCTCTGCTGCTTAGGCAGATTTTTATTTAGAGCCTCCAAGTATGTTTTTGTGTGTTTATGTGTTTGGTTTGCTGATGTGGTAGGTATTTGTGAGACTGGAATTGTAGTGAGTGTGGTTTCCTTCTCCTCCTGACTGGTTATGCCAGTACTGAGTTGAGAGAGCTTATCCTCCAGTTTGGCTATATGGTTGCATCTCTCACATATGTTGGAATTTGTTGGGAGGAGGAGAGGGTTGTCTGTGTACATGAGGCAGTTATAACATTGCCTCAAGATTCCCAGATTCACCAGCTGGACCGTAGAGGAGATTGACAACTGACCTTTGGACATGCTAGAATAGTATTGGGAATTCCTTTATAATTGAAAAAAAGGGCCAATGGGGAACAAAGTACTTAAGGGGAGTTTGTGAGGGTGTAGTGCTTTTAATTTTTAGTGCTGAGTGATTTTCATGGAGAAATCAGATTCCCTTGTCTAGAATTAACTATATAATTTATATTTTACTTTGTTAATAGTTAGTTCTTTGAGGTCTTCCTGTATAGCTGCATTTGAGGGATACCAGAGGTTGTGCATTATGGGTGGGGAAGGAGCTCAAGAATTTGTTAGAGGTCATGGGCTAGTGTAACGGCCGAGTCAGATCCGAGGATCAGATCTGGACCCATAGGTTGGGGATAAATGAAAATGGACAACACAGATGGAATATTATGGTAAATACATAACTTCTTTTTTCTCATTATGGGGTATGAAACTCAAAATGTCTGTCATTGTTTAGTGACTGAAATCCTAAATGATTTTCCAGAAAACCAATAACCTTATGAGGACAAGGACAAAAATAGGAGGCAAAAAAATCTAGGCATTTTGCAAAATTCTAGGCAGTTGAGTGGTATGCCGGTGTTGTTTATATTATAGCACCAGCAGTAATCCACTTTTTTTCTCAGTGATTTTGCAACCATGGAGTGTACTATAGGCTTTTGTTCAACCACAACCATGAGTAATAAAGTGGACTTCAGAGAATGAATGAATGAATGAATGAATGAATGAATGAATGAATCAAATAGTTTCAGGAACTTTTTCCCTTAAATGTGTTTATTTCATTTTTGTTGACTTAGTAAATCCTCCTGAGTTATGTACCCTGTTTTCAGGAGAGATCCAAAGGCCAGTATGTGTAATGCAAAGTCAGAGTTATGATTTAATGTATTTAAAGTGACACCAGATTTTAAAAGCTATCATTTGTAATTATTTATATTGTTTCTAAAGGAGGAATGGTGGAGTACCTTGCATGGTTACAGACACCTGCAAGAACATCATGACACAACCTGGTTGCCCGGATTATTCCCTCTCCCATCAGCTACTGTACATCAGGATTTGGAAGTTGGTAAGTAGATACATAAGTTGTCTATGAGAATGAATGTTTTCTTCTGGGAAAAGAATATTTGAAATTTGTTTTCTTTCTTTATTTGGATATCAAGCCACATATTTGAGTTTTAGCCAGGACAGACACTGTTATGCTTGTAGGAGTGAAGAGTCCGTTATATCCTGGTGAGAAGGGGAGGTGTTTACCACATCCTCATTGGAGGCCATGGACTCTAATCCTGTAGCATACACATGATATTGTACATTGTGTATTGGGTGGGACACTGGGTGGGGTGTAACAAAAAGCCCACTACATCCACCAGATGGTACTGGACTGCATTGCCCTGGTCTCCCTTTTGCCCACTTACTTGACACTTACAAAAATGATTTCCCGACTTTCATTAATCCATGATGGGTAAGCTATACTGGTGCTAGAGATGTCAAAAAGAAAGACTGAGGAGGGGCCCAGAGCAAGGCTGGTGGCAGACAACTGCAAGGGTGGGGACAAGAAAGAGTGTGGTAAACTGTCAAGAAGTTAGTGTCTGGTCTCTGACAGATGACCAGTAAAGCAAAGACAATTCATGCAGGACAAGCTGATCTCATGGCAGTAATAGAAATTGTATTTTATAACCTTTTTGATGTTTACTGACCTTGTAGTTAGTTTTAATGCAGTAAGGATGCAAATGAAGTCTTCTCCTACATGTGGATGGTGAGGATGGAGGTAAAGTTACCACTTAAGACACAACTTCTAGATGTTCAGTTTCAGTGTATCTTTCTTCAACAAGAGCAAGAGCAAACTTTCTTTTTTCCTTTTTTTTCAGCCTTCTGACTGCTTTGCATGTGATATTAAGGTGCAGTTGGGTCTGGGAATATGCCCCTTCCCTGCTATTGTATAACCTTGGAGTTAGTAGATATATATATATATATATATATATATATATATATATATATATATATATATATAGGTTCATAGATTAGTACTAAGCTAACTGCCCTTGTGAGCCTTTTTAAGCCTAGCCACTTATTCCGTGTGAGACTCAAACCCTGTACCTTGTGCTTGTAAGGCAAGCACCTTAACCAGTAGGCCACTCTCATATATATATATATATATATATATATAAACTATATATATATATATATATATATATATATATATATATATATATATATATATATAAAACTATATATATATATATATATTATATATATATATATATATGTGTGTGTGTGTGTATGTGTATGTATATATATATATATATATATATATATATATAGTTAGCAAGTGTACAGGGAGTGCAGGATGGCTTGCCTCCCTGCAAAAATACTGTTATTTGTTTGTTTTTTCTTTTGATTTTTTTTTAGATTTGCTTTAAAAATATTGTTCTTTTTGTGCTTGCTGTTTGGAACATTCAATGTTTGATGACAGAATCCAGACAATAAACACCACTTTATTACATTTCCATTTTAATGTGGGATTCTATACTGTTTCAATTAGAAGTCATCAGCTATAAAGAGCTCACTGTTTTTCAAATTAAATAGTACTTCATATGCATCTACCTGGAATGTGATAAGGATGTACATATAATGTTTTAAAAGAATTATACAACTAGTTGACTTATACTACATAAGTATTCTACACCAGCAATGATATATTTGGGGACAGGAATGGCCTTTTTGAACAATTTTTGCAACTTTTTAATGAGACTATGGAATTGTTAAAAAAACAGATGTGGTCTCCAAAAGATAATACATTTGCAATGAGTGAAGTGATAATTTGAAATGAGGCATTGCACATGATAACAAGAACACAGAATAAGTTGGAGAGAGAAATCAAAATGAACTGTTCTTAGGTGCTTGAGTCCTCATAAAATGGGTAGGTATCATATTCACTATCCATGTGTTACTCTCTGTTAAACACCTTCCTCAGTCAAGAATCCACTCACTGCCTTTTGCTCAGGCCTCATAATAGATTTCTCTGATAAGAGGATAAATAGGCTTCATACTTAACATTGGATTCGATAGTCTCAACTGATTAAGCTAATATAATTATTTAAAAAGGGTGAAGCTAAGATATGATGAGGAAAAGAAATTTATTTTTATTCAAAGTAGACTTTAGATATTTATTACACAAAATTTAAAAAAAAAATGAAAGGGTTCAATTATTGGATAACTATGTCAACTGTTCTAGGATCATAAGGACATAGTAATGTATAACGTAAAGGAAGGATCTTCCCTGCTCTGCTCATGACACTTCCTTGTAATGCACTAGACGCATACCATTGACTTTCATTATCAAGTTGTTACTATTTTGTTATACTATTTTCCTTTTAGAAAGGTTGTCATCACATACTTGAAGACGGCTGGAGTGAGGCAGCTGCATCTTTGGCAGCCCAAGATTTTGAGTCTGTTTTCTGTTCCAATATGATGCAGGGAAATCTGAAAATTGAAGTCAACGGCTTTCCACCTCATCTTCGAGATCTATTCATGGAAAATAGTAAGTATCTGAACTGTTTAATTAATGTTGATCTTACCTGAATAGACAAGATAAAATCAGGAAAAGCTGGGATAAGCAAATTTTATATAAGGAAAAGGATGTAACAAAATAAGCTGGTAATATTTTATATATTTCATTATTAAAATAGTATCATTATATTTCATTTTCCATTATTTCAATATTGTTTTGTAAAAATATTTAATTGTACATTTTTTTCTGGACTTGAACTGGCCTATTACAGAATAGCAAAATGTGCTGCTACTGCCCAAATGTTTAGAAAAGGTAATTATGTACCACATAAGCAGCTAGGATGGCCTACATGTCAGAATTAGCTAAACTGTCTTCATTTAGTAACTGGTGTTAGAGTTTGTGAATTGTGAATATAAGGTTGAAATTCATTTTTCTACAAATATATGAAAGATAAAGAATAAAATATAAAGTTTGCTTTGATGTAGGAATATAGCTTAGCAATTAAAAATGGCATTCATAGTGTATGACATAGCTCTGGCTGAAATAAGTGAAAAACAAAGAAGATCTATTAATGAACACAATATATTTCCTGAGCAGTTTGTTTCCTTTCAGACTTCTGACAATGGACATGTTTATATAGTATGTGTTTTCCTCAAGATACATGTTTGTCACAGTATTAAGAAAAGGTTGACGTAATTTCTCATAGATAAATGGACATGGCTTTTTATAGAATCATCAGAAAAAAAAACTAGAAAAGCAATTTTGGAAAGCAAGTATTATATGCTTTTCTCATGTTTGCAGAACAGTTTACAAATATCCTCTAACAGACAGGAACAGCAGCAGAACAGCTTGTACAGATGTTTCCTTTCAGATTTCTGTTAATGGCATCCTCACATCAGCAAAAGTGCTTACAAGTAAATCACAAAAGGACAATAGAAAAGTCTACCAAGAGGAAAAAACAAAATGTATGTGCATGACTAGAACAGTATATAACTGTATTAATTCAGATATGTTATAGGTATTTTGGTAGAAACACACTTGTTTCAAGGTATTGTATGGAGAAAGGAAAGTCATCATCTATACTGTTTGTGAAGAAAAACTTTGTAAATATATACTACAAACTAACAGAAGAGTATGTGTGGTTTGTTTATAAAAAGCTATTTATTGGTTACTGCTCTTAAAGTCAAATGCTGCATCAGTGTATATTCTGCAAGTTTCTGTGGTTAACAGACTGTGATAATTAGACTTTGATTTCAGTAGTAAACAGCCAACAAGACTTTGTGTCTTAAGAAGACTTTGGATCCAGCACATACATAAAATACATTTTTCAATGGTGACCCTAACGAACGTTCCTAGCCTGTATCCAAAAACAGGGGGAGTGAGTAATGCCTTGTATAAGGTCACTCCTGTAAAAGCACAGTAACTAATGTTTATGTGAAGTACTTCAGTTTTCTACAGTTTTCTACAGTCTGTAGCAATACAGTTCATCAGACGTCTGAATCCGGAGTGAGACTGTAGTGCAAAAAGGTGAGCAGTACCATAAATTCTCCAAAAAAGGTACAATACAAAGTTGTAAGACTGAAACTGCCAGTTTTGCTGTACCAACTTCACAAGTAACTACAGATACTTTTCAACCATCTACAGTAAAGCAGCCTGGCCATCTGCCTCTCTGTTGACTGGTAAGAAAATGTTTCTGTGTTACATACAGTATGAATGCCATAGAGGTAATACTAATAATCACAGAATGAAATGTTGGTATATACAGCATATTAGCAAATGTAAAACCTTATTAGGGCAAGTTAATAGTAAGACATTATGCAAATGGATTACAATATTTGACTTGTATCTGAAACAAACTCATATGTGGTATAACAAATGTTTATTGTGCGTACAATATCATAAAAATACAGTGCATGCCACTATTCAAAGGTTAGACTGTACAGACAAAAATTGTAATGGTAAAGAACCAGAAAAAGTTAATATGCTGACATTATATTCAAATGTTAGACAGTTATGTTCTGTCACCAGATGTAAAAGGTTTATTGCAGAGTTGCAACAACAGTCAAATCACTTACTTACAGGACCTCTAGTACATTTTGTTACAAAATAATGTAATAAACTTCTAAAAGACAGACACAATGAGTTCAGAAAGCTTAGACAAGTTATACATACATCTTTTCAAAAGTACATAGGAGTTTTAGATTCAGCAGAACAGGTTACTAATGAATGTCAGAAAGACTATGCAAAATTACAGGAAAAACTTCAATAGCAGTTACAAGATAAAGGAAATAAATTAACTGGCAGAGACTGACTTCCTACATACATTGGGAAAGAGCAGGAAACTACAGCTGATCTGTATAAAAAATATATATATTTTATAATATGTTTGTGTTTTGAAAATGGTTAAGCATACCTGGTAGGATGGTAAAATACAAATCATTCTCAAACGTTTAAAACTTCCATCCATTTAAAGCAAGATATTTATCAGAACTACAGTAAAGTAGAGCATATGACTGCCATTCTCATAGCATAGTCAAAAGGTAATCAAAACAGTTCTAGTGTATAAAAATTAAATAAAAATAGTTAATAAGAGTAAAGATTTAAAGTCACAAGACTGACATGCTTGTATAAAAATGTAAAGTCACAAGAGTGACATGCATGTATTTACTTTTCATATAAAGTACTTCTGTTAAAATGCACAAACATGAAAGACAGACAATAACACATGTAAATAATTTAAATATAAACGTGCTAGTTAAGCTAATATATATTTATTTGGTTTTCACAATTTTTGTTATAATTGCAGAGTAACACCACACCAAACAGTTAAAGTTCTGAATTTTAAAAAGAAATAAAATCACAGATGGTATTAGTCATGCAGTCTTTGTAAAATGAATGGCAGGGCAGTTAAATAAAAAAAAATACTGAAATCAAAGTTAAAAAATATGTAAGCTAATTGTAAAATAATGTCTAGTTATGTAGTATAAATGCATAGTTATGCAAATCACAAATATAATACTAAGTGTTTTATAACTGCTTTTTTACAATTAAATTGCAAGTGTATTAAAGGAAAAATGCTAAAAGAGTTAACTATAGCTACAGAGTCTGAAATGTGAGCTCAGACCTTCTTTGACTGGATAAATAGTTACAGGAAATGTTGAGCAGATAAGATAAGAAACAAGACTGGTTGCCAGACAAGTGGCTTGAGTTTTTCTAAAACATTATTGTTATTAAAACATATTGTTAAATGTTCACATGCAACACTATTTGGTAATTGTAATAAAACATCACAATTGTGCATATATGTCACTGATAATCTGTTTGCAGGTAATGGTTAAAAGTAAAAAACCTCAGTTACATCAAGTATAGCCAACAAATGGGTTATAGTATACATACAGTTCAAATAATGTATACCGGAGGGTACAAATAACTACTAGTAGTAATAGATAGCAAAGGCAACAGAAAAAAAATATATTTTATCATTAAAAACAGCCAAAAAATGATCAAATCAGACAAAGGTCTATAGTTTAATAACCTAATAAAGCAAATGTATAACCAAAGTGTTGTGCTGACATACATTATAAAGCAAATAAACAATATTGCAATACTACAGGGGGAGGGGTACTTTCTCAGATTTACACTGACTATGTGAGCAGCATTGCAAAAGGGTCTAAAATAAAGTTACAGGAAGAAATATCTCATTCCTTCTTGACAATGCTCTTTTAGGGGGGGAGGGGAAAACAGGTATTAATGCATTAGAAATACTGGATTAAACCTGACAGGATAAGATATTTTACAAGTTTCTAATAGCTATCATTCTAGTTATTATTGTATTGTTTAGTATTACATTGTATTTACAACCTGTTAAACTGTAAAGCTATACACAAGATGATTTAAAATTGCTTTATTAAAGCTATACAAGAGAGAGTAAAGATATGTAAAAATTGAACAAGACTGGTCACTATTTTTTAATATGTTTTGGCAAGATAATGTTGGTATGCAAAAGCATGAATATTTCTAATTTCTGGGTATGTAGTTGCCTCTGGTGGCAATTCCACTAGGTACTTCTAAAGTGACATAAGAATTTTCCATGATTTTGATTGATGTTAATGCACGTCAGGGTCACCATTGAAAATGTTATTGTATGTATGTGCTGCATCTTTGCTGTGCTGGATCCAGTCTTCTTAAAACACACAGTCTTGCTAGCTGTTTACTGCTGAATCAGAGACACAAAGCTTTGCATGACTCCATCTGTAGTCTGTTTAAAGCACCAAGCCTTTCAAATTACACACTGATAAAGAAATATATTTTACAGCTATTTCACTATAAGCATAGTTACAGATAACTTATCTTTATAACAAACGACACATACTCTTTCTGTCAGTTTGCAGCATATATTTACAAAGTTTTTATTCACAAACAGTATAGATGATGACTTTCCTTTCTCCATACAATACCTCGAAACAAGGGTGTTTCTACCAAAATACCTCTAACATATCTGAATTAATACAGTTGTATACAGTTCTAGTCACACACATAGATTTTGTTTTTTCCTCTTGGCAGACTTTTCTATTGTCCTTTTGTGATTTACTTGTAAGCACTTTTGCTGATGTGAGGATGCCATTAACAGAAATCTGAAAGGAAACATCTGTACAAGCTGTTCTGCTGCTGTTCCTGTCTGTTAGAGAATATTTGTAAACTGTTCTGCAAGCATGAGAAAAGCATATAATATTTACTTTCCAAAATTGCTTTTCTAGGCTTTTTTCTGATGATTCTATAAAAAGCCATGTCCATACCTCTCAACTGTACAGATTTTTGCAGAATGTTCAGATTTTTGCCTTATATTTTTGGTCTGTTCCTCATAAAAGTTGTGGTTTTCTGGCAAATCTTTGAAGACTGAAGTCACAAAATAATGACAGACATCTGAGTTTCAGAATAGATATCCTTCAGAAAATACATAATAATGCAACATCTGTTATTCTAGCAACTTTCTTAGTTTAGAGGAGCAATATTTAAATTCTGTACCTATTTTTGGGCCTTTGTCCCCCCATTCTTTCTTGCTTTGTCCAGATTGCTTGCACTGAATGGTTGAGAGGTATGGCCATGTCCATTTATCTATGAGGAATTATGTCAAGCTTTTCTTAATACTGTGACAAACGTATCTTGAGGAAAACACATACTATAAAACATGTCCATTGTCAGAAGTCTGAAAGGAAACAAACTGCTCAGGAAATATATTGTGTTCATTGATAGATCTCCTTTGTGTTTCACTTATTTCAGCCAGAGCTATGTAATACAATATGAATGCCAATTTTAAATTGCTAAGCTATATTCCTACATTAAAGCAAACTTTTTATTTTATTCTTTATCTTTCATATATTTGTTGCAGAATTAATTTCAACCTTATATTCACAATTAAATCCACAAGGCACACTGGAATACACACCAAGAAATTTCCATAAGAACTCCAGGCAAGAGCAGAACTGAAGTCAAACTTGTTAAGCAACAATTTATTTCCACAAAGCTTTTCGTTCAACTGATAGCTGAACTTCTTCAGACAAACAGAGCAAACAACACCACACCCATATATGCATCTCCCTTTACAAACACGTGTTAAAACTAGTTAACATTTAAAGGGACTATACCATAAATAACAAGACTGCAAGTTAAAAATAAAAAAAACTTTTATACATGGTCAATCAAATATTACCCACTAAATAAAAACCAACATCCTCAAATGCTGGACATGTAAAAATCATACTTAGATAATATAAAATAAACCTAATCCAGTAAAAAATCAAACAATCATGAAATGAAATGAAAAAACATTGAGCAGCCTGCCTGCCCCTGTGGGAGTGGTTACTGACTTGAAACTGTAGTTTTATTGGCCATTTTGGGTCAATTCCAAACTCCTTCATCTTCCTCTCTTAAAACCTGGTTTCCTCATGGTTTTGGCATCTTTTCAGGCTTGTTGGCTATTGGTGAAGCACCCACCAAGAGGAGAAAACGCTGAGAGAAGAAAGGAGCCACTTTTGAGATTATAAGTATTTTTCCTCTGTTTATTTGCTAAGTTTTTCTGCATAGCCACCTATTTTGAGCATTTTATGGCTTGTTCAACTTGATTTCTGCATTAGTAACTGTATTTAGAGCACAACCTAGAGCTGTTTACTGAATTTCCTGTTTGCACTTATTTTTTAAAATCTTTTTTTCTCAAAACTTGCATTTTATCTGTCTTTGGCCTAGCACTCTTGTGTGGGGTCATTTACTGCACTGTTATAACTTGTTGATACTTGTGAACCTCTGCTATCTCTGAAAAAACAAAACAAAAAAAAATCTTGCTTTTTCCCCACTTTTCTGAGATTTAAAAAAGTTCAGTTACAGGCTTGCTGTTCTTGAACTGTTTGTAAGTTTCTTGGAGGCCATTTTTTGCTTGGGCTAAAGGAAAGTCTCTCTATTGATCAGTGGCAGTGAAAAACATTGAGCAACCTGCCTGCCCCTGTGGGAGTGGTTACTGACTTGAAACTAGTTATATTGGCCATTTTAGGTCAATTCCAAACTCCTTCATCTTCCTCTCCTAAAACCTGGTTCCCTCATGGTTTTGGTGTCTTTACAGGCTTGTTGGCTGTTGGTGAAGCACCCACCAAGAGGAGAAAATGCTGAGAGAAGAAAGGAGCCACTTTTGAGATTTTAAGTATTTTTCCTCTGTTTATTTGCTAAGGTTTACTACATAGCCGCCTATTTTGAGCATTTTCTGGCTTGTTAAACTTGATTTCTGCATTAGTAACTGTATTTAGAGCACAACCTAGGGCTGTTTACTGAATTTCCTGTTTGCACTTATTTTTAAAATCATTTTTTTCTCAAAACTTGCATTTTATCTGTCTTTGGCCTAGCACTCTTGTGTGGGGTCATTTACTGCACTGTTATAACTTGTTGATACTTGTGAACCTCTGCTATCTCTGAAAAAAACAAAAAAACAAAACAATCTTGTTTTTTTCCCACTTTTCTGAGATTTAAAAAAGTTCAGTTACTGGCTTGCTGTTCTTGAACTGTTTGTAAGTTTCTTGGAGGCCATTTTTTGCTTGGGCTAAAGGGAAGTCTCTCTGTTGATCAGTGGCAGTGAAAAACATTGAGCAGCCTACCTGCCCCTGTGGCAGTGGTTACTGACTTGAAACTGTAATTTTATTGGCCATTTTGGGTCAATTCCAAACTCCTTCATCTTCCTCTCTTAAAACCCTCTTTTGCATGGTTTTGCGCGTTTTTGTGCATAGCGCAACAGCGGGCAGCACCGCCTAATTGGATTTAAACTATTCATGGCTCCACAAAGTCTGCTCTTCACTTTTTCCCTTACAACTGCTCTATCTCTCAATTTAAACACCATATTCTCATTCTAAGGCCCTTCACTGGTCCAATTAAATAATCCTACAAGTTAGCACTATTAAACCATAATCACTACTTACTCTTATACTCTTTACGATTACCCTGTCCTATATTGGTCCATCTTAAATTCAGTTTCCCTATATTACTCTAGCTTGTCCAAAGGTCAGTCAATGGTTTCCTCTCCAGTCCAGCTGGTGAATCTGGGAATTTTGAGGCAATGTTACAACTGTCTCATGTACATGGACAACCCTCTCCTCCTCCAAACAGGTTCAAATATATGTGAGAGATGCAACTATTTAGCCAAACTGGAGGCTGAGCTCTCTCATCTCAAAACTGGTGTAACCAGTCAGGAGGAGAAGGTAACCTCAAATAACACAATTCCAGTATCACATAGTCCCACCACATCAGCGAACCAAACACATAAATACACAAAAACATACTTGGAGGCTCTAAATAAAAATCTACCTAAGCAATAGAGACCTTCAAAGCAGACATCCAAGCAAACGCTACCTCAAAACAAAACACGCACAACACATAGCCCACAAAGTCAGTGTGCCAAGCAGCCACAGCCCTTAAGGCTGAATAACACACCTGATACTTTTGTAATAGGTGACTCTATAGTCAGACACACTGATGTCCCACTCACCAGGCTGAATAAAGAGAAGGTCACGGTGAGCTGCCTGTCGGGTGCTAGGATCCGCCACATAACGCAAGCACTCAGGTCACTCCAAAGCAAATACAAATATGACTCAGTCATTGTACATGCTGGTGTGAATGACCTGAGATGTACCTCCCTGGACTACATGATCATGTAGCCCAGGCTGGTATGACCCTGACCTTGAGTAGCATCTTACCCTCACTTAGAATGATGCCACAGTACAAAGACAAAATGATCGATTTTAACAATTGGCTAAAATTTTGGTGTCATTCAAAGGGGACCCAGTGTCTGTCAGCCTGGGATGACATGCTCGACAAGCCACCTTGCTTCCCATTTTATGTGGGCAAGACTGACAGGAAGTTGAAAGAAAGGATCTATGAGCATGTATATAGCATAAGGAAGGCTAGGTTAGAGAATGCCCTGGCCAGACATTGTAGTGAGAATCCCACTCACTCTTTTGTGTTTAGGGTTTTAAATCAAATTACATCAGATGTAAAAGGGGGCCCTTACCAGTTACTGTTAGAGAGACAGGAATTGATTTGGTAACTGAGGTTAAATTCTTACAGAGCTCCGGGTCTTAATGACAAGGTTTCTCTTTTGTGCATACTGAAATTAAGAAGTCAAAGGAGATAGAGCAATGGCCATCTGATGTTTGTGTTGATGATAGTTGCACATATATTGGCGTGTACTTATTTCCATTTGTCTACATGTTCGTATGAGATTTAAGCAAGCATTATATTACAGCATGTTTTTATAAATCTTGAAATTGTGAACGTTGGGGTAACATTTTATGATTGTTTGATTTTTTTACTGGATTAGGTTTATTTTATATTAGTCTAAGTAGGATTTTTACATGTCCAGCATTTGAGGATGTTGGTTTTTATTTAGTGGGTAATATTTGATTGACCATGTATAAAAGTTTTTTATTTTTAACTTGCAGTCTTGTTATTTATGGTATAGTCCCTTTAAATGTTAACTAGTTTTAACATGTGTTTGTAAAGGGAGTTGTATATATGGGTATGGTGTTGTTTGCTCTGTTTGTCTGAAGAAGTTCGGCTATCAGTTGAACGAAAAGCTTTGTGGAAATAAATTGTTGCTTAACAGGTTTGACTTCAGTTCTGCTCTTGCCTGGAGTTCCTTTGGAGATTTCTTGGTGTGTATTCCAGTGTGCCTTGTGGATTTAACTGGAGTTTCTTTGGTATACCTAGTTTATATTCACAATTCACAAACTCTAACAACTGGCAATAAATTACTTTGTAACTCTCTTCCTACCCTGAAATGGTATGATCCATAAAGACAGCCAAGGTCACTTAATAAATATAAACTTCAATTCTTTCCTAGTAAAACATTATAGCAAAGTATTTTTTGAGTCTACAGTGATTAAAATAATTTTCCTTTGTATGTGCAGGAAATAGAAGTTAGAAAAGTTTCAGAGAGTGACTTCAGCTCTATCTGAACTGTACTTATAGTGTGACTTAAAGTTTACTCATTTTTTCCTATATACTCTCTTTTTCACGAGTATATATTTGTTGTCCAGTGATAGACTGGCATGCTATCTAGGATTAGTTTCTCTGTCTTGTGTCCACTGATGGCTGGGATAGGTTCCAGCTGTCCTGTGACCCTGAAATGGATTAAGCAGGTGATCAAAAATCAAATCATGGAGTCAGCAAATTGCAGTGGTGTAAAATGTTGGATCTTCATGTTGCTCCGCATTTAAAAATAAAATGAAGATTTGAACTACTTGGGTCTGACTTCTATTGATATAATGAATTACCATAGAGCTTACTTACCTCTGAGTGATCAAATGAGTCATTCTGGTCCACTTTTTAATAAACTGAAAATTTAGTTTGACATTTTTCTCACCATCACTTGAGCAGTTGTATAGTTTGCACTGCCAACCCAGCATCCTGTAAAGGTGAAGCCATTTCAATGTTAGCAAGCAACTACACTTCACCTTTAAGCAGAAGTGGGAAGGTTTCAGTTATTGGTTTGCCTGGCTTGTACTTTGGACAGTTATGTCTATTATTTCTTTTTTGATGACAATTTTTTCTATAAAAAATGACAAGGTCACAAAGAAAAGCCACAGAGGCAAAAACAACAGAAAGACCCAGGCAAAGCAGAGTTTTCACTGTGTATTCTGTAAATCTCCTTTGAAGGACGTGCATGAGATATATGCAAATAACCCCTTAAGGACATACAAGTGCTCCAGCTCTGTGGCTTCTGAGTGCTCATTGAGGTTTTGCTTTCTAAGTGCATACTAATGCATTCAGGCAAATAAAGCAAGTTCCCATTAGCTGTAGATGTGATGTATTTTATCTGTTTTTATGGACTCATCAGAACAGAACAAGTGGACAGTTTGCCCATTCTCTGAAAACACTCAGCTTGCAAAAAAGACTGATATCCAAAACATTAGGGTGACTGCAATATATCTCAAATAATAATAAAAAACAAATGAAAAGGTAAAACAGAAAAGCCATATATGCAAAGCAGCAGAAAGACACAGACAAATGTTAAACCTCCTTAGAAGGAGGCTATTGGGATATATGCAAATAACTCCTTAAGGACATGCAACTATTCCAACTCTATAGCTTCTGAATGCTCACTCAGTTTTTCTTAAAATTTAAGACTTGCCAACAAAGTCAAACATTACTACCTGTAGACATGAAATGGTTTGCAGTTTTTATGGGTTCATTAGTGCAGCACAGTATGGTTAAAAATGATAGCCACATTTATATTCCCCTAAAAATTGCTATTATGGAGCTTAAGAAAATTTTGGAAGAAATAGTCAGCTTTCAGCAGGGAATATTACTTTTAGGTGGGGACTGGAACTTGATTCACAATAGTGAGGACGTTATCAGTGGAACCTAGAAGGGAATGTGTGTGTGTTTGTGTGTGTGTGTGTGTGTGTGTGTGTGTGTGTGTGTGTGTGTGTGTGTGTGTGTGTGTGTGTGTGTGTACATCAGGTATCTGTTTCTGATCATACAAAAATGAAGGGCAGTGAAGTCAAAATGAGACACTGGCGCTTTTCCACCTACATGTTAAAAAGTGAAGAATTTAAAGTATAGGAAGTGGAAATTATTTGAGAGTTATTAAGGATAAAACCAAAATAAATTTGCAGGGTAATACAGTAAAAATGAGACACTTGCAACTTCCTACTTACTTCTTAAAAAGAGGCATTTAAGGAATGGAAATTGCAAATTATTTGATAGTTATTAGGGAAAATATAAATTTCTTCTGAAGGGTTAGCATGTGAGTGGGATAAAATGAAAATGGAAGTTAAAAATTAGGGTAGAAATGCAATAGAAAGAGATATGGCTAATAAGTAATATGAATCACTTAGAGTGGCTGACAAAGGTCAAAGAACTGCAGAAAAAGGAAAATCTTACATCGCAATAAGAGGAGCAACTGCAGATTGCTAAAGAGAAAAAATAAGGGAGCATTAAGATAATATGCATGAGTTTGGAAAGATTGCTGTTAAGCAATTATTTTTGATAACAACACCAGAACACAAAAACTTTGGGAACAATGACTCAGGCAACAGAAAGTAGAAAGGGTTGTCACCAAACCTAGGGAGGCAATGGCAAGGAAAATAACCAGACATCCTGTAGAGGTATTAGAGATATTTCCGAAATTTTAGAAAATTTTGTATAAAGAAGAGAAATGTGGAAACCAAGAAAGACCCCAAAGGAAATATTTATGGAAAACTTAATAATGACAAACTTAGAAGACTATAAGTCTGAACAACTAATAGTTAAAATAATGGTGATGTATGATCAATCTGCAGGGAAGTGTCCAGGAACAGATGTTATTCCTAGGGAAGTTTAGAAGCTAGGTGTGAAGAAAATGATAAGACCTGGAAGAGTTTGTTTAATACTATTTTAAAAGGAGGAACTGCACCAACATCTTGGAAGAAAGCTGTTGTGGCTATATTACCCAAAAAAGAGTAAAGATCCATCAGACCCAGCTTCATATAGACCCATTTCAATTATAAACCATGATTATAAAGTGCTTATGTCTATGCTATATAAAAATGGAAAATGTGTTGCCAAAAGTGATAGATATGGACTAACATGTTTTTTTTTTTTTGGTTGGGAGGGAAATATTTGACAACATTAATAGAACAATGATAATCCAGATGGAAGGAGAATGTAAGAACTAATGTTATTGTTGGTGGGTCTTGATGCAGATAAAGCATTTGGCAGAGTAAGCTGGGATTTTTATGACTAGGGCAATGGAAGCATCTGCATTCTCTGATAAAATAATAATGTTAATTAGGAGGATACTGTATATGAAGGATCTGTGGCAAAAATTAAAGTGGGAGGGTTACTCTGTGGTACGTTGTGTTTGAACAAAGAAACCAGGAAGGAGTGTCTTCTTTTCCCTTTGTTATTTACTTTATATTTAAAGCCGTTGGCAAGGAAAATAAGGAAATCAGAAATAACCAGTATAGTAATGAAGAAAAGTTGGATTTATTTGCAGATGATTTGTTTTGTATTTGATAAATCCAGAAAATGACATCTTGGTATTGTGGAACATTTTGAGACAGTTTCAAGTATTTTAAGGATGTAAAAGTACTGAAAACAAAACAAATAATATAGCCTAAAGGATGTACCCACACATGAATTGGTTCAGTAATGCCCATCTTTATGGGTACACCATAAGATAAAGTATGGATTAAAAAAGGCTTCTGTTATGACAGCTAATGGTGTCAGAAGAGACTAAATAAAAGATAATACAAAAATTGAGAAACTGGAAACTCTTGTTTATGGATATGGATAGTAAAATATAGGCAGTGAAAATGTTTTTAGTCCCTTTAGTTTTATATACAGGTCAGGCATAATAAGATCAACCAAAGGAGAAGTTGGAGACAGTAAGTAATATGGATTTGAACTAATTTAGCTGGTAGGAGAAGAGGGCAAGGGTTAAGTGGACTAAGGTAATCCTCCCAATAGAGACCATCTTCCCTAGCAGAGACTGATATCAGAGTACAGGCAAAGAGAAAGTAATAGGGGAGCCCTAAGTGAAAGACCTGTTCTAGTAGAGTTTTTAGGCAAATCTAGAACAGAAGCTGTTAAAAAGGAATAATTAATAGAGCATATAAAATATAACATACTAACCATAAGAAAAGGTTGGAAATATTGGGAAGACAGACTGGAAAGCAATTTACAAGAGAACAGTGGGAAGACATATGTATGGTTCCCAAGTATGCCACAATGTCCAGAAGGTTCAATATTTTGGTTGGATGTCTTTGCAAGGTATTTTTGTACCCCAAGAAGACATCAAATAATTGTTCCTTGGATAGATAACAAATATTGGAGGTATGCTAGGATGAAAGAGGTAATTGGGACCACCTGTTCTGGAAGTGTAATTAAAAAATCCCCTGCATGGTATTCTGACAGAAATTCTGAGTGAGCAAATGGGTGTTACTAAGGAAATGATTCCTTTGAGCTGGGACAGAAATCTGAATTGCCTAGACACAGTAAAGCCCTGTTAAGTTTAATTTTCTTGGCTGCCAAAAAAACAGTTACTAAAAAATGGAAATCAAATTCTAAACCAACTGTATTTGAAGTACTGAATATTGAAAAAAATAAAATAAATGGAAGAGGGATCTTTAGAAAATGGAATGAGCAAATTATACAGAAATAAATGGTACTTGTTGGAACAGTACATGCAGAATAATGTTCAGGAGGTGGAGAGCAGAAGCTTAAATGAAGGTAGGAATTGATGTAATAAAGCAAATACAACTGCCACAGATGGGTCTATATTACGTAATCAAAGAGACACTTCTTTGAATACGTAATAATTGACACCAAAAGACCGAAATCCCAAACTGCGAATGTCCACGAATGTCCTAAGGACCACACATACAAAGAGTAGGATAGAACATTTATTCTCATTAGCGCCTTGGCACAAATTCTTTGGATATTGCAGATGTTCCCTTGGAAATAATTTGGATCAGATAAAATGATTTCTTCACTATAATGGAAACATGATTATTCCTCAAGTGTGGAGGGCTTTTATTTATTTATTTATTGACATTTGGTGACCGGGAAGGTCCATCTGGGTCAGAAACCCATTTTCATGGAGGCCCGGGGAGAAAAGCTCCAGTAATGTTTAATAATAACAATTAGCATAGTAAAAATATTATGAATATATAAAAGAGAAACATATGTAGAAGTGCAAAAATTATCAAAATTTGTACGTGTTACAATGGAGATCCTGAAATAGCACTTACAGTAAGAGCTGTGATCTGTTACAAATGAAAGACATATGTAAAAATACATTCACTGGTAGATTATAAGCAAATTCAAGAATAAGTAATGTCAATGTAATAAATGTTTGATAGTAATTGGAGAAGGTTAAGGTGGTTTATATTGAAGGACATTAATAGTGTTAATGAGTTAGAGGGTTAGAGGAGAAAGTAAGGATAAGATGTTAGCTGTCTGAGAGATGAGTTAAGGAATAAGTCAATAGGAAAGTAGAAGAAATGGGGCAAGATGGAGTTTTAAGATAAGAGGTAGTGGGGGTAGCGAGAGATAAGAAGTATGTAGGAGGTAGGTGGAGGTGAGCGGGTAAAGAAAAAAAAAGGGACATAGGTGGATGATGGAATAAAAGTTTGGAAGAAAGATGACTATGAAAAGTTAAGATGGAGAGGTGTGGGTTATATGTTTGTTTTAGGGCATAGGCAGGTGTGTGAGTTAAGAAGGCTTTTTTTAGTGTAATCTTGAATTTCTTGAAATTATCAATACTAGTAATTTGTTCTGGTAAAGCGTTCCATAGTTTAGCTATAGCACAGGAATAACAACTTGCTGGCTCTTCTATTGGGTTTATGTACACTTATTAGTTGTTTGTCTAATGAACGGAGAGTTCTGGTAGGAATGTAACTGTGCAGAGTGGATTTTAGGGTGGGACAGGGATCTGATTTGTATATTATTTTATGTGCAATAGATAGGTGCAGATAGTCAAGATGGTGTGAGAATTCAAGCCAGTTTAGCTCTGTAACAGCTTTGCAGTGGTGGGAGTGGTATGATAAGCCTGTGGCAAATTTGGTGATCTTGTAGTAGCAGGACTGAAGTTTATTTTTTAGAGACAAGTGCAAGGTGGTGAAAATAGGAACACCATATAGTAAAGAGCAGATCAAGTAGTTATTGGCTAGCATTCTTTTGGTAGAAAGATCCTTGAAGTCTTTGTGTCTGTAGAGTGTCCCAAGTTTGAAGTGTTTTTTTTAATGGGGTTGTGTATGTGTTGTTCGAATGTGAGTCTATTGTCTATGATGACACCTAGTAGCTTAGCATGTGTTACAACTTCAATCTCTGTTTTGTTTTGGGAGTAAATTTTCAATTCAGATGAGAATGTTTTGGGAGTAAAAAGTAGAAGTTTTGTTTTGTTGGGTTAAGCAGTAATTTTTCTTCATTTAGCCAAGATTCTATTGAGGTAAAGGCATTTTGCGTTATTTGCAGAAGGTCTGATATGTTCTTAGATGAAGAGATAATGGTGGCATCATCAGCGTATTGGATTAATGTGCTATGCAAGGAGGCAGTGTGTAGGTTAATGATGAAGATATTGAATAGGAGGGGTTCAAGTACTGATCCTTGTGGGACTCCTGTTTTGTTAGTCAGGTATTGTGATAGGAAACCTTGCCATTTAATACATTGTTGTCTATTGGTTAGACAGCTGTTAAACCATTGTTGGGAGGGTTGTGAACATCCTAGTGAAGAGAGTTGCTGTAGAAGTTTGTAATGTGATACTGTGTGAAAGGCCTTGGACAGATTCAGTAGTATTACAGAAGTTAACTATCCAGAGTCCCTAGCTTTGTTTACTATATCAGTAAAAGAGATGAGGCCAGTTGTTGTGCTGTGTGCAAGCCTAAATCCTTGTTGAGTGGGTGTAAGAAGGTCATTATGGATAAGGTAGTTTAATAATTGCAAGTGTACACACTTTTCAAGTAGTTTTGATAGACAGGATAATATAGAGATGGGTCTGTAGTTTGTTAGTTCATTTAGTTTACCTCCTTTGTGAAGAGGGGTTATATAGATTGCGTCCAGAGGTTTGGGACTTGGGATTCACTGATGGATCAATTGATTCGTATGTTGACAGGATAAGCAATAGATTCAGCAGCAAGTTTTAGTATTCTGATGGGAGATCATCTAAGGAAGAAGAAGGTTTTAGTTTGAGAAGAAGTTTACATATTACTATAATGGATACAGGTTGTAGAGAGAAGGGAGGAGATTGAATGTTAGGTGTTGATGTATTTTGGCAAGGAAGAGAAGAGGTTGTGTTGTCTTTAATGGATGTTTGGGAGAGGGGCGGAATGATATTATCTGTGGAGTTAGCATTTGTGATAGAGTTAGAGCCTCTAACTGATTTGGCTACGCTGTCTGTAAAATGGTATCAAACATATTAGTTATTTCAGTTGGTGTTTTGTCTGTGGCTGGTGATGGATATTGTGTGTATCCAGGGGTAAGAAGTGATGAGATGGTTTTCCAGAATTTTTTTGGATTGGTTTTGTGGTTTGTTAGTTGTTGTGTAAAATAATTTTTTTATCGGCATTTACTGGCTTTTTTGCTTTGTTTCGTAGGTGCCTATAAATTTGAAAATTTGTACCATTTTTATTGTTTTGCCAGTCTTTTCAAGCTTTATCACTTATTTGAAATATTTGTTTAGTTGATTTGGTTAACCAGGGTGCATGGTTTACTTTTGTTCTTTTTGTTCTGAGAGGGGTTAAGTTTTTAAGAGTGTCTAAAAATAGTTTACTGAAATAGATGTCAGCATTTCCTAGGGGAAGCGTTTTTAGTGTGGAACAGTTGATTGATTTTAATACACTATTAAAGAGGGCTTGACTAAAGTTTGTTAGGTTTCTGGATGTTTTGTAGTTGTGGGTTTTGGGCTTTTGGAGGGTGGTTGCATAAGTGTATGCGGGTAGGCGGTCACTTAAGAAATTATGAAGTGTATTGGAATTTGAGTACTCATGGGGGTCAGAGACATGGATCCAATCTAGGATAGAAACATGGTTACTATTGTTTTGTATTCTAGTGGGGGTGGTGGTGAGTTGTGTAAAGGCGTAGAGGTTGTGACTGTTTGCTGGTGAGTCAGTGGATAAGTTTTGTCAATTGATATTGACATCTCCAATGTTTACTGTTTCACTGGAGATGTTTTCAGACATCCAGGAAAGAATGTCTTCAAGTATAGGAATGTTTTGGTCTGGGAGTATGCAAAAACTACTGCAACACAAATTTGCTTGGTGTTCTTTATATTTTGTGATGCAATGAGAATTTCAGCATTACTAAATGTGGGAATTGGTTTGGAGAAAGGTAGAATTGTATATGTACTAGGGTAAATTAAGACTACTCCTCCAGCTTTTTTATTGTTCTATCAATTCTTAGAATGTTAAATCCTGGTGGCAGAATTTAGGTGTCTTTGATGTGTAGTTTTAACCAGATTTCAGTAACAGCTAATATATCTGGGGAGTATTGTGCTATCCAGGAATGAAATTTGTTTCTTTTTTGCAAACACTACATATGATTAGGATGACTAGAAACAGATTTTTTGAGAGAGGAGATTGGGGATAGGAGAAGTACTTAGAGGGTCCAGGATTGGGGTGGATGTTGCCACACTGAATTAGGTTGAGGAGATAAGGGGCATATTGGTTGTTGTAGGCGAGTGTTTTACACAAAAGTAAGGTATGATGAAATTGTGAAATGGGTTGTATGGAGAAGGATATAATTTTGCGCTGAGAAAAGTGTAGAATGTTTGGCTCAGTTAGGATAGGTGATATTTTTGAAAAGCTATTGGCATGTTTTTCATAGTGAATCAGAAGAGTGGGTGACTTTAGGGCTAGGTTGATTTGTCAGTATTTGAGGAAAGTGGTATGTATTAGCAGTATTAGGGCTGCAGACATGAATATGCAGAGGCTAGTAATAATTTTTAGTTGTGACATTTGTGGTGTTTAAGATAAAGGAGTAATAAAGAAGAAAACTTAAGTTGGGTGTATGAAGAAAGATGGAGAAGTGTGGGCATGTATGGGACTAGTGATATGTGGCTATTATCTAAATAATGTGTCCTGTAAGAGCTAGGATTGCTAGGTGAGGGAATGATAGAAAATGGGAGATGGATTGGGATTGGTCAGGGAGTAATTAGAAGAGGAGCTTTTGAAAGTATAAATGTAATTGAAGTAGGGGTGTGTGGGAATGCGGGTAGGGTTGGTAGAAGAGTGAGCCCAAGGGTAGCGAGGGCGAATGGAGCGAGGTAGAACCAAGATCTGAACATCAGGTAAGAAAAAAAAAACAATCAGTAAGGTAAGGTAATTTTAGGAATGTTTGTGTAAGAGTGGGAGTGTATACAGCAGTAGAATGTATGAGTAGGCTGCTACAGAAAGATAAGTTATGAGTCTACTGACCTCAGGGGAAAACAATCAGAGAGGAAGGGAAACACTTGCTTTGAGTAAAGTGGGGATATAGTGGAACTGGAGTAACCAAATTACAGGGTGTAGTGTTAGACTATGTTGTGACAATACTGGGAGGAGATAGGCTAAAAAAATTAATGGAAGGTACAAATTACATAGAGGGGAAAACAGGGAGAAAGGAACTGATAAGGTGAAAAAAGAAAGAGGGAGACAATCTGCGTAGCTAGACAGTGTATGGGAGATCAGCAGAGGATGGTAGCAGACAATTTAAATAGTAGATTAATAGTTTTTGGTCTCAGGAAAAAAAAAACAAGCAAACATACATCAGCAGGTTGCAGGATGGTTATTGGATGCAGTAATTGTCTGCATTAGGGTGAGAATACTTTAGGTTCAGACGAAAAAAGGAGGCACTGTAGATGTGGAAGAGAGGTGGATGACCAGTCTTTTACATCAGTAGGTTGCAGGCTGGATATTGGAGGTAGTAACTGTCCACATTAGGACGAGAATACTTTAGGTTCAGATGAAAACAAGCTAGTTACGAAAATAAATCACCACTGATTCTAAAGACAACCACAAAGCATTCTATAGCTATGTCAAGAATCTCAATGGCAACACTCAGATCTGGTCTGAGTTACAGCACAATGGCACTAAATATACAGACCCAACTGATATTGCCAACATCCTGGCAGATAGGTTCAGTGCTAACTTTACCCCCCCTCACCCCCTAAAGAGCCCATATCTATACCGGAAGAATGCAAAGTTCCTGTAATCACGACTGCACAGGTAAAAAACACACTCTCCAAAGCCAAAAACACAGCATCCATGGCACCAGACAACATTCCAGGCTGCCTTCTACATGAACTACAGAACAAACTAGTAACCCACCTAAGTACCATGTTCAGTCATAGCCTCACCTCAGGCTTTGTGCCTGATGAATGGCGCACAGCAACGGTTATCCCACTCCACAAGGGGGGAGCCACCACGGACCCCGGGAACTACCGCTCCATTAGCCTGATGAGCCTGGTCTGCAAGGCCATGGAACATATCATCATGGAACTTATAAACAAAGACATTGGTAATCTCCAAACTCTGGCCCACCCAGTTCAGGTTTGTAAAAGGCAGATCATGTCTCCTAAACCTGATAGACTTCTTTGAAGCAGTCACCAAAGCCGTAGACAAGGGTTAGGTGGTTCACACAGCCTATCTAGATCTTGCCAAGGCTTTCAACACCATAACCCACTATGGAAGTATAGATAAACTCACTAAACTAGGTATAAATCCCTATGTCACAATATAGGTTGCCAAATGGCTCACTGACAGAAACCACACTGTGAAAGTAGCAGATGCCAAATCCGACTTCAGACCAGTGACAAGTGGAGTACCACAGGGTTCAGTCCTGGGTCCTCTCCTGTTTGGTAGCTACTTCTCTGAAGTACAGGCTAACACAGAAGGTCTTTGGCTAATGAAGTTTGCAGATGACTGCAAACTAGGAGCCATAATTGAAACTCCTAACGATGTGGACATACTACAAAAGGGCCTCACTGAGACAGATGCCTGGTGTCAAAGCCATGGCCTCAAGCTCAATGCCAAAAAGTGCATTGTCATCCCCTTTGGTAAAAACTCTGTACCCATGAACTATAACATAGGCGGTAGTATACTTAACACCGAAAGTGTGATAAGAGACCTTGGGACACAGGTGGACAGTAGTCTCTCCTTTGATAATCACATCGCCACAGTAGTCAGGAAATTCTTCTACGTGGCACACCTCATCACAAAAGGTTTCTCATCCAGAAAAAAAGAGGTCACTGTTCCCCTCTACTCATCACTCATTAGACCCATTATAGAGTACAACGCCTCTTTTGGTATGTACCTCACAAGACATCTACAACAACTGGAAAGGCCACAGAAATACCTCACAAAGAGGATTACCGGCCTCAAACAGATGCCCTACACAGACTGTCTCAAAAAACTCCAGCTTTACTCCATTGCATATCGCCTACTCAGAGGTGATCTTTGCCTAACATACAAAGCTATGTCAAACTCAGAGCTGTTGGATATGCTCCACCTAAAGAAATCCCAATCCCTCCGAGCTACACACTCTAGGGACCTAAACCTTGCCACCACAATAAACAGAACATGCCGGAGGGATAGATTCCTGTCCCATAGACTTCCCATACTCTGGAATAAACTACCTATCTATGTCAAACAAAGCTCCTCATTAGCACTCTTCAAGAAAAATCTTGATGATTGGATGGGAAATAGGAAATTCACCCCGGGGATCACCTCTGTGGCTCTGCTCGACAGTGGCACAGGAAAATAATTTTCTTGGGTGGCAAAAGCCAGGGTACCTTTTTGGCTGGGCTTGTATAGGCCCCAGGGGCGATAGCCTAGTACCTACCTATGAACGTATCAAGAGAGGTGGATGACCAGTATTTTACTTTAGTAGGTTGCAGGCTAATTATTGGAAGTAATAATTTTTTTAGTAATTTAATAATTATTTGTCTTTCAACCCTTGTTGGAGGACACAAATTGGGGAATTGCTCAGGGCAGCAACTGACCTAGCTTCATCTCTGCCTAAGAGGCATGATTTCACTTTTTTCAGCCTTGTATAGATATTGGCTGAAGATAGACTTCTTAATTTTAAAAATCTCTTTATAACTTTAATTAAACTTGAATACAGAGTATCCTCTGATCATTTATTAATGCTGAAGACTTAATCCATATCAGTTAAAAGAACAAGATGTTAATGACCAAATTATCTCTGCAATTCAGTTTTACTTTTCAGATCCATATGACAGTAATATACCATTTCAAATGTCTGGTGAGAGACATGCTCTTTAGTAAAGCCTCATATTTGAAAAAAAAAATTAATGCAAAATTTCACCTCCAGATAGAACTCCTAATTAGACTACATGAAGTCATTGCATGGATCAAATTAATCTCTTTTTGAAGTCAAAATTGTGACTAAGTATGTAGAATAGGCAGCATTTCCATCAAAGTTATTAGCTATTTTGTTGAAGCTAAACCATGCTTCTAACAGCTTTTTCTCCATAATGAATACTAAAGGGGGTATATGTCCATGTGCACTCTCATGGATCTGTTACTGCTTTCATAGATGTACACTGCAGTATGACTTAAGCAGTAACTATCAAATATGCTCAATGTAACAGTCAGCTGATTCCCAGCCTGTGCTAATCCGTAAAAATGAAAAAAGAGAAAGAAAGAAAGAATAAAAAAAGAAATCCGTGGTATCCCTTGAAGTCTCAGAAAACTCAGTATGCATAACAGGAACACATGGAGAAAGTAAAACACACAGACACACACACACACACACACACACACACACACACACACACACACACACACACACACACACACACACACACAGTGTATATGTGTGTGTGTGTGTGTGTGTGTGTGTGTGTGTGTGTGTGTGTGTGTGTGTGTGTGTGTGTGTGTGTGTGTGTATACATAAATATTAGGAACAATTCCCTGAAATTAGTGATAATGAATAACTCCCATATGTTTGGAAATATCCTAAAATAAAACTTAAATGACAAGGGATAAAAGACTGTTTTACAGATCAAACCTAATAAAGAAACCTAAAAAAGCTATCACAACTTTGCTTTACATAAAGGAAAACTCCCTCTTCCCCATCTGGATAGTCATGCTTCCTACATCCCACCACTTTATTTAACCAGTTCAAACGTTAAGGCTGTGGCAACGTAGAGAAAAGACTATTCGCTAAGTTGCAGCAACACTTTTTGTTTGGAACATATTGTAGTTGAACTAATAATCAATGATATAGGTGACCTTATATCCCTAGACGCAAACTAGCTTGGGCCATAAACGGTTGATCACGGGTGTTCAAGTTATCTGAGCTCTTTGTAAGGATTACTGAAGCCATGGATAAAGGGAATACAATCACTCTGCCTATTTGGCCCTTGCCAAGGTCTTCAGAACTATCCCTCAAGGTGGAATTATATCCAAACTCTCTCAACTCAAGATTAACTCACACATAGTTTGCTGGATAACTAATTTGTTATCTGATAAAACCAAACCATTAAGGTTGGGAGACATTTCTCTAATCTGAAGAATATCAGCAGTATCCCCAAGGGCTCTATTCTGGACTCTCGCTTCTTTGGTATATACATCTCAAACATGAAAAATGATATTAAGTGACTGTGGCTAATTATGTTTGCTAATGATTGCGAACGGGGGGTGGTTATCAAATCCCATTCTGATACTCAAATTTTTCATCAAGGGCTGAGCAATTCAAATGATTTGTGTGTTAATCAAGGCCTAAATGTAAATGCCAATAAATGCAGCATAGTTTCCTTTGGTAAATCTAGCACCACCCAGCAGACTATATAAATAACATTCCACTTAAATCTGATCCCATCATCAGGGACTTGGGTGACTATGCTGATAACAGACTTTCCTTTAACATGAGCATCTCTGTTGTGGGTAGAAAATCATTCTACTTTGCACAACTTATTCTTTGTGGTATCTCAAGGTCCAAGGAAGTTATACTCCAATGTTATTCCTCCCATATTACATCCAGCATTGAATATAACGCCCCGTCTTTGGTACATACCTCACTAAACATATGCATCAACTTGAAAGCCCCCGATGTGTTCTCACCAAAAAGATTTCATGTTTTAGTAGCCTTTGTAAGCTAACAGACTAAACCACCTTCCTTCTGCTGAGTTTTGTATTGGTTCCAGAGGAGTTATCTTGTATCTGCTTTGCCCTTCGTGCCTTAAATATCACCACACTCTCTGAACTCCTTAAACAGAACTACTGGTAACGCAAACATCTGCTCTGGAAATCTAAAGTGAGACTGGCACATTGCCAATACCAGCTGTTACAAAAATATCTAAGCCAGCACATCCCCCATTTCTGGAATAGACTTCCCTTACATATTGAATGGAGTATTTCCCTGTCAGTCTTTAAAGCCATTCAGGATGATTAGATAGACAATTGCAAATTCTCGCCTGGGGTATGTAAGTAAAATCTACTTATTTGGGAGATCGATTAATCTTCCACCGATACAGGTGATATGGTTAAGCTTCCCAATGGTCTATTTGCCTGTAAGCTTAATAAGAACTTCTGAAACAATGGACACTGGATAAAAAGTGTTGTTTCAAGCTTGTTTCAGTACAATAGCCTCTTCTGCAAATTATTGTCTGAGCACCTGTCACATTAATTGACAACATTTGAGCCACTGTGGTTGAGCAAATGCTATACAAAGGCACAGTGGATTCACAACATTATTCTGTTAATTTTGTATATGGAATATGGAATATGGAATATGTAAGGTCTGCCGTTAGATACTGTAGGATAAGGAAACACATCTTGTACTCCATATTAAAGTAGTATATTTCAGCAGTTATAATTAACTTTTATTTTGCAATGGATTTGTAATACTATGTATAACAAATAGATTTGTTGTTAAAAATGGACATCAGCTCAGCATTAAATATCCTTTTTTCTTATTTTTACCAAACAGCTTCTAAAACATAGCTGCTTGATGTAGCAGTATTAATAAATTATCAGATATATTAATTTCAGAATTTCCCATTGCAGATTATACTAAATTTGATCAAACTAAAACTGAATTCAATGATAAAATTGAAGAAAATGTAATATCTGGCTTTATGTTCCCCTAATGTCCAGACTCTCCAGTCATTCATCATCACCAATCCCCTTATTCCCATTTTTACATGGAGTTGATGTGTCATGTCAAATGTCACAGCTTCTGTTGATTCAAAGCCACTCTCCTGCCTTCTTTATCAGTCATGACTGCCTGTCTCAGGTTGTCTCTTACACATTTCATCCATCTCTTGGCTGGACCTAGTCATCTCCTCTTGTCTTCTTCCCTTTTTCCCAAATCTACTTCAGCAAATCACCTTCTGCTTTCTCCCAAATATGTCTGAACAACCAAATTTGTTCACCTTGACCTTCTCTGTAATAGCAGCTACTTTGGTGTCTGCTCTGACATTTTCATTTCTTAATCTGTCTCACAGTATGCATCCTACTACCCATCCAGGTACTTTATTTACATCACTTCAGACTTCCTCATCTGCTCTAACTTTACTACCCAGGTTTCTGTTCTATGCGGAGGCACTGATTGCACCATTGTTTTATGCATCTTGCTTTTCAACTTCTTTGGTATTCCTACCCTGGCACTTTGTGCCAGTTGGCTGCAGTCTCTGATCCTAGCTTTGACCTATTCATTCAGACTTCCCTCCCGTTCAGTCATATCTCCTAGATAGTTGAAGTTGTTAACCTTTTCCACTGTTTTCCCTTCTATCACAATTTTAAGTTACTTCTGATTTCACCCATTTGCTAATATGACCACTGTCTTGTCTGTACTGTTTCAGCTCATATGCCTTCAGTTTTAAATTCTTGCCCCCTACTATTTGCTAAAGGTCTTATTCAGAGTCTGCTTGTAGTACCACATTGTCTGCATACAGCTGGTCTGTCCCCTCTGACCTGTCTGCCAACGTATGAACAAGAGTGGGCTCAGCCCTGAAAACCCCACTGAAAGTTTGTTAATGAGTCCCTGTACATGAGTTGTACTTATTCTTCTAGTGTTTCTAGGGCTTTAAACCATCACAGGACTGTCCAAATCAAATTTCTTGGGAACTTGCCATATGCTTTTTCCAAGTCTAAGAACGCCCAGCTTCTTTTCTATTAAATGTCATACTATAAATACTAGGTCAGTTGTACTGCATCCTGATTAGTATCTGCACTGCTCTTATCTCCATCCTACTTTCCGCTGCTCTTCATCTTTATATATCAATCACCCTTTCCAGCACTTTCATGCAGTGTGACAAGAGATTGATACCTCTGACTGTCCACAGTTGTGACTATCCCCTTTGTTCCTGTACAGTGGCACTACAATACTTATTCTCCATTCTTCTGAGATATTCCTCTTTCTGTATACCAACAACTGAATGAGGCGTTCGATTGACAATATGTAAAATCCCAGCGATACGAAACGCCACTGAATTCGCTTATCCACTCACAGCTGTCAACCAAAAATCCTTTGTAGGAGTTGAATAAACTTCTGCACACCAAAAGGTAGATTATAAAAGCAGTTTTAATCCACACAAACGTTAAGCGCACTCACTAATCGAGTGAAAGCGCTT
Source organism: Protopterus annectens (assembly GCF_019279795.1). NCBI lineage: Eukaryota > Metazoa > Chordata > Ceratodontiformes > Protopteridae > Protopterus > Protopterus annectens. Next base: position 655,544,005 of record NC_056746.1, read on the forward strand.
AACGTTTGTGTGGATTAAAACTGCTTTTATAATCTACCTTTTGGTGTGCAGAAGTTTATTCAACCCCTACAAAGGATTTTTGGTTGACAGCTGTGAGTGGATAAGCAAATTCAGTGGCGTTTCTTTCTGTATACCACAATTCGTACCTCAGGAGTCATTTCTCTCCTAATGTACTCAACATTTTGATTGTATCTGCAGTGACTTCATCTGATCCTTCTGATTTCCCTAACTTCGTTTTCCTTAGAGCATTTTGTACTTACACTAAGGGTTTTCTTTTGTTTTTCATTGTAGGCTTTACTTGCAGTGGTATGGTTTCTATAGGGTTTTCTTCATTCAGAAACTTCATGAAGTACTCCTTCCAACATCTCTTCATATCCTCTAGGCTAAGCAGAATGTTGTTAATTTCCATTATTCATGGAATCTGCTGACTCTCTTCTTTATCTTTCTACCATTGCCTTGCAATCTGATAGAGCTTCTTTGGGTCACCTGCTGAGGCACTTTCCAGAAGCTGGTAAAGTTTCTCTCCAGTCTTTGCAACTGTTCCATTAGCCTCTTTGTTAGTCAGCTACTATTCCCTGTAAACACGATCCATCTTTTCTGTCTTCTGTATCTTCCTATACTCCTTCTTTCTTTTCTTAACTTTCTGGACTTTTAAATTCTACAACCAGCTTTCTTTATGTACATTATTTCCATAACTGACCTGGCTACATATCTGTCCTATAGTTATTCTACATGTTGTTTTGAGACACTGCCATTCTTATTTAACTCCACCTATTACTGCTTCTTTCTGAGGTGCTAGATTCCTCAGTATTTTTTGAACTCCTGTTCTTTCACTGAAGTCAACCTCTAAATCTTCAGTGTAGTCCCTATTGATCTTAGTGCCTTTTCTGACCATAGTTTGCAGGTGATTGTGGTCACCATTGGTTATTCTGGGGGCTGACTGTTTCACTAAAGATGACTTTGCAATCTGTGATTTGACCCCAATGCTTTCTCCTTACTAACTGGAAGTCTCCTTGAGTTTTATGTTGTCCACTCTTGTACGTGATCTTGTAACTTTCACTCTTAATGAACCACAGGTTAGCCACCCTTAAGCTATTTGCCAAAACTTGTTCTGCAATGGATTCTCCTTCATTAGTCTGGTTGCTCCAATCCTGTGGATGCAAGCAAACTTCATACTGTTATGTCTGCTCAATATGAGCATTCAGGCCCTCTGTTATTAAGACTAACTCATTTTGTCCAACTTTATTGAAGCAATTTTACAACTGATGCCTAATGCCCTCTTTTCCTTCCCATTTTAGCTTCGCTGTGAAATATAGACTGAGATCATGAAGATTACCCTATGTTCACACTGGAGTCTGATTGCCATGAAAAAGAAGTTAAGTACTTACTGTAACATTCCATCTGTGTTGTCCATTTCCATTCTTCCTCAACTGATGGGTTCGGGTCCAATCCTTGGATCTGACTCGGCTATTGCTAAAGCTTGTGGCAGCCAAAAAACTCTTTTGAGATTCTTCCTTACCCATAATGCACCAACCCTAAGTTACCTCAGATCTTGTTTGCTAATTTTTACCAGAAATTAAATATCCACTATGCAAAGATAAAGGAGGTGTAACTCAATGCAGAAAAAGACCATATCTGGAGCTCAATATAAAGGATAGTGATGTCCCTTAAAAAACTCATTCTTCTGGACGTTTGCAAATAGAAAGGCTGTTGGGTAGGGAGTTGAGGAAGAATGAAAATGGACAACACAGAGGGAACATTATGGTAAGTACATAACTTCCTTATCTGATGTTGTCAATTTTCATTCTCTCCTCAACTGATGGGACAGAGTAGCAGCTACCAAAAATCCCAGATGGATTCTAAGGAAGGATATTGCTGAGCAAAGTTGAACCAAATAGTGCTCTACCTCTGGAGACCAGAACCAATTTGTAATGAGTAACAAAAGTACGGGGAGTAGCCCAAGTTGCTGCACATATTCATCCACGGACGTTCTGGAAAGGAAAACTGAAGAAGCTGCTGTGGATCTAGTTGAATGAGCTTATACTGGTTGTGGTAAGGTAATACCCATGTTTTATAAATAAATAAGATACAATCAGTTAGCCACCTGGCTGAAGTTACTTTGGCAACTGGTTTACCCAATTTCAAGTCTGGAAAGAAAACAGACACTTGGTCTTTTTTTCTTATGTCTTTTGTTCTGTGCAGGTAAAATGTAGTTGTCTGTGAACATCCAATAAATGTAACATGTACTCACCCTTGTTAGCAAATTTGTGGAAGAATACTAGCAAATTAATGGCTTGACTGATATTTAATTCTGACATCACCTTGGGAAGGAAGGAGGCATTTGTTTGCAATGTCTCCCTATCCTTGTGAAAAATCAAGTATTGAGGTTTTGAAGACAATGATTTAAATTTTGAAATTTGTCTAGCAGATGTAATGGCTACTAGAAAAAACATTTTCCAAGTAGGATATTTGATGTCACATTTAGCTGCTGGTTCAAAGAGGGCATGTATTAGTGCCTGTAGTACCAGACTGAGATCCCATGAGGGAGTAGGGTCCATAAAGGGAAAGTAGAGTACCTAGCATCAAAGCTCTGCACAACTTATGACAGGCTACTGAGGAACCTTCAATTCCAATGTGAAAGTTTGATATCGCTGCCAACTGAACTTTAATGGTTGAGGAACTAGCTCCTTTTTTGAAAAGCAGGGCCAAAAACTCAGGTATGTTATGTATCAGATCTGAAAAAGGTTCAGTATGATTTTGATGTGCCCAGTGCACAAATCTTTTCCATTTACTGGAATAAAGTTTACATGTTGAAGGTTTATGGGAACATAAAAGTATATGACAGACAGGTGAAGACAGCATAAGTTGTCTGGCTATTACTGAAATTGGAAAAGCCAGGCCATCAGCCTGAAGTTTGATATGCCTGGATGGATCACACCTGTCAGGTGAGAAGATGTCTGGAGTCACATCCAGAATCCAAGGTTAGTGAAGTAAGTGAGGACAAAGGAACAGGAACCAAATTTGTCGAGGCCAGTGAGATGCAATGAGGATGACTGCTCTTCAACATGGCAGTTTTCTGTAGGAATTTTAATGGGATTGGTGGGTAGGTATAAAGTAGACCGGGGGGGGGGCAATCTTGAAGTAGAGCATCCCTCGGTGATTCCCCCTGTGGGAGGATTAGGGCAAATAGGTGTTGCATTTGTTGTTTATGGGAGAGCCAAAAAATTGCAGCAAGGCTGGCCCCATCGACAAAAAATAATTTCCATCACATTCTTGTTGAGAGACCACCCCTGAGGTAGAGGAATGCACCTGCTCAGTTTATTTGCTATAACATTAGACTTCCCCAGAATGTGCATTGCTATGAGAAAGCAGTTGCATGAGATCGCTCATTGCACCACTCTGAGACCTTCCAGACACAAGGGGTAAGATCTGGCCCCTCCTTGTTTGTTGATGTACCAAACTAGTGACATAATATCTGTCTGAATTGCAATCGTCCGCAAAGGGAGAGCATTTCTAGCCAGCAATGCTAAAATCACTGCTCTCATCTGTACGACACTGATATGCAAGTTGGCCTTTTTGGGGGACCAAGTGCCTTGGACTGTTTTCCCCACAAAATGCCGCTCCACCCCAAATGGGAAGCATCCATGGTCACTATGGCCTTGGGCTGAGGGGAATGAACTGATGTCCTTGTAGAACTTGATCTGATTAAATCCACCACCTTAGATCTCTCTTGCATATGTGAGTGATTCATATCAGAGTTGACATGGGTTGGTAAAGTATCAACCACTGTGTTGCTAGCACCCACTGTAGAATCCTCATGTAAAATCTGGCTAAAGGTACTATTGTTACTGCCACTGACATTGATCCTAGAGCTTGAAGGACCGAGCAGGCTGAAATTTTGGTACTGCGGATTATTTTCCTGATCTGTGATCTTATGGTTTGAACTCTTGAGAGAAGCAATGAAGCTATCATTGAGTATGTGTTGAAAAGAGCTCCTATGAATTTCCAAATTTTGAGCTGGTTCCAGTTGAGACTTTTCATAGTTTATGGTTATCCCCAGATGAGAATATGTCTGGAGAACCTGATCTCTTGCCCTTATTAATTGATGCCTGGTCAAGATGGTAATGAACCAGTTATCTAGATATGGAAAGAGTAGGAATCCATACAGTCTCAAGTGAGCTGCTACTACTGCCATAATTTTGGTGAACACCCTGGGTACCCTGGTGAGACCAAAGGGCAGAACTCTGAATAGGTAATGACTGGCTCCCAGCTGGAAGTGTAAGTACTTTCTGGGTTGGCTGTCATCTTTATGTGATAGTACACATCCTGAAGGTCTATCAAGCACATCCAGTCATACTTGCCCAGAAAAGGGAAAATGGACCGAATAGTGACCATCTGAAACTTAGTACATCAGATCTTGTTCAAGTTACTGAGATCCAAAATTGGTCTCCAGTTCCCTGTTTTCTTTGGCAGTAAAAAGAATCTTGAGCAAGTTCCGGATTCTATCTGGTCTGGTGGGACCTCTTGGATGACACTTTTTTCTAGCATCTTTTGTACTTGAAGTGCTTCTTGCTCCTTCTGACTGGATGGAACATTGGGAATTTTCTTTAAGATTGGATGTGGAGGGGAAAAGGGTATTATATAACCTCTGGAACTAATCCTCTACATCCAAGTATCTTTGGTTATGTTTAGCCAGGCTCTCTGGTGCAGGGATAAATGACTCCCAATTGCCTCTAGAGGAAGGACAACTGGGCCTTCTTTCAGGATGGCTGGTAAGGTCTGTCAAAGAAAGAACTTCTGGACCTCTAGTTTTGTAGGCCACTTCTGCCTCATGGGTGATGACCTTTGGAATTGCCTGTGAGGGAATTTTCTCCATTTGTATCCTGGAAAGGACCCTGGGATTTCTTGATTCACATCTTCTGACCACCTTGTTGATTCCTAGAAAAATATCTCTGAGGGGCCACAAAAGATACACCCACAGCACACAATATCTTTCCATCCTTCTCAGACCTGGATAATGTGTCCTTCACTTTGGGGCCAACAAAGACCTGCCATCAAAAGGAGCATTGACGAATGAAGACTTGAAGGGATCCACAAAATCACATCTGGCATGTCTCCTGATGGAAATGCCTGAACCTGCTGCCTTGAGATTCCTTTGGCTAGGTTTGATATGAGGCTCATGGCTGAATTTGAAACAAGTTGCAGGGTAGCTAACTGAGAAGCCATGGATGATTGGACCAGTGCAGACACTGATCCTGAGAAGGTATTTGACAGTTCCTTAATCAAATCCCTCTACAACCTAGTAAACTGTACCAAATAACTCAGTGACCTTAAGGTGAAGGTCACTGAGGTATAGACATGCTTCCCATCCATCTCCCTAGACTCCCTGTTAGGGGGATGAACAATGGAACTCTGCTGCCATGACCATGGCATCAACAGGCACCCTTTTAGCCCAAAACTCTTTCCCCAGAGGTTGTGCTATAATCTTATCCCGTCTCCTGGGTATGGGTTCAGCTGTGTTGGGTTCCTTCCATGCCTACCAAAAGACTAACTCAAGAAACTCATCAGCAGGTGGAGTAACCCAGGAGGTAGACAGGCCAGTACCAAAAGCCTCCAGAAATATTAACTCTTCAGATGAACGGTTACTGGGCATCCAACCACCTCTCTGCTTTAGGATCTCTAGAATATCTCCAAATGAGACATCTTCAGGAGGTGATAGTGGGGACCCATCACCTTCATCAAAGTCCATATCCTCTGTGGTTGACTCTTCTGGAGAGTCCAAGTTCTTCCTCTTACATTTTTTCTTCCTAGGGACCTCCTCAGTGGGATGATCTGAGTAGGTTATGGAAGAAACTGAGATTCCCTGATGGGAAGCCTGGGGGTCTTGGCCTGGTTGTCCCTGTGGTAAAGAGTGATGAGTCTCCAAGCACAAAGACATCAAGGTAGAACGCTGAAGATCCAAGGGGGTTGGATCCATCTTTTCTGCCCAGGCACATAAAACCCTCTTCACAGCCACAAAGGCAGACCACTTCAGAGAAAGAGATGACCTCAAATCCAAAAATACAAGCTTCTGGACCTCGGTCCTCCCCTGCTCTGAAGGCAGTCTCCCTGAGGTGGAAGCCAGAGCTGAGCTATCCAATGCTGAGGCTCCGAGGCACAGAGATGGCTCCAACAACTTCAGAGTCGACTCCAACACCTCAGATCTGACAGAGAGACTTCAGCTCTGTCAGTCCTCTGGATCCGTCTGAACCAGAGCACTAGAGTAAGCTTTAGATCCAAAGATATTGGCATTCTCGGATCCAACACAACCAAGTAACTGGAAACCAGTTGAAGAACTCAAAATAAACTTGGAAGACTCAGCCACACAGGCCACCAATTCGAATAGTTTTCTTTATAGTCCTCTTTATTGGGTAAAAAATCAAGTTAAGCACTTTTGTCCCCTTGACATTACATGGGACTTCATCAAAACAAAAAAAAAAATTAGGATTTTTTTTTTTTGTTCTGATGAAGTCCCATGTAATGTCAAGGGGACAAAAGGGCTTAACTTGATTTTTTTTACCCAGTAAAAGGAACTATTCAAATTGGTGCCCTGTGTGGCTGATTCTTCTAAGTTTATTTTGAGATCCTCAGATCCAAGCCAGACAGAGCCAGATGGCTTGGATCCAGAGACTCTGAAACAGATGAAAGAGTCAGATAAGGAAGTTGCAATGGGAGTGTGGTAAAAGAATGGACATTCTGACCCGAAGGGGTAGGATCCAGTAAGACACCCATCTGAATGCACTGAGAGGATCTTTCTGCAACACTCTTTCCACATCTTCCTCCATCAAACTTCTGGAAGAATGAGTGAAAACAATAAATGGGCACCTGGGTCTGTGATGCTCCAAAAATGGTGAGGCACCCTTGAAGGCAACAGATCCACAGATAGTGAATATCTTGTCCTTGGTAGATAAATGGGGTTTGAGGCAGTAGGGATGCAGGTAGTCAGATCCAATAACTTTTTCTTCAGGTCCATCACTTTTTTCTTTTTCTTTGAATTTGAGGGTGCAGTCAGATCTGGCTTGGATCTTTTTCGAGATTGCTCCAAGACCTGGGAAGATGATGTGGATGGTCTCAGACAAGAAGACTTTGAATCTTTACTTTTGGGGTACTGAGCCCCAAATATTGCCTCTCTGAAAACAGAAGGGAGCAAACCTTTCAAAATAAGTTTGTTTTTCCTTTCACCGAAGGACCTGGGGTTAAAGCCATGACAAATAGAAAAATCTTCTTGCAAATGTAAAGGCCCAAGGCGGTAAACACCTTACCCAACAGTACTGTCATCCAATATGCTGATGATTCGACCATCCTCTGCTCTTCCAAATCTCCATCTGTTCTGCAACATCTTACCCAAGAAGCCTTTACTTCTACTGAAACATGGATGTCACAAAACCATCTAGATCTTAACCCCAATAAAACCAAACTCCTAGTATTCTCCCCCTCTAAATCCAGCCATATTGACAAACACCCTCTCTCTATCCACTCCCAAAACAATACTGTCATAGATGCTGTCCCAAGCACCAAACTATTAGGTAATCTCTTAGAAATTAAATTAACATTTGACCTTCACATCTACAGTAATATTAAAAAAAAACCACCAAAAGCACGGTGCCCTGTATAGACAAAACTGCTTTCTCAACAACTCAGCTAGAATAGCCCTTGCTTCATCCTTCTTGCTCCCAACTCTCCTATATGGTGCCCCCATCCGTACAAACTTACAGTCACACTTAAAAACAAAACTTGACTCCTGCTATAACAAAGTTGCTAAATTTGCCACTAACACAAAAAAACACACACACCACTGCTCCTCTTTGTACCAGCTCAACTGGCTAGAATTCCCTCATCATCTTAACTATATACAACTAATGACAATTCACAAAATAATCTACCAACCAGATACCTGCCCCTTTCTTATCCTCCATAATAAACCTGTACCATCCTAAATGCCAACTCAGGTCAGAAAGCAAAATGTTACTATCTGTTACCAGACCCAGACTATCAGCTGGCAAGATGCTGTACTCCCATACTGTGCCAAGCTATGGAATAATCTTCCCACCAGTATCAGAACTGTCAGCACTACTGCACCTTTCAAAGAGTCACTGAAAATACACCTCACTTCTGACTAGCTATGCTCCTGCATACCACCTACCAGAACAACTAATTCCTTCTCTGGATCAGTAAATTGATCTCCCTCTCTCCTGTAACCTGAATAAGCATGTACTTAATAGATTCATGAATGGTGTATGAATGTACGTGTATGAATGTAATCTTGATGCCATGATGTACTACTATGACTACCACTTTACTAATCCTGAATGTAAACCTGATGCCTTGTTGTATTACTTTTACCTGTCAAAATGTACAAACAATATCAACATTCATTGTTCTACATACTTATGTCAATGCTAAATACTGATGTAAATTTTATGTATTTTTTTTTTTATTTAACATTTGTTGACCGGTAAAGTCCGACTAGGTTCCACAGATCCTGTTTTCAGCGGAGGCCTGGGGAGAAACGCTCCAGTATACTTCTATGTAACCTTGTGGAGCTTTTCTCCCCGGGCTTCCACTGAAAATGGGCTCTTTTTTAGGCCCAGTGGACTTTCCCGGTTAACAAATGCAATAAATAAAAAATAATAAATAAATAAACACATAAAGTGTGGGCATCAGACATAGGAAGCTTGTGCCCATACTTAATGCACTTTTTGAATCTTGTGGGCCCTTCTTCTGACATTATACCACAACAATTAAAACACTTTCAAGAAAAAAGTAGATTTTTTTTTTTTTTAGGAAATACTGAAAGGTAACTATAGACTACACTAGGTGTAGAAAGAAGAAGGTAATGTACAGCAACAAAAATATAAAGTTAACTATTCTAACAGTAAAGAAGTTATACCAGGAAGGTAAGGGAGAAGGAATATTAGAACTATATCTAAAAATTAGGAAATGGAGGGTTATAAGATAATAATAAACACATCTCAAAAAGCTTGAGAACTAGGTCAACCACGTCTTTTACTTTGGTGCATTATGGGTAAGGGAGAAGTTTGAGACAAGCTTTAGCAACAGCTGAGTAAGATGCGAGGATCAGATCTGAACCCATCAGTTGAGGATAGAATGAAAATTGACATCAGATTGTTTGATTCGGATGACATCCCTCAACGTCTTCAGAAGACTCTCTCTCATCACATTTTTCACACCATATCTCGTCTGTCCTCCCCCTGAGTAGTAGATTCTGGATCCCAATCCAAGTGACTTTGCTGCACTGGCCTTCCACCTTTCTCATGGATACACAGAATATTTAGTCTCCTCATTACCTTCATGTTATCTACTTCCATTATGTCAATGAACCTATATATTTGATTAGAGCAGCAGTCCTTAGTTCATATTTGACAGGTTGATTGGGTTTATCTCCAACTTTCAATTAACACAGCTACCCCAGGTAACCTAGTCTGGACAACTGGACACCAGATGGTCAGTTGCTTACAAACTCAGGGCTTCTGGGATTTATGACAACTACATACTAGTTATTAGGGGCACGTAAACTCTTCCCGCAATTTTTGTGGGTCCATAGCATAGGTCAGATCTTCAACTCTATTAGCACAAACAAATATGCATGCCCCTTTTGAAAGATTTAGTCAAGATGACCAAATCGGATAGAGCAACCTTTTTATACTGCCCAGTGGCTGGCCCTAATGCAGCATACAGTATGCAGCATGCAGTTTGTGGCCCATGTTCTCCTATCTAAAGGATTCTATACACCATAGTTGATGCCTGAAACACTTGACTTATTTCTAGTCATTGGGCTGGATTTATGAAGGCTTGCACAGAGTCTATAAGAGTAGTGTAAGACGGCAGACAGCCAATATGTCTGCTGAGTGATCCAGCAACAGCCGGCAGGGGCGTGCATTAGAGCTTCTAAAGCTACTCTTGCACGGACAGTGTTATGTTATGCAAATTACCTCATTTGCTGCTGAAAACTATGCAAATGAGGCAAATTTGTGATCCAGGAAACACTAACCTGTCGGTGGAAGAGTAGTGTTATTTGCAGAAATGTACTCCGTTGGTAACGGAGTACCGTTCTGCAGAAACGGAGCTATGACAGCTCCAAATAAAGGATGCATCCAGTTGAGGAAGCATACCAATGGCCAAATATAAGGCCATTGGCATTTTTATAGGTTGAAAATTAATAAAAATTAATTTTTATTTTTTTCCCCCGATCGCCGATGTTTAAGCATAGCGCCGCGCAAATGTGCAGCGCTTTAAAAAACAGGAAATCATTTTAAAAATAGCCAAAAATAGGCATGTTTAATAAAAAGATTATTCTGTCATGCAGGTGAATGGCAGGCTGAAGACAACATGACTACTAAGTAGTGGTTGCTAAGGGGGAAGCTCAGTTTGAGAGATGTAACCAAGAATTAGTAGGCAATCCTATGCAAATGAGGATAAGGATAGTGAATCGCAATTTTCCCTGGTATGTGAGCCATGTCCCTAGAGTATAAGTGTAGGAGTAGAAGATAGGTGACATCATGAGGGGGTATGTCTGAAAGACTGTAAGCTTACTGGAGCAGAGTGGCTTGTGTTTGCCATGATTTGCTCAGGATTGCAAGAGGCGTGTCTACAGTTGTCCTAGCTGAAACCCAAAAACCAAAGGTGTACACCATGGATATATCTGAAATTTCTTGCAAACGTGCTTACACCGTGTGCACGCGTTGCGTGTGCCTGTAAGCCTGTGTAAGCCTGTGTAAGCCTGTGTGCGCATGTGTGCACCCGTCTAAGCCTGTGTAAGCCTGTGTAAGCCTGTGTGCACGTGTGTGCACCCGTCTAATCCTGTGTAAGCCTGTGTAAGCCTGTGTGCACACGTGTGTGCTCATTTGCGCGCCGCGGCCCCTTGTGGAAACAGAAAGGGAAAAGGAAGGAAAAGAAGTAGTAGAAAGTTAACCAAGGAAAACTAGCAGAGCTGCCAGGTGAAATACATCAGAATCAGCCAATTTCGCAGGCAGTAGACTAGCCCAGCCCAGCACTTTAAACTCTGCAAACACCATTCCCCCATGTTTTTTCTCAAGAACTCTGCAACACTGCAGTATACAAATAGTGAAAACTTAAAAAGCTTAAGTCAGACAAAATGTTAGGGGCTGCTATTACTATCATAAGCCAACATGTGCAAGATGCTGAGGGTGGTGATATTGTGAATGTTGCTGAGCAACCCACAGTGAGGAGACGGAGAAGAGTGTACAGACTCAGGGTAACCTACCAGGGGCTACATGAGCTGGAGATAGTGGAGTGCTATAGAGTGGACAGAGACCTCCTGCAGCAAATTGTTGAGCTGCGCTGGCCACGCCTCACACATAGAACCAACAGAGGGGAACCCATCCCAGTGAATACCAAGGTATGTGTTGGCCTATGAATACTAGCTACATGTACCTTGCAGAGACCAACTGTTGATATGATGGGGGTTTCATAGGCATCAGCATCCAGGGTACTGCACCAGTTCCTGGATGCCATGTCAGCACATGTCGGTGAGCATGTATATTTCCCCAATTCCCATGAGGCATTGGCCAGCAATATGCGTCTTTTCCACCAAATAGCAGAATAGACTGAGGTAGTGGGTGCAATAGACTCCACGCACATACACATCAAAGCACCACCCGGTGAGTGGGGTAGGGTCTACATCAACCGCAAGGGCTTCCCCTCCATCAACTGCCAGGTTGTGTGCGATGCCCAGGGCATAATAATGAATGTGTGTGCTGGTTGCCTTGGAAGCTATCACGATTCCCACATCTGGCATCTGACGCAGCTGTACCAGAGATTTGCCACTGGAGACATCCCTGACAGTCAACTAGTGTGGGATGCTGGATATGCACTGGAGCCGTGGATGATGACACCCATCAGAAATGCACACACACCCGAACAAGAACTCCATAATGAGGCACATGCACAAACAAGAAACATAATCGAGCGTGTGTTTGGGATGCTCAAGTCACAGTTCCGGTGCCTGGACACATCTGGTGGAGCCAAATTGTCATGGTATGTGCCATGCTACACAATATGATCCTGCAAAAACATCTGCAGCAGGAACAGCATGGGGCAGGGCCAAATAGCCCCCCACCATTGCCAAGGCCTGCACAGGCACAGCGTGACTCGGAGGAGGAACAACCTGAGCCTGCCCCATTAGGCAGAAGGAGGCGTGCCCAGTATGCCTTGGCAAAGAGGCAACACATAGCACATACACTGACTCAGTAGGAACCCTGGAAATGACACCTCTCTCTGACTCGCACATACAATAAAAGGGATGCCTAACTTGACACTACCTGTTTTCAAACATGTATAGGGAGTGTACTATGTGCATGCGACATAGGCAGCCCTGCAGCACCACCTGAGGCATGATTGCCCTATTTTAAGCAATATAAAGCAGTGCTAAGCACATTTTACCACTGTTTAGCATATTTAAGCACAATTGCGTGGAGCTGCGCACTGTGCAAACTAGCGCATCGTTGGGCAACGTTAGGCAACATTGGGCAATGATGGGCAAATTCAGGCAAAGTCGGGTAAACACACTCACACCTGCTTTACTGTTCCTTAACCAGTCAGGTCTGCCCAGCAGGAAAATAAAAAGCAGTGACAGGGCTCGAACACAGGATACTGTGCACTATAGTCACAGTACTGAACCACTAAGCCATGACAGCATTTCACTGGCACAGGCACAGCAGGACAATTGTAGATGAATGCAAACAGAAACAAATGCTGTATTATGCCCTCTGAACTTCCCCCCAGGCCTATGCAGACAGATAACAGCAGGCCAGGCAGTGTGATGTGGGTTGGGTAGGCTATGAAGTCACAAACTAATATACGTGAAATTGGAAGCTAAGATCTGTAGTACAGTAGTATGCCTCAAGCCATTACAATAGGCAACAGTACAGACTGAACCCCTCATCCTATGTACACCCACAGTAACAATCAGGTGTGCCCCCGGGTAGAAATGTACAAATAATAGCTGTCCCCCCTGTATGTAGAAATGTTGATAAGTCTATGCAAAGTGACTCATGGAAGCCCTGTAGGCACAGCATGCTTCCTGTCGATGTACAACACAAAGGTGAGCAATGAAGTAAAAAATCAACTTGATTTTTCACACACATATAGTATATATGTCCATACTGGGCATATTCACACACTTAAACAAATTTAGCAAATTTCAGTCAGCAACATACTGAAAGGTCATACAGGGCATACTCACACACTTAAATAAACAAAGCAAATGTCAGTCAACAACATACTGAAAGGTCATACTGGGCATGCTCACACACTTAGGCCATGTCTGAGTACAGCAGTGGGCCACACATATCTGGCAGTTGCAGTTCTTACCCCAGAAACTTGTCACTATTCACCAATTCTGCCTTGTGCACATAGTTATATGAAAACAGACCCATATAATATATTGGACTCCTGTCATAATCAAACTATGTACTACAAGTACTTAAGTTGTTCAAAGAAAGTGAAAATTCAAAGAAGATCAATAAATCTCCGATCAGTATCATCAATACACAATGAGCACTCCTAACATTATCCAATCCATGTTCTGGCAAAAATAGTCCATAGAGAACCATGAAGCTTTCTTTCGCTATGTCATAAATATCAATGTAAACTCATATATACCTGGAGATTGTGAAAACCCAGCAATCACATATACAATGGTTAAAAAGCACTTTCCAAACCTAAAAACACGGCGTCTATAGGATGACTTGGTTTCCCTATCTGTGTCATATGAAACTGTTGAATGCATTACAGTGATGTTTGGCACACTCCACATGTGCTGGTGCACAACAGACCATGGGAACTATTGTCTTATAAGCCTATTAAGCCTGATCTGCAAGGCCATGGAGTCCATTATGATGGAAATCATAAACAGAGCTATTGAGAGCCTAAAAACACCCAACCCTATAAAATTTGGTTTGGTCAGGGGCAGATCATGGTTCCCAAACCTGCTAGACTGTTTTCAAGGCAGTCACCCAGGACATACATCAATGAAATGAGCTACACACGTCCCACATAGACCTTGAAAAGCCCTTTTCCAACATCCTAGACACATGTCGTATCCACAAAATCAACAACCTGTGCATAAATATGTATGTCATCTGATGGATTGCCAACCTGGGCACAGATAGATCCCACAAGGTAAGAACTGTGGTCTCCTGTTCAAGCTAGTAACAACTGCTGTCCCCCATGGCTCAGTCCTGGGACCCCTCCTGTCTGGTGTATACTTTTCCGAAATACAGTCAAACACACGAGGGCTATGTTTAGCAAAGTATGTCGATGACTGCAAAAAAGTTGTCATAATCGATGTATGGGACAACAGAGACATCCTTAAAAAGGGTCTCAGTCAGACAGATGTGGTGTCAAAATTATGGCCTCGAGCTACAGTCATACAAATACCACATAGGTGCCAACACCTTAAATATGGAGGTGATAATAAGGGATCTATGGACACATGTGGATAGTCATCTCTATTTCCAGAAACACATTCACAAAATGGTCAGAAAATCATGCTATGTGTTCCCACAAACTGCCAAGGTCTTTGCATGTAGGTCAAAGGAGGTTCCCTCTACTCATCAGTCATCAGACCCGTCAGAGAGTACCACAACACACTTGCGATGAATCTGACTAGGCACCTTCAGCAGCTGGAAAGACCACTGAAGTACATCAACAAAAGGATTACTGGCCTCAAACAGTTGCACCATGCAACAAGACTGAATTTAACTCAATATGTACTCTGTTGCATACTGTCTACTCAGGAGATCTCTGCCCAACAGACAGGTCCATGTCCAATGCAGAACTGATGTACATGCGCTATCTGAAGTAAACTCAAGCTCACTGTACCACATGCTCTAGGGATATCATCATCACAACATTAAATAGAACATGTTGGAGGGATACATTACTAACTCACAGACTTCCCTTGCTTTGGAACAGGCTCCCAACCGACATTAAGCTGAGTCCCTCACTGACACTCTTCCAGAGGAGCCTTGATCAGTGTATGTGAAACTGAACTGTCATACCATGGATCACTTCATCAGCTCTACTACACAGAGGCCTAGGGAACTAACTCCATGGGTGGTGATAGCTGCACACTCTGGCCATGCTAATATATGCCATCAGGCAGATAGCCTATTACCTACCTATGTACCTATATATATATATGTATATATATATATATATATATATATATATATATATATATATATATATATACACATATATATATATATATATATATATATATATATATATATATATATAGATAGATATATATATATATATATATGTAAGGGGAACACAGTATAATAAGCCAAAGATGGATGGGCAGAGATGTGTGTAAGAGGGTGACTATGATAGGGAGCCATCCAGGACTGTCCCACCCAGCACACATCCCAATGGCATGAAAGACATGAGGTGCACATCTCTCCCACTGTACATAGCAGCCACCAGTATCTGTAAGCATTACAGTGTATGTGGTCCATGTGCCTGCTGTACAACATGACTGTACAATGAAGTACACATCTACTATCTGTAGACATGTACCTGTCACATAGGTTCATAGGTATGTAGTAGACTATCTCCACAAAGGCATATATCAGCCTACGCAAGTTGTGCAGCTTTCACCACACCATTGGGTAGTCTTCCAAGGCCTAGTTCTAATACTTAGTACCCTAAGCCCCTTTCTAGTGGGTCTGCTGATGTGATGCCTGGCATGAGTTGTCTGTTTCCCATCCACTCATCAAGGTTCCAATTGAAGAGTGTCAGTGAGGGGTTCTGTCTCATGTACATTGGGACTCTGTTCCACAGTAAGGCAAGTGTCTGGGATGGTACTCTATCCCACTAGCATGTTGTATTCATCGTTCTGATGAGGTTCATATCCCTGGAATGTGTAGGGCGACTCAATGTTGTTATCTGTAGATGGAGCATGTTCAACAGTTATGTGTTGGACATGGCTCTGTATGTTAGGCAGAGTGTGCCTCTGAGTAGGCGGTATGCAATAAGGAACAGATTTAGTTTTACCAGTTGTGCTGCATAACACAACTGTTTGAGACCAGTAATCCTCTTGGTGAGGTACCTATGTGGTCTCTACAGCTGCTGGATATGCTAAGTCAAGTGCATCCAAAATGGTGCACTGTACTCAATGATGGGTCTGATGATGTAAGAGTAGAGTGCCAACAGTACCTCTTTGGATCCTGATGCAAACCCTTTGTTGATTAGGTGGGCCAAATAGGATCTCCCAATCACTTTGGCAACATGGTTGTCAAAGGAAAGATGACTGTCTACTTGTGTCCCCAGATCCCTTATCACCTTGTCATTTTAAGGGGGTAACACCTATGTGGCAGTTTGTGTGTATTTTGTTTTCAACAAAGAGGATCACTATGCATTCCTCCACAGTGAGCTTGATGCCATGATTCTGACACCACACATCTGTCTTATAGAGTCCCATCTGGAGAATATGTCTGTCTTCCAGGGGAATCTATTATGGCAAACACTTTACAGTTCCCAGCAAACTTAGTCAACTGCAACCCTCCTGTGTTGGCATGTACATTTGAGAAGTTTATACCAAACAGGAGGGACCCCAGGACTGAACCCTGGGGGACACCAGTCGTTACCGGTGTAGAGCCTGCAACTCTTAATGTGTGGGATCTATCTGTGAGCCAGTTTGCAATCCATCTTGTGATGTATGGATACATGGCCTGGTTGGTGAGTTCATCTATGATACCTGACTGGGGAATGGTGTCAAAGGCCTTAGCGAGGTATAGGTAGGCTGTGTTGAGCTCATTTCAATCATCTGTAGCCTGGGTAACTGTCAAAGAATTCCTCCCAGTTCAGGAGGCGTGGTCTGCATTTCACAAAGCCAAACTGGGTGTGCTCAACTATGTGAAGGTTTCCAATCTCTGTATTGTTGACTTCCATTATGATTGGCTCCATTGCCTTGCACAACACACTCGTCAGGCTCATAGAGCATGAATGCCAAGGTGTTTTTGTGGCCCCACCCTTGTGGAGTGTGAAGAACATTGCTGTGCAACATTCTATGGGTACATATCCTGTAGAGAGCATGTAGAGAGAGGTGTAGGTATCCTTGATGAATATGGATACATCCTCACCGTATGTGCTATGATTCAGGTTCTGATACTGGAAGGTATGGAATGAGTAGTATCCTGGTAGTGCTGGTGTGCTGTCTGGAGCCTTGAACTAGGTTTCTGTTACTGCACAGATATCAATATTCTCCATAATGAGAAATGCCTCAAGTGTGTGCATCTGGATGCTGAGACTTTTGGCAATGAGTAGCATTTAGCTCACTTTTTGGTTATTTGTGTTGGTTACGGGGTTTGGTTTGTCCTGCGTGACCGGTGTTCCACACCTGAAGTCAGTGCCTCATTGGTCCCATCTGACTATAAGCTAATTACCCTACATATCCACATCCATCCCAGAAAAATGCAGAGCCTCAGACTTCATGGACATGCAGGTAAAAACAGCCCTCTCCAAAGCTAAGAACACAGCATCAATGGGACTGGATGGTGTCCCAGGCTGCTTCTTACACCAGCCCCAAAAGGAACTACACCCTCACCTACATTCACTGTCCAGACTCAACCTTACCACAGGCTATGTACCCAAAGAATGGCATACAGCAACAGTCATCCAGCTCCACAAAGGGGGTGCCACAACAGAACCTGGAAACTATTGCCCTATAGGCCTACTCAGCCTGGTCTGCAAAAGCTATGGAGCAAATTATCATGGAACCCATAAACAGAGACATTGGGAACCTCCAGACACTGGACTCTACCCAACTTGGCTTTGTTAAAGGCAGATCCTGCCTCCTAAACCTAGTTGACCTCTTTGAAACAATTACCAAGGACATAGATGGAGGTGAAAGTAGTCCACACAGCCCACCTGGACCTCACTAAGGCCTTTTGACACCATTCCCCACTCTGGCATCATGGACAAGCTTACCAGCTTGAACATTAACAGCTATGTCACAGGATGGCTGGCCAACTGGCTCACAGATCAAACACACATGTTCAGAGTTGCGGGTGCCATGTCCGACTCTAAACCTGTCACAAATGGCATCCCACAGGTCTTGGTCCTGAAACCCCAACTGTTCGGTAGATACTGCTCAGAGGTACAGGCAAGAACAGGAGGAGTATGGCTGAGAAAGTTTGCAGATGACTGCTAACTGTGGTCCATAATCAACTCTACGGCTGACACAGGCATCCTCCAGAAGGGTTTTACAGAGACAGATACCTGGTGTCAAAACAATGCTCTCAAGCAGAATGCCAAAGAATGCATAGTCATCCCCTTTGGATAAAACACAGTGCACACAAATTACCACATAGGTGGTAATCCAGTATGTACGGAGAATGTAATTATGGCCCTGGGGACCCAGGTAGATAGTAAACTCTCCTTTGATGATCACATTGCCAAAGTGTTTAGAAATTCCTTCTATGTAGCCCACCTAATGTCACCTAAGTAACCCACTTTGTCTAGTCTGATGATGTCACCATCCTACAAATATACCTGTGGAAAAGAGAACTTCCAGTAATGTGTATAGTGCGTTGTGTAAATGCATACTGCTGTAGTATTATAAAGTAGTTAGGTAGGGGTTTGAATCCTGCACTTGACAACTGCATGAGAGTGTGTATCTCTTTGGAGAGGAGCAACCTTTTTGGAGACTACTAAAACACCTTAAAAGTGGTATACTTATCTTTGTCAAGTCTGATGATGTCACCATCCTACAAATATACCTGTGGAAAAGAAAACTCTTAGTAATGTGTATAGCATGTCATGTTCATGCGTACTCCTCTAGTATCATAAAGTAATTAGGAAAGGGCTTGAATCCTGCACTTGCCAGATGTATGAGAGTGTGTGTGTGTGTGTGTGTGTGTGTGTGTGTGTGTGTGTGTGTCTCCTTGGAGAGGAGCAACCTTTTTGAAGACTACTGAAACACCTTAAAAGTGGTATACTTATCTTTGTCAAGTCTGATGATGTCACCATCCTACAAATATACCTGTGGAAAGGAGAGCTCCCAGTAATGTGTATAGCATGTCGTGTTAATGTGTACTGCTCTAGTATCATAAAGTAGGTAGGGGTTTGAATCCTGCACTTGGTGTGTGTGTGTGTGTGTGTGTGTGTGTGTGTGTGTGTGTGTGTGTGTGTGTGTGTGTGGGTGTGTGTGCTCTATGCATGTGACACTGTTGGTCAATGTGTTGTGGGTTTTGCTTTTACTACTGTATGACATATCACAATGACAACAGTATGTGCATTGCACATGTCAGGTAGCTGTGTGGCAAATACATATACGTACATGTGAGCTCAGTTATTTCATAGGTGGGAACCCTGCTTTCTCCATGAACACATCTGTTATCTTTGCCAGAGTGTGCTGCTGCTTTCCAGACCTTAGGTCACATCTGTATGCTTGTGACAAGCCCAGCCACTGCAGTGATCCCTGGCCTAGGTCATCCATGTCACACACACTCATTATGGTTTCTATTGAATAGTGTGAGTGAGGGTTTATGCCTGAGGTATATTTCAGACCTGTTCAAATGCAGCAAAGTCTGTCAATGATGGCTATTCATTATAGGTGTACAACAACCTTTGTGGATATGCATGCAGACCCCTTATTGCTTATGTGATCCATCGAGGGATTTCAAAATACCTTTGGAAATGTGATTACCAAAGGAGAGATGACGTAACACTTGGCTGTATGTACACATCGGTACCTGTTCAACATGTTGGGGGCTACTACCTATGTGGTACTGTGGGGATATTATGTTTTGTAAAAGTGGATGACTATGCTTTAGTTTGCTTATAGCTTTACAGCATGGGTTTGACAACAGGTAACTGTCTGTATGATACCCTTGTGGAGGATGTGTGTGTCATCTGGAGATGCATTATAGCCCACATTATGCATTTCCAGACGTGGATGGACATATCCCTACTGTGTTTGCTTGTACCTAAGAGAGCTATATGCCAAACAGGAGTGGTCCCAGGAATGGGTGCAGGTGAATACCACTGGTTACTGGCATAGTATAGTACCTGAAGGATCCAAATGTTACTGTGTGTCCTACATCTGTGTGTCAGTTGTCAAGACATCATCTAACAATTGTTTATGGTCAGGCTGTTGAGGTTATGTATACTACTGGAATGCAAACCAATGACAGATAGTAACAGTATCACCCACAGCACAAAGTCAAACCATGTCATACACATATGTGTATTCAGGTTCCAAAATGTGTGTAGTACAATGCATACTGGCCACCAATAGAAACTATGGAGTGTTAACACTGTGTAATACAGGGCATTTCACCCTGCCCATGTGTCCACTATGCACGTACATGCAGACAGTGCACCTCCACCATGTTCACAAATGTACACCTGCAAATCTGTGCTGCACACATCCTACACGTACTGTCCACTCTCTAACACATGCTGCCAATACTACACACATCAGCCAAGTGGCACGTCAGTGGACAATACACTATTGGAATTAACACTGGTGTAAACAATACTATATTGACAATCATAGCTTTAATGCATCATGCCTGCTCAGCTACACCTTCAAGGATATCATTACACTTTATTGCTGACAACATGCTAACATTGCTATACTGCTATAAAGTCACCCTGTGCATCAGCACCATATTAGCCTGTTCCTGCATCAATGTTACAGATGACAGGAGGTGGTACAGGTTTCATCATATGCACAGGGTGTGTTGTCGGTTTGCCAGAGTCCTACATTGAACCATACAATCGACATGTATCTGTGTGTGTGCGTGTGTGTGTGTGTGTGTGTGTGTGTGTGTGTGTGTGTGTGTGTGTGTGTGTGTGAGGGCCAAGAGTACTGGTATGGCCAATGTGGATGTAATGTGTGCGGGTATGTGTTAGCCCTAGGTGTCTGGTTTATGTGTGTGTGTCTGCATGCACACAGTTCCACCATGTGGCTGCCATATACAGGGATTTCTGGGACAGCCACAGACTGTACCTGCCAGGCTTTACAGATCACTGTCTCTGGCCATGGATACGGTACCTGTGCCTGGTAGGGGTGCTACAGACAGTATCAGGTACTAAGCCAGACTGGGTACTATCCTCAGAGGTAGACATATGTACACTGGATCCAGGTCCCTGCTGGGACTGGCCAGAGCCATGTGCATGTGGTCTTCTAGGACGGTCTATGGACAGCCCACCCCCAACATTGCTGGGGCTGGTACTGGCACTACGGGAGCAGCTGTGACTTGATGGATGTCCACGGTGACTGCCAGCTGCTGATGTTGCTGGCATACATCCACATCAACGTCTCAACCATCCAGCACTGTCGTGACACATGGACATGACATTGCAGAGGACATCTAATGTCTCACCCCAACGTCTATCAGTGACCTCAGTGTAATTATGGATGGCACCTGCTAGGTCATGGATACTGTCAATTACATTGGTGTTATGTGCCCTCTGTGCCCTTAGTCCCTGTCTGGTGTACTGTTCCATACGTGCCTGTGCCAACATGATAGCCTGGAACATGCGTGAGGTTGTAAGACCTGTGGCACGTCTGCCAGGGGCATGATGACCAGCAGTGCTCCGACAAGAACCCCTGGACATCTGCCTATGTGGTACCATTCCAGACATCTGGCTATGGCTGCTGTGTCTGGATGCATGTGCCATAGATACCATACTGTCCTGGCCATTGCCAACTGTACACTGTCCCTCAGCTAAGGGCATTGGTGATGATGGATGTATTGGCAATATGGCTGTGTGCATGGATGGGGTGGACATCTGTGTACTGTCGATTGGTGGCCCAACAACAGACCCTGGCAAACATGCCTGTGCCTCAACACACCTATCCTCATTATCACTATTTGTGTCAGTGACATCAGGTTCCTTGCTGCAGTGAACCAGCCCAACCTCAGCACCTGTGAGAGGAAGACAGAAAACACACTTTACGACCTGTACACAATGTCAGAACACATGCACACATGCGCACATGAACACATGCACACATGCACATATGCACCCATGCACACATGAACACATAAACACATGAACACATGAACACATACACATATGCACACATGCACACATGAACACATGCACACAAATACACTCCTCACTAAAGCAGACACACACACACACACACACACACACACACACACACACACACACACACACACACACACACACACACACACACACACACACACACCACCAGCAATCCAGAACATACTAAATAGCAGTTGATGGTGGGGTACAGTATCACAAGCCAAACAGTCATATCACACATGTCAGCATGCACATGTGTTGCTCAACAGCATGCAGTGCGAGTGTAGACAGTCCTTGCTACTAACAGTATACATGGCTTTAATGCATGTGTGGTGTTGTTCAGTGATTGGCCTCACCCTGGAACGCAATGTATACATGGACATAACATTGCTGTGCAAGTATTAAAAGCTCTTTACTGTCCTGTGCACCATCACTCACAGGTATACATACCATGGCTGGATGTGTTCTGTGTGTCACATAGATATCCATTTCTGATTAGAGCATCTGTGTCTTTAGCAGATAATTGTGGACACAGGTTTAGCCCATGCATGCTGTGTATACACACAGGATCAGTGGTGCATGTATACCTGCTGGAATACCATTGGACCACATAGCCAATGTACAGTAGTTATGGTGAGTGTAGAACATATTGTGGACATGCCAGTGCCAGCCATGACATGGCATGTTACAACACAACTGCAACATTTAACATCACACATACCCAATGTGTGTCATGTGACCTAGACACTCAATAGCATTACAAGACATATATGTGTCAGTTTGTGCAAATGGTGATTGCTATGCATATTGTGTATAGGTGCATATGTTTGCACACACACAACACTGAGGTGTATAGCAATGAAAGTTATGTGTAGTACTGTGGTTACTATAACTGGATGGGGTGTAGTACCATAAGCCATCATAATGCAGCATCATGTGGTCACTCAAGGCTACTAATGTGTGCCAGACCAGCACCTATTATGCTGTACCTGAACTGCAGTACCATGGCTACATCCACCATTTCATGGCCAGTTGTTACATGGGTTTGTAAGGTGCCCAATAAGGAGCACTGCCAAACATGAATGTGTTGTGTGTGGAAGAGTGTCTCATCACCCCATGATAGGCCTCTACCCCTCAGGTATATTATGTGTGCTGTGTGGATGACATTTGGGATACTGGAGTGTGACTTTACAGACGGTGTGTGAATATGTCATGTGTAGCATATTAACATGTTCTGTGTATGACATAGTTGTGTATATTGTGTGCATGTGTATCGAATCTGCCTATCCAATGGCCACTACAGTGTAACCATATTTGTTTGGGATGCTCTGTGTATTGCATGTGTTTGAGGCAGCTAATCACATTACTGAGATGTGCATAGTCTCACAGCAAACATGCACAGCATGCATTATGCGTAGGTGTGTTACATGTGCACATGGCCTACACCTTACCTATGATGTGCACATTTTATTTGCAACAATAAATTTAGAACACACTCACCAGCATGGGTCTACTGCCTTGCTGTCACACCAGAGGGACCTACAAGGATATAAGACAGTTTGTCAGTGGCAGCAACTGTGGCATTGCTACTGTGGGTTTGCAATCTTACAGTAGTACAACTGTTTACATTTACAGGCCTACAGATTATGTTCCAAATGATCAGTACTGCAAAACACCAGGCTCCACATCTTCTAACTACACAATACACATCTCACATATGCATGATCTACCAATAGAGGTAACAGTAGTCTACAGATATGCCATGTTACCTGCATGCTCCATGTGAACTTGCTGGGTGGCTCCAACCTTCATGACAATACAAGTCTGCTGCTGTTGGTGTTGGCCAGGAGGCACCAGGCTCAGGAGCAGCTCCTCCACTCTGGTGAGGGGGGATGGATGGTAACCCACCACCTGTAGCAAGCTGTTGTCAATGGACATCAGATGCATGCTGCCGGACATGTCTAAGTAAATCACTGCAGTGATGGCGTACCTGCTCATATGTCCGGTTATGCATGCCTATGTCATTTACGCTACGGGCAACATCTTGCCACAGTGCAGTCTGCTCATGCTGGTCCTGGCTGGTTCTTGAGAATAGCACTCTGTAGTGCTGGATCAGACTGCTTGTAATGATGTTGTCCTCAACACTACTATAGCTCGGGTTGCGACAGTGGGCCATGATCCCTGGAAGACAATGAAACAATATGTCTGAGCAAGTCATATGGCACACTTAACATTATACAGTAGAGATATCACAGAACTGCCATATATAGCAACATATTAGCTGTCAGAAGATACACACTTTCAATACCACATATCAGTACTCACCCCACAACTGCCTGACAGTGCCTGGCACACTCTGTATATTACACCATGTTCTGCACAGCAACAAAGTGAAATCACTATGTAAGACTATACAACAGTACATGGCATACTGACTGTATGCAACACAATGCACCACCTAGCCACAGAAGGTATAGATCAAGCTAATGCATAACGTAATATGTCCTCCATTGCAATGATTGTATGGTCCAGTTACAGTATTACCATTATACCACACTACTTGTTGATGGCAAACCCCTGCCTAATATATGTACACATTTGTGAATATGGGTAGCATACTGCTGTACTAGACTATACATGTTACTAGATATGCACTTATATCCTGTAACACACATATGACAGAGGGCATGTTATAGGCATACCCACACACACATCAGACATACTTACAAGACACAAAGGTATGGCAACCCAGATGAACTTTACGTGTGTACCATACAATACTGTGTGTCAGTACTTACAAAACCTTAAGCCTGAGGTATGTAATCTATGAGGACTACAGGGAACACACAAAACAGTGGTTCCAAGCAATGTGGACATACATCATACTGTGCTGTTTAGGCCTACAGCTTCAGGTAGTACTACTGTCAATACAGGAGTTGGATTCACCAGCAGTACCAATCAATAGGCATACATGTACTGCTTTAGCCTCCAATGACACACCCCAGTCAACACCAAGGGACTACGTCAGACCGTATGCCATACTGCTTTTTCTGCCTAGCAATAGCATGCACATCTTTTGCTGGGATCAAAGCTAGGACACAAAATACCATGTCAGAAACAGTTTCCCACTAGGCTATCCCACATATACACAACTTTGACACATTCACCAACACATTGACCATCACACTCAGTAAACCTCACATAGCATGTATTGCAACAAGTACATGTGGGTGTGTATAGGTTCATAGGTAGGTACTAGGCTATCGGCCCTAGGACCTATATAAGCCTAGTCAAATGGTACCCTGGCCTTTGCCACCCAAGGAAATTAATTTCATGTGCCCCTGTCAAGCAGAGCCAGAGAGGTGATCCCCGGGGTGTATTACCTATCTCCCATCCAATCATCAAGATTATTCATGAAGAGTGCTACTGAGGAGCTTTGTTTGCTATAGATAGGTAGTTTGTTCCAGAGAATGGGAAGTCTCTGAGATAGAAATCTATCCCTCCAGCATGTTCTGTTTATTGTGGTGACAAGGTTTAGGTCCCTAGAGCATGTAGCTCGGAGGGATTGGGATTTCTTTATGTGGAGCATGTCCAACAGCTCTGGGTTTGACATAGCTTTGTATGTTAGGCAGAGATCACCTTTGGGTAGGCGATATGCGACAGAGTAAAGCTGGCATTTTGTGAGACGGTCTGCATAGGGCATCTGTTTGAGGCCGGTAATCCTCTTTGTGAGGTATGTCTGTGGCCTTTCCAGTTGTTGTAGATGTCTTGTGAGGTACATACCAAAAGGGGCGTTGTACTCTATAATGGGTCTTATGAGTGATGAGTAGAGGGGAACAATTACCTCTTTTTCCCTGGATGAGAAGCCTTTTGTGATGAGGTGTGCCACATAGAAGGGTTTCTTGACTAGTGTGGCACTGTGATCATCAAAGGGGAGACTACTGTCCACCTGTGTCCCAAGGTCTCTTATCACACTTTCGGTGTTAAGTAGACTACCACCTATGTGGTAGTTCATGGGTACCGAGTCTTTACCAAAAGGGATGACAATGCAATTTTCGGCATTGAGCCTGAGGCCATGGCTTTGACACCAGGCATCTGTCTCACTATATATGACTCTGTCTCTCTCTCTCTCTGTATATATATATATATATATATATATATATATATATATATATATATATATATGCATATATATATATATATATATATACACATCCATTGGTGTACATATACATATACATATAGGCACATATACAGTCCACCTTTCATGGTGGGAATATCAATTATGCAAAGGATGTGAGGTATATAGTAATGTAATGATATCGCACAGTCTTGTGAGAAATGCATTGAATGTGTTCTCAGCCCATGTAGCTTTAGCAGGCCTCACTGGCTGCAACATTGCAGACGTAACAAATCACACCCACAGTGTTTAACCACCGCATGTCATATACCAGCACTGTATGCTGTCTTGTTTGCCACACACTACAACCTACATACAAATATGCACATAACCTTCACCAACATATATATGTCCACCCTTCACATACAGTTGCAGTATGTCCCTTGCTCTATGCACATGTACAGATGTTAATATATCTGACACATATATATATATCTCTCCGTATGTGTGTGCCATACACACACAAGGTCCACACTGTTGTAAGTCCCTGGACCTCACGGCTGACCTGTTGGGCCTTGCTGCAACATGAACAGGTGTCACATGTGAGCACACAGTAATATTAGAGGGTGTGTATATAGCTACAAATGCTAGATTAGCATACTAGCCTGGTACAGCAGTTGCCAATGCTAAGCTACACATTAATATGACTATCATGCATGTGTTACTCTGTCACATCCATGTTTATATAGCTGTTTGCGCTACTCCCCCAAACAGCCATTGTCCACACTACTGTACAGAACACAGATAACATGGATCAGATGTTTGGCATTTAATGCTGAGCTACATATGTCACAGTTATGTCCCTCTGCCCACAGCTACACACTGATTTGTCCATGGCAGTAGTTATGCTTTACATCTGTGCATAGATACGTACTGCCGCCACATATGGATGTTTCAAAGTATGTGGAGTACTCTTCAAAAACATCTACTACATGCCAGTAAATACATATCTGTTACATACCTTTCCTTTGTATGTGTTGGTATTATTGATTCTCGTGTTCCTTTTGATTTTGAGTTTGCTTTTGCTGTTAATGTCTCTCTCTCTCTCTCTTTCTCTCTCTCTCTCTCTGTCTCTCTCTCTCAGTGTCTGCAATGGAGTGATTGCATGCGTGGGCAGCAAGTACAGCCTGCTTTTATAGGTATCTGCACATGCGCATGTGATGGCCTCTGCACCAATTGGTGGCCACCATTTAGTAATTGCATGCAGCCTGCTGTGTGGTAATTGCAGTACTCACTGTCATAGCAACCCACTGCTATAAATTGCTAAGTCAGGTAGGCGTAGCCCTTTCAGCTTTCCAAAGTGGGGCTCATACTTGTTTGCTGTGGACACCGTTGTTTAAGTCAGAAGGTTGGTATAGTTCTTATATCTGAAGCTAGGGGTGTAGCCAGTGATTTAAATGTTGTACTCAGACCTGAATGTTGCCACTTCCAGTACACACTTGTCAGTTTAGAATTGTTCTCACCCCCGCAAATGCTAACACAAGATACATGGGAGTATGTAGTTTCTTTTCTACTTATACAATTAACTGCCATATAAAAGTAGTTATTGAGATGTATTCTTTTGGCACATGAACTGTTTGTGAACTGCTATACCGTGAATATTAATGCACTCACTTCTGAAAAGTTTGTGCTTTTTTAGTGTTGACATTAGCACAGGCTGTTCATGAAAACTGGACAGTTCCAGTACTGAGTATGCCTACCTACATCCTTGGTAGACCCTGAACACACAGGTATATTGTACATTTGGGTAGGGATGCAGACGCACAGAGAGCATTATGTATTATTGTGTGAATGTTATCTTGCTGGACTTAAAGGGTTACTGTGTACCTGTTAGTTTATCAAGGCAAGTAGTCTGTCTGCATAGCTCCCAACTGTGGACCTATCCAGATGGTAGCCAGATGGTAGCCTGTTATTCTTTGTCTGTGCAACACACAGGTCTTTTCAGCACTGGTACAATGTCATTGTTACAGTCAGTTGCTACCAGTACATGGCTACATCCTTTGGTATTTCAGTGGTGTACTCCTACATAAGGGTATGCTTGTGGAACTCCTTCCAAAGCTATTTGCACAGTGTATAACAGAAGAAAAGCTGATATGCCTGTGTGTTTCTGCCGCTGCCAGGCCTCTGAAACACTCAGGTACATATTTGAACAGAGTCAGGGAAAGGTAGGTAAAAGTGAGGTACACCTTCAAAACAATAGAGACAGTAAGTGGAGACTTCAAGAGATCTAGTGCATATGGATTACTACACCTTTTCTGAAGTACATGCGGTGTCTAACTCTTATTATTGTCATTATTCATTATGTGTAATACCCCACCTTTCTGCCTAACGTCAGTACTTTTCAGTGGGATTCAGAGGGACACAGCTAACATATGTTTCAAAATCAGGGACATCCCTGCAAAGTAGTCACAGTTGGGATGTATGTCCTCTGCCCTAATCAGATATGCCACTGTTTGTCCTGCTATGATACTGTGTGTGGGTTGTAAAGTGCTGCTGTAACATTATTTCCTGCTAGAATGGCTGGTTCTCTTATCACAGTCATGTAATGCAATTCCACAACAATTGCTGGTAAAGTTCCACAGAACAAGTTTTGTGTTATGGCATTCTTATTTTTCCTTTACATTCACTCATTCTGATGCATGATATATTTATTTCAGCACCAACTTGTTGTATGTCTACCGTGGCTTAGTGGTACTTCATGAAGTCTAGTGTGTCCAAGGTTCGAGACTGACAGAGGTGTTTTATTTTGCTGCTGAGCAGAACTAGGGCTCTGACATACAGAGTGACTAAGGCACTTTTAAGCAGTTGTAAGTGGGTTTGCGTGGGTTTGAGCAATGCTTAGCAATGCTTAGCTAAGCGCACACAAGCGCACACTCGTGCAAACCCGCTAACTACTGCTTAATAGTGCTTACTCTCACTAACCCCCACACTCATTTCTTTGAAAGGAAAGAAAATGGGGAGATAGGAAAGTGGTGAAAAAGGGGCATAAAGAGGGAAAGACAGTAGGGAAAACAGCGCAAGATGTGCAGGATGGGTGTAGGGAAGGTCCATAGCTGCCCATTTTTTTAACAGCAACAGCTGTGCATATGCAATAAATTTGGAGGGAAATATGAAACCTTCCACCCCTGAGAGAGGGGTGAGGACAACAAAGTATGTTGTACTGCCAATTAAATATCAGTTTATGTGTCCAGCGGACATGTGTGCAAAATGGGCAGCTATGTATGGGGCGTAATTTTTATTTGGGAGCAGATTGCCCTTTTTTTTTCTTTTTTTTCAGGTGAGAGTGGAATGTGGGGTAGGGGAAGTAGGTATATTTGGGGAGGTAAATAGACAAGACAAACAAGATGCATACAGGGGTGGAATATGGCACATGTGGTGGGTGAACACCATTGACGGGGAATGATGTTTGGAAATCGCAAGCCCATGAGCCCACAGATGGCAACAGTGGAACTGAGATCCCCACCCATGGGCAGTCACCACTGCACCTTCACAGCCCAGATGGTGGCTGTGCTGGGGGCTGTGTAGGAGGGGCAGGCTCACTTGTGAGTCGTGCCACTCGTGCCTCAAGCTGGCTTAGAGGATTAGTGACAGAATGCTCGATCTCCCTACGTACCACAGCCCGGACCATTCGGAGGGTTGTAGGTGGCCCTCCTCTGCCCACACTTGCATGGGGGGGGTGAGCCCCATCCCCTGCAAGCACTTCCACTTGAAGGTGGCACAGGGCCAATGAAGGAGGAGGTCCCTGGCTGGGCACCGGACCTGCTGGTGCCAGGTGTCATCGCCAGCTGAGGTGGGACAGGTGGGTCCGCTGGGACCGGCCTTCCCATACGTTCTATGTTTAGGAGGATTTAATGAAAATATGGGTTAGTAACAGTCAAGCGCATTCCCAATTAGTTATAACAGCATGCAGAAGTGTTCCCATTAACCCAACACACCAGAGTTCCAACAGTTGAACAGCAAGCATGACACATGCATGCATAGAACAACAGTGGACATTACATTACATTACAACAGCATGCAGGTTTAATTGATGGCAACAGGCCACCAATATTGTGGTATTTGATAAATAAAATATCCAACTGAAAGCAAGAGGAGCTGCACCAGAGTAATAGCGTAATCAGTAGTTTAATTTCCGCTTTCGTCAATAGACTTCATCAGAATACAAAGTCAACACAATTCAAAGCATTTAAATACCACACTAGTAAATGAGCAAATTGATCAATTAAAACACAATTAATTAAACATTTAAAATATTCATAAAACCAAAAAACTGCATTCATCCAATGTTAAAAAAATCTAAAGGAACTAGTTCCTTATTAATATGTAATTTTCTGTACTTTAAGAAGCATTTGATGTGGTGTGGTATTTGAACAGGGCACATGCATCGAAATGAATGCAGATATTTATAAACCAATAGGACATATGTCCCAACAAATGTTTTGAGATTAGACATACCCATTGAGGTGTGGAATTGCATTTTATATGCACATACAATAGGGTGGAAAACGATAGCTCCAGTAACAACTCATATATCCTTCTAGTTTACACTACATTCCTATTAACTGCAGTTATATGTCCCCTACATGTATTATTACACTACCCAATTGTCCTTAAATTGGGAAATGGGTTTTGCTAGATCTTTACATACATGGGCTGTATCTGACATAGAAACTGTCCGAGATGCAGATGTTACTGCTACATATTTTGTGAGTTGCTCAGACACACTACTGCTGAGATGGTACACTGACAGCTCTACTTTCCTATACTTATCTAGATATGTTTAGGTGAAATTATCAGTTATATGTTAACAGCTCCCTACATTTCTGCCAGCACAATGACATTTCTGGGGAACACAATACCAAGCTACGCATGTGCCAGATTAACCTGTACATGCTGGGCATGAACCAACAGTTGAGGACTGTAAATATGCTTAAAAGCTACTGGCACTCCCTTCATCCACTTTATATGGACCTACCGAACTGTGTGTTAGCAGCGCTTAATACAACAGTACTATTTCTATAATGCAAGAGTACAACAACATATCAAAGAAAATGACACAGACACACTCCAGGAATTATACCTTTATTAAAGACTTAAAACACTTTTCTAGAGGCTCTCCCATTTATTTTATATAACAGTCCATGCAGAATAATTATTAGAGAATTATTATACCTTTATTTATTGTGTTAAAAACTTTTTTCAGGCTCTCTCATTTATTTTACATAACAGTACAACCTATTTAATTACTAACCTGCCTGGTGGCGCAGCCTTAGCAGCCTATCTGCATAGGCTTGCTGATTCGCAGCACGGAAACCTGCAGCTGTGAAGTCAATGAAGTGATATTGAGACATACCTATCCATAGTATAGACTAGAATAGCAATTCTTACATACTTAATTCCATGGCTACTTACTCAGTAGTGGAGCATTTTCCATTTCACAGGCCTCCTGGATCCACTGGTCCAGTTGACCTGCCTTGCGTCTCTTCAGGTCTGCGTGGTGGTGTCTGACCTGCTCACCAGTCCGAGGGACACCTTTGGCACTGGTGAGTTCATGAGCTAGACGGTCCCAGGCTTCTGCTTTGTATTGGGTACCCTGGTACTGGCCACGCAGGAGTCTATCCTCATGATTATAGACAAGGAGCCAAACCATTACTTTTGACTCCTCAATGCCCCAACGTTGCGCTCGAAAATGAGAGCCCTCTCCAGCACCGGCCATTGCTGCCTGCAGATGGGAGCTACAACCAGTTATGGCAAGTATTCCCACCTATGGAGCTTAAATATGCATCATTTCCCGCACTTATTTGTGATTGGCCAGTTTTGAAAAAACTTAGCTGAAGGCACACCTGCTTAGCAATGGGTAAACTTCCATTGATATGCATGTGTGTGTTGAAAGTGAATGCTTATGAAAAGCTGTCATGGCTTAGTGGTTCAGAACTGTGATTATTCTGCACAGTATCCTGGGTTCAAGGCCTGTCATTGCTTTTTATTTTACTACTGGCCAGACCGGCTAGGAGGTGTGGCTGTGTTTTACCGACTTTGCTCAACTTTGCCCGACGTTGCTCTATGTTGCTCTACGTTGCCTGACGTTACTCTACATTGCTCTATGGTGCTCTACGTTGCCCAACATTGCTCGACATTGTGCTAGTTTGCACGGTGCGCAGCTCCACACAAAGCTATTGCACTAGTTAAAGCAGTGCTAAGCTATGAGCAACTATACTTAAATATGCTTAATACTGGTAAACTTTGCTTAGCAGTGCTTCACATTGCTTAAGATACATTACTTATGCATTCATCAGTATGCATAATCATTTTACCTTCTTTTATATATCTATATATATATATATATATATATATATATATAAAATTTGTTCACTACTACATAGGCCATTTCAATGCTTTTTACTAAAATATAAATGATAAATGTCAGGAATTATTTTTTTATACAGATTTCCAACAGAAAATAGAAAGGGGAGTGGTGGGACTTGAACCGGGAATGCCTCCTCTTTGTGCTCAGGCTCTACCACTACACTATTGCTATTTTGCTTAATTTGCATATAAGTTTCTTATTATCCTGTTCGATGTCTAAACTGCTAACTGTAGCTAAGCAATGGGCAAACCCATGCAAGCACGCGCAAATACAGGCAGCTATATCGAGAATAATAAAAAAAAATAAATAAAAATTTTACATTTTATAATTGTACAGGGGTTTACAATGTGGGGAGTGTAGTGTTGGGTATGTACACATTTGAGCGGACTCGCTCATGTCAGTTGACATTTCATGATTGAGAGACTTGCAGGGGCGTGGATTTTTGGACTGCTCGACAGTCTGACATGCCCCCTGCACTCGTGCACGCTCTGTGTTAGCCTTAGAGTTGAGGCAGCATGCCCTCATTAATATGCATGGTGCGCTGCCATCTTACTCTTAGACTGGCGTTTCCGTGTAAGACTAATTTAGTCTTACACGGAGGATTTGTGAATCCTGAGGATTATCTTTGTGATACAAATTGAAATACTTGAATTTGCCAAAGTTAGCGTTTCACAGTCATTTTCTTTTTAGGTAGGGCTACAAACAAAAAATCAAGGACATCTTCTGGACATTGCAGGTAGAACAAATATCAGTCACATATCCCCATTTTAAATAGTTTAAAATTGGCATAATAAATATCATATATTCTTTGAATTTTTGATGATTACCATCTCAGACACTTTTATATACGTATCTCCAAAATTCATCCTAGTTAAACCCATTAAAGTTGTTGGTCTGTCTCTTCTAAACCACCTTACTGCCATTTCTGTTATGTATGAGTTTATGAAAATTAACAGTGGTAAGCGTTTTAAACTGAATAAAAACTATATAGTAACATTAGGACATCCTGAATCTTGAACATGTGTGTGAGGAAATGCTGCAGTGAGAACAAGGGTCTGATGACACAGGGTCACTGTGTGCCACTAAAGTTAAAACAATCACAAATGGTACTAGTCAAAACCCAATGAGAGGTACCTCTTATACAGAAGATACAATAGCCATTTATACACAGAAAATACAATAATAATTTAATAGTCTGAAGTACATCTTATTGAGAGAATGGGAACCCAATCATATTGGCATTGTAGAATGAGAATACATTGTAGAAAGGATGTTCTGAACGAGTGTGTTATTTATGACAGTTCTGCTGCTTCTGGAGAATCAGCAAGAGCACACTTGAAACCCCTGGTATAACATGGTACCTCTGCCCAAAACGGCAGTTATTCTCCTCAATATTTATACCATTTTATAGTTACCATTTTTTGCATAGTGGCAAGTGATATAATAGGTTTAAGCTAATTCAGAGATTGATAGAAATGTGATGGTCTACACAGAAGAGCTTTGTGTGGCAAAGGAAGAGGGCATTACCAGTTGTTAACAACATGTAATTGTGAACAGTGCATGCTATGACTGCAGGGAAAATATGGGACATTTCTAGTCAAAATGCATGTGTCTTTGCCATATTTATTCAAAAGTCTACAGGTCTCTCTCTGTATAGCAGTAAAATGAGCAGAGAAGTAAGCATTAAAGATCATGTACAAAGGTTTTCTTGCTGCTTGTTTTGATGGTCTCATCACTGTCACATAAAGTTTTGATTCCAAAATATGTAGTTTTTATTTTAGTTACATTAGAGGAGCTATATTTATTAAGTTTAAAAAATATATATTATTTATTTATTTATTTATGTTTGTTTACCGGGAAAGTTTTTAGGTACTGTATGCTGAGCTTCTCTCCAATTACTTTCTGATCCTGTGTCTAATGAAGTCATAAGAGGGGCAAACAGTTGTAGTTCAGTACTGTGAGGTAATGAATTAAAGGGACTCTGTCAATGCCAGAAACAAGTAGTAAGAATGTAATGCATTCTATACCACTGAATTGCATTGTCTGTTCTGAACATAGCCCAGACTTACCCAACGACTCGGGGGTCAGCTGATTTCAGTTGATGTTTTCTTTCACAGCAGCTCCACCTTTATGTCAGATCAGATCTGAGATTGCTGGCAGGGAGCTAGGTCTGATATACAGGGTGGAGTTGCATGACCATGAAGCTGGTCATCATAGGAGCTGTAACTGTAGGATTGCAAAGCTTTTATGATTGCATTCTTCCTGTCCAAAATGGGGGGGGGGGCTTGCAGGGTTAGTTTACGAGAGAATTAAATCTATTTGTGAGGTAGAATAATAATATTACTAAGTTATAATTTCTTTTTCTTATAAGGTCCACACTAAGTCTTATTCATTTATCATCCTCATAAACATCCTCCCAAGGGCTTGGGGTTGACTTATACTGCACCAAATTTGTGCATGTGCATGATCCTCAATTTTCCAATACAACTTTACCTGTATATGGAACTTGGTACTGCAGGCAGTCTGGCTTACTAAATACAATTGCAGATTCTGCCTTTCTGATAAGCTCAGTTAGTTCAATTAACATTTTTCCTTCTAGCACTAGTCTGGTTAATGTATAACACACACACAGAACTTCACTACAGACTATCATTGTAGAGATTCACATATCCCTATTTTCCATCCCCCATGAATGATGATCTCATACTAGAAAATGATTTATTACAGTATTATGCATCTGTGTTATTGCACTCTGTGCCAAGCTTATACATTGTGCTAGGAATGTTATCCTGTTACATTTTTCTTCTATTACTTTTTATTTGAATATACAATTTAGTTACTTATTGATTTATTGTTGACTGCCCAAAATAATGACTGACTGACTGACTGTGCTGCAATCTGTGGCATTTTATGTGGCAAACTCTAGTTGTATACTACATAAAACATGCATAACCGCTACAGGCTGTTTGTCCCATCAATTACATCATCAAAATGCAAAACCACATGAATAAGAAATACCTATTAGCTGTTTTACATGCAGGAAATACAAACAAAAAATATTAAACTGAGTAAATATAGTTCCAGTGAGAAAAAAAAAACATAAGACTTGCATATGTGAGAATCACAGAACCCTTTTTACATGACAACATCATAATTACTGCAAAAAGAAACTGTAAGAAAAAGACATTTGCAATAATAAGACAAGCAGGAAATTATTTAGTGAATGTTAGTGTATAAAAAAATAAAAGAAGAAAGTTATGAGTATTTAAGATCTCTGGTACATTCCTCTAACCAATAAAAGTTCTCAGACCTACTGCACATACAATTTGTTGTCCCATACTACCTTCACTACTGTTTTATTCTAAGGTCATGTTTTTCATTGATTAGTACCAGTTGAAGTTTCTGGCAGTTTTGAATGTTCTTAGCATACCAGTCCCATGAAGAGACGTGTGTTTTTGCTTTTATTAAGCAAAATAGTTCTTCTCAAGTTTATTGTCTTTATTGGTTTGAGAGATATGCCCATCGCCCATCTTTGTCATATATTCCTTTGTCATAAATGGCAAACAAACATTACTTTTAATGAATTCAAAATAATGTTTGCTTTGAGTTAGAGAATTCTGCCCAGTGGTTACAGCCTTTGACACAGCATATGAGTATTCAAGCAAGTTATCATTTCTTTTTCTTGTAAGGCCCACACTAAGTCTTATTCATTTACAACAGCTGAAAGTCTGCAAACACAGTATCCAGAATTTAGTCACTGACTTGTACAGTCTGATTATGAGCTATCTTTAAGGTGAACTTCCCCCATGATTCAAATTGCCATAATGAAGTATTATATAGTACCAGGGGTTATAAAAATTGCAGTCTAAGTGAGTTACTGCTGTGTAGCACATCTTTACAAAGCAGCTCTAGACTCATACCTCTCAAACTCTTAGCACAAGATGTCTTCACAGAGACTAAAATAAAGGGGGGACAAAAGCACAAAAATAGGGACAAATTTTATATATTACTCTTAAAAACTTAGTAAGTTGCTAGAATAACAGCATTTGTGTTAACATACATTTTCAGAAGGATAGAAGGCTGAAACCCAAATGTATGTCATTATTTAGTGACTTTAATCCTCAGTGATTTGCCAGAACACCGTTAATTTTATGAGGAATACTCCAAAGATATAAATCAAAACTCTGGACATCCTGTGAAAATCTGGACAGTGGAGAGGTGTGACGTCTAGACTGAAGTAACTTAATTAGACAGTGTCTATGTTTGTAGGTTAAGTACCAAACAGATGAGCCCATTTTCCAATTTACAAAGTAAGGAAAATAATTTATTCTTGATAATTGATCAAAATCTGTTATAGATTTTTAACTTATTTACCCTTCTCTATTACATTCATAACTTGAATAACAAAATCACATATCTACATTACAGATGCCATACAATCTTCAATCTCTAAATGAGTAGAGAAGATTAACTATTGGAATATTTTTGCTCCTACCAAAATGTGAATGCTCCATTCCAATCAATTACTTCTTATCTACCAATATATTAAAAAAGCTTCATGTTTTGCAGAACTGTATCTCTCACTTCATTACTGACACTGGCAAAAGAAAGTATTCACTGCCATGGATAAAAATCAAGCAGGCTGGATTTCAATTCCTCATTAAATCACTGTTCTCATTAGCACACTAATTTACAAGGTCCTCTTCACTGAGCAGTGTAACCCTTTATTATGTCACCTACTCACTGATGGGTAACACTCCAGATCTCTGAGATCATCAGATTCTTCGGTTCTCACTCATTAACTCCTTCTGCTCTCTAGTCTGTGCGGAGAGAGATTTTTCCTGTTTTGGTCCATTCAACTGACCACCCTTCATACTCCCCAACATCGTTTCTTTCTCTAAGCAGCTCAAATCTTACCTGAAGCATACATCTAAACACAGATGCACTGGATCAGTAATTTAACTCTCTTCAAGATGCAGTCCTTACGTTCTAACTACAGTCATATCCATCTAATGGGCATTATTCTAAGCAGCCTTACTGAACAGCACTGACGCTGACAAATGTGGTTTGTTCTAATGTTTGCCATGTATTGCTCCATGTATCATTTGCACTGCGTAATTCCTTCTAATTTTGTATCGTGTTCATTGTTTGTTGCACTGTTTTGCACTAATGTAACTAGGGTGTGACTTAAAATGTGCTCCAGTGGTCCAGCTTGCATACCTACTAAGTAAATACCTTCATAGACAGTTTTATCTTTACTGGAGCATCTATTCCAGAAAAAAATATTTATCTTTGTCGTACAATGCACCTTGAAAATATTCATATTGGTATATGTCTTCAATAATACATTTCAGTCCAGCAGTACCTTCCTAAAGTTTTCACTTTTTTGCAGCCACAATCTTTTTTTTTTTTTACAAGAATAAAATTATTTAGATGAAAAGGTCATTACATTTGTGTCAGTATGTGCCAATATGTTTTTTG
This sequence comes from Protopterus annectens, assembly GCF_019279795.1. NCBI lineage: Eukaryota > Metazoa > Chordata > Ceratodontiformes > Protopteridae > Protopterus > Protopterus annectens. The sequence goes on from NC_056746.1 coordinate 655,582,128, forward strand.
TTAAGTAGTACTTCTAGTCTGCCAGAAATCATGTTCAATCTTTCTACCTACTTACAACTCTTGCTTAGGTCTAGACTGTATTCTCATTCTTCCTGACTGTACCAGTAGTGAATACTTACATAACAATACCCATGCTTACCAGTAGCCATTATATTAACTTATTATGATTATTTTCATTCATAATTAATTTTACAGATTTTTTCCTGTTCAGTTTATAGTCTGTATATATATATATTCTTATGAGTGCTAGCTGACTTCAAATACAGTTTGTTACTTATGATGCTCACATTTTAAATTTTGCATCTTTTCAGTTTTTTTGGCTCCCACTGTAGTTGTCTACCACCAGTTAAATGGAGTGCCCTTCTGATCTTTTACACCAGTGTTTCCATTACAACTGTCTGACTTAATCCCTTCAGAGCAGAGCCTCAGAAGCAAAGACATTTTAGTGTAAGTGAATTGTACAGATAGGAGATCATGACTTCTAAGAATGGCACCATCTTGACATCTACAGAGGTCTTTTCTGGTGTGCTGTACCCACTGTCCCGCCCAATCAAAACATATAGCCACAACTGATGGATGCTCTGCTTCTAAGCCAATAAACACCACACAAAACAACATTTTGGTCACTGGAGACTCAATTGTGAGTCACACTGATGTCCCTCTCACCAGGCTGAGTAAGGGAAAAGTCATGATCAGTTGCTTATTAGGGGTCAGGATCCACTGCACTCAGGTTATTTGACCACAAGTACCAGTATGATTCAGTCATAGTCCATGTAGGTGCAAATGACCTGAGACATACCTCCATAGACTATATGAAGAGAGACATCATGGAGCTCTCAGAATATGTGTCCCAGGCTGGTATAAGCATAGCACTGAGCAGCATTTTATCTTCTCCAATAATTATACCACAATATGAACAGAAGATGACTGACTGACTTTAATAATTGGCTTAGTTTCTGGTGTCATTCTAAGGGGTGCAATATTTGTCAGCATGGAAGGAGATGGTCAAGAGACAACACTGCTTTGCTAGGGATGATCTGCACCTCTCCCCTCTAGGCTTTCCAGTATACGCTAAAACATTGTCCTCCCCCATAGTGCCTTTTTTAGGCAATGCCAAACCGAAAACATTTCCAACATAGCAAATCAAAACCAAGGAAACCTAAAGGTGTTACTGCTCAATGCTAAGAGTCTTAACAAGAAACTCTACTCCCTACAAGCTCTCCTCACCTTAGAGAATGCTGATGTCTGTGCAGTCACTGAGACATGGTTTAAAACCATGGTGAGCATACCAACAGTGCAAGGCTATTTGGTATTCCACACATTTAGATCAGCTACTACACAGACAGGGACTAAAGGTGGAGGTGTCTCGATTTACATCAAAAATTAATGTACCACAAGGATAGTCAAAAAGGGCAATGCAATTCAGCTTCTCCACTTTCAGATCACCACAGACAAAATCCCATACAACTTCTTTGCAAGCTATAGGTCCCACTCTATGAACCAGAAGACTTAAGCTTATTGGAAATGCACACTATCCAACTCAATACCATATTCATGGGTGATTTTATTTACTCCACTATTAACTGGGAATCATATACAACCCAAAATGTACAGGCACAGAGATTCCTGGATTTTGTAATAAAAAATAATGATGAAAAAGATCACACAGAAAAAAAAGATCAGTTAAAAAAGCAAAAAGAAAAATCTAACAAAGCTAGACTTTCCACTGTGTGACTCCTTAAACCTCTTGTATTAGAGGTGACATGGGATATATGCAAATTACCCTTTAAGAACATCAGGTGTTTCAGCTAAATGGCAATTCTGAATGTCCATGACTTTTTCTTTTAAGTCTATTTATGGACAAATTCAGGCCAATAAACCCAAAAGGTCTGTGTGACCTTTTTGCTCATTGTTTTAGTTTGTTAGTTGGGCTATTTTGCAGTCACCCTAAGGTTTATGGATATCAGTTGGGTACGACAACCCTGTGTTTCCAAATGTTAATCAAACTTCCCACTTATGTTGTGTTGATGATATTATAAGATGGCAGAAGTATGTATGTTTACAGCTAGTGGGGCTTTGCTCTATTGGCCTGAATTTGTTTATAAATAGACTTAAAAGAAAAAGTCATGGACATTCAGAATTGCCATTTAGTTGAAACATCTGATATCCTTAAAGGGTATTTTGCATATATCCCAAGTCACCTGTGCTAGAAGAGGTTTAAGGAATCACACAGTAAAAAGTCTAGCTTTGCTAGATTTTTCTTTTTGTTTTTTAACTGATTGGGTTTTTTTGTGTGACCTTTTTACTCATTGTTTTAGTTTGTTGGTTGGGATATTTTGCAGTCACCCTATGATTTATGGATATCAGTTGGGTATGACAACCCTGTGTTTCCAAGTGTTAGTCAAACTTACTACTGTAAGAAGGCAGAAATATGCATATCAATAGCTAGTGGGGTTTGGCTTTATTGGCCTGCATTTGTCTATAAATACACACAAGAAAAAGTCATGGACATTGAGAATTGCCATTTAGCTGAACCACCTGATATCCTTAAAATGTAATTTGCATATATCCCATGTGCCTCTAATACAAGATGTTTAAGGAATCACACAGTGGAAAGTCTAGCTTTGCTAGATTTTTCTTTTTGGATTTTAATCTCAAACTCCTTGGACCAGACTGTCAATATACTGAACATGGGCACAAACATACTAGATCTGGCACTCAGTAATATGGGACATTACTGCACACCCCCTAGTGTAATGTCTTCTCTGGTAAGGTCAGACCACAAAACTGTCTCCTTTGAAGTAAAAATATAACCTGCAACCCCAGCTAACCCTGGAATGTTCAGGACCTACTGTAAAGTGTAACTTCCTACTATTAAGTGATAACCTATTGAAATGTCAAGATCCCATAAACCCTGAGAACACTGCTGTCTATGCGGAACTGTTCACAGAAACCATATACAAGTATGTTATTAGCTGTGTAGAGGAAGAAGTACAGAACTAACTCAAAAAGCAAGCCACCCTGATTGAATCACAACATCAATAAGCTGTATAACAGAAAGAAGAACTGTTACTATTATGCAAGAAGCCCAGAATTTCCAGATAGGAGATATTCAAAAAGATTAAGAGAGGGAAATTAGAGGAAAGAAAAATAGTTGCACAAGAAAAAACTATCAAAAGCTTTAAATGCAAATTTGTGTTCATTAATAGAACTGATTCATGAAAAACATTATATGGATTAAGAAACCTTTGACCATTTGCAAAGAAAAGTGACTGTGGAAGTGTGAAAATGTAAAGAACAAAATCAAAATCTATAGATTTTTGAAAGGAATAAAAAAGGAACATGGGCATGGGAAAGGAACAGACATCTGATATGGTGTAATATTTATATAAAGGAAAAGCCAAACTAATCAATACAAAAACAATCTGCTCCAAAGATACTTGAAGGAAATACAGGCAAAGGCACCCAGATATGGAAAATGTTCCAATACAAAAAATAAGTTCACAAAGTGGGAACGTAGAACAAAAGGTTAGCAAAGCAGAAGCTAAAGAAATAGAAACTGAAATTACAGAATATCTGCAAATGAAGGATTTAGTGTAGAAAGTCTAACACGTTATGTCAGAGTATGATGGAACAACGAGTCCCCAAAGTAAGGAGAAACAGCTGGATCCAAAGACATCTGAAGAAGAAATATGGAAATGGAAAGAAAAAAAGATTTAATATGGTGCAATATTTATGCAAAGGAGAAGGCAAAACTAATCAATACAAAAAAGCGCACCAAAGATATTTGAAGAGAAATACAGGTAAAGGCATCCAGATATGGAAAAATGTACAATAAAAAATAATAAAACAAAGGGGGGAGTAGAAAATAAGATTAATAATGGAGAAGTTAAAGAAATAAAAACTGAAACTATGGATTACCAGTGAAGTGAAGGATTTAATGTACAAAATCCAACAGTGGAAATGTCACATCATGATGGAACAGTGAGTCCCCAAATTAAGGAGAAACAGGTGGCCCAGGAAGCATCTGATCAGTTACCACATGAAAATACTCTGGAGCCTTCAGCAGGAAACCAGTACAAAAGTTAAGCTGGAATTGCAAGGGAAAGAACATGAAATGGTGGCAACTCTGACACAGTGACTTCCCATATGAAACAGCAATGGATGATGCAGGATGAGCTGAAGAGAATGTCACAGAAAGATGTTCTGGAACTTTTTGTAGAATGCCCACAGGAAACAAAGAATAAAGAATGTGCCCTCGGTTTAGAAGAAAATGATCTAAGGGAAGAGTTGCTTTGATTTAATAGCAATGAACAGACATATTAAGATCAATGAAAGAAATAGATTACAGAAAGTCAATAAGAACCAAAATGTTAGAAGTCTGACAAAACAAATCAACAGTAATCAAGACTTAACATAAATTCATGTGATGTAACAAAAGTAAATAGGATATATTACTGAGCAGATTAATAGCTATGAAAATACAGGGCAATAAGGAAAGGAAGGAAAGAAATTCAATAAATAATGGAAGCATTGAACAGAGAAAACTATAAAGCAGTTAAGACAAGAAGTGTTAGAAGAATATAGAAAAGGAGCAGATCAACAAAAATACTTAGACACAATAAAACAAAGTGCATTATCAGTACAGACCAAGATCTATTGTATATCAGAACAGGCAAGATATGCAGATAAATATAAAGAAAAAGTATAAAATAAGCAATTCATTGATGATTCAAAAAAGCTTTATAGAAAATTGGGAAACAAAGCAAAAGGAATAGAAACACCACCAAAAAAGAAGAAATAGACACATTTTGGAGAAATATCTGTGAAGACCCTGTGGAACATAATAAAGATGTTGAATGGATAAAAGTAAAAGAAACAGTAAGAAGTTCAAATATACAGGATATGAAATGGGATGAAGTAACAGCTAAAGAAGCTGAAATAAAATAAAGAAAAACTCCTAAATGGAGAACCCCAGGCCCAGATGCAGTACCTAATCCCAGCATTCATGAGTTTAAAAACCTCCTTAAGGAACATCTAGCAAAACACTGGCTCAGCTCCTGCCATACTCCTGGTTAAGCTACCTATTACTCCGTTACATTACCCTAAACTAGCTCATTCTCACAGCTACAACTATTAACTGCTGAAGGCTATCTTGATTCTACACTCAGTTTCATTTAGCAATGTATACACACATACTGCTATGTCATTAACAGTTATGTAGACTGCATTTCTCTGTCTTGCAATTACTGTATCACACTGTTCTCACTATTAACTCATGCGGCCAGTTTTATCTCTAACTGTGTCATTTTTTGTTAAATTTAATTTATTAATTATTTGCTAGTTATTGTTATATAACTAATTTCTTTACTGACTTGCTTTGTATATTGTTCATTAATGCGTGTTCGATTTCATTATTCAATACTGTCTATTTGTATGCATAGATCATTTCTCCCGAGGCCTCCTCTGAAAATGGGCCTTATGCCCAGTCAGACATTACCCGATAAACAAACAAAATAAATAAATAAATAAATAACTTCTGTTAAAAGTATCAACAGTCGTTACCTGAAGATTTAGCTCTGAGTAAGAACTGCTTATATGCAAACCCCAAACAGACACCAATCTGGTTAAACAGAAAAATGATGCTCCTCCTTAAGTGTGAACCTGCAAGCTATCCTGAAAACTATAGGCCAATAACCTGTCTTCTGGTAATGTATACAGTATATACTGGAATTGATGCTGACAGAATTTATGGTCATTTAAAACTCCATCACAGCACCAGAACAGAAGGGTAACAAAAGAAAATCATATGGATCTTTCGTTGTTAAATAAAGTCATAATGGAGAATTGTAAAAAGGGGAAGAATCGAAGGGTCTATATTATAAGTTTGAAGTCTGAAAACTTCGAATCTCATATGGTCGACTCCATATGAGCGAAGTTTTCAAACATCAAACTTAAAATGTAAACAAAGTAAAAACAAAAAACCTACCTGAACACTCTATGCAGGGGGGCAAGCCTCCCTGCACCCCTACACCTTCGCTACTTAAATATACCAACTTCGAGATCACAACAACATTGAAGTGAAGGGAAGAATTCCCAACAGCAATCTCCGTTGAAATGTTCGATGTTTAAAAACTTCGCTCATATGATGTAGATCATATGAAATTCAAAGTTTTCAGACTTCAAACATTTAATATAGACCTGAATCTAAGTATGGCATAGATAGATTACAAAAAAGCTTTTGACAGCATCCCACATTCATGGATAAAGGAGGGCTTACAGATGTATAAGAAACACCCTACATTAATCAATTACATTGCAGTGACCATGAAACAGTGGCAAACCACTTTGCAGCTAAACCATGATAAAGAACAAATTCTTATCCCAGGGTTAAAAATTCAAAGGGGGATATTCTAGGGTGACTCTTTGTCACCGCTGCTCTTTTGTCTTGCTACTTAACAGATTAGGTCATGGTTACAATTTGGCTCCCAGATAACAACAAAGTGTAAAGACTTTTCATCTTCTTTTTGTGGACTATTTAAAACTCTCATCAGATGAGGAACTGAAAGCACAAATGGAAGTGGTGAAAACTTTCTATGATGATTTAAGAATGTAATTTGGTCTTGATAAGTGTGCAAAAGCAGCATTTAAAGCAGGAAAGCTGTAGCATCAAGAAAATATCAGTCTGGGACAGGAATGTGATATAAAGGAACTTGAGCAAGAGGAGTGTATACATATTTGGGAATTGATGAAAGGTCAACAATAAAATATGAACAGATGTGAACAAAACACATTAAAGACCATATATCTCATTTCCTCTCTGCTTTTACTGGCTGGTGAGAGTAAGCACAAAATTATCATTTTGTGAAATCACTCCCCTTCAACTATTTAAATTTATTAGCCATCCTACTGTATTTCATAGTACCAAAATATAAAAGTGACCACCCCCTTTCAATCTATCTTGCTGTTTTAAAAATAGTGACTCTCCACTAAAACTTAACTTTTTAGACAGGTAAAACTTAACTTACTTACTTTCACATCTAACTGATCTAGTGCACACTGCAGTGTTTAGGATAAACCTTTTTTTATCTTACCTTTAAGCATCTACTGCAAGACCACCAGTTACTGGAGAGCCCGCATTCTGCCTCTCAGTAGTCATCTTGGGATTAGTGCTTCTGTTTTCTCCTGGTGAGAGAAGGAGTGCAATTACATTATTTCCTGGAGACTGCTGATCACCATAAAGCTTAATAACTGCTTTATATGTGACAGCTTGGTTGACAGCAGCCTCTCCTTCAACCACCACATTGTCACTGTGGTCAGAAAGTCCTTCTATGTGGCACATCTCATTACCAAGGGTTTTGCATCCAGGAAGAAAGAGGTCATCATCTCTGTCTCCTCTTTTCCTCATTAGGCCAACCATCGAGTATAATGCCCCATTTGGCATGTACCTCACTCGACACATGCAGCAGCTGGAAAGCCCACAAAGGTACCATATGAAGAAGATGCTAGGCCTTAAACACATGTCCTACATGGACAGACTCAAAAAACCCCAGCGATTCTCTGTCTTATATCGTCTACTAAGAGGCAATCTCTGCTTGACTTACAAAGCCATGTCTGACCCAGCTCTGTTAGAAATGCTACATCTAAAGAAATCCCAATCCCTCTGCACCACATGCTCCAGAGACCTCAACCTCATTACCACAATCAACAGAACACGCTGGAGAGACAGGTTCATAACCCAGAGACTGCCCATACTCTGGAATAGACTTCCCATACATGTCAAACAGAGCACCTCACTGGCCCTCTTCAAGAGAAATCTTGATGAGTGGATGGGAAATAGAAAGTTCGGCCTGAGGATCACTCCAGTGGCTCTACTTGATAGAGGCACTGGGAACTAATGTTGTTCGGCATGATGCCAGGGCACTTCTTTGGGCTAGGCTTGTAAAGGCTCCAGGGCCACTAGCCTAGTACACACCTATGAACCTATGAATATTTAGAAGGCTAAAATGAATACTGAAAACAGCCCTGACATCTTGGAACAAGGTCCAAGCTATAAACCAATTTGCTCTTCCTGTTCTGACTTACAATATTGGAGTGATTGACTTGCCCCAAAAGGTACTGGATCAGTTGGGCAAGAAAACAAGAAAAATGCTTCACATTTGTCAAATGCTATATAACAATCATTGTATACCAAGATTATATATCCTCTTTCTGCAGTAGGTATGGGGCCTTCTTGAAGCTGATTACATTTACAGATATGCAATCGTAGGCCTGCATACATATCTGTTGACCTCATCATATCCAAAATGATTAGTTTAGCAAAAGCATATCGGTGTCACTAGGGAAAGGAAACCAAACCAAAAGTAGACAAAAATCAGGCAGCAACTGAATATGCCAAAAATAAAAGAAAGAATAAAAGGAGAAGGATCAGCCGAGAAAGCAAGAAATGTGGAAAAGGCATAAATATAGTTGCAAGTATAGGAAACTTCTGAAACAGCCCTCGTGTCAATCAGGATCTGATGCAGGAATGGTTAAGGAGAGGTGAATTTAATCCAAAATATGAAAGGTTAATATTAGCAGCCCAGGATAGTGGACTACATATATGTTGGCTTACAAAGTCCATTGAACATGTGGGAGAAACAGACAAATGCAGGCTCTGTAAAATAGAACTGGAAACAGTTGCATATCTTGCTGCTGGGTGTGATACACTAATGGCAGAGGGCCTGTATACTGAAAGGAATAATAATGTGGCAAGACTGCTGCATTAGGGATTGTATGAACATTATTCTATTGAAGTATCTGAGAAGCAGTGGAAACATGACCCAAAAAGCATTATAGAGAATGAAGAAGTTTCTATTACATGGAATCACCCATTACCAACTGTTTAAAAAATAGATGTGAGAAAAACGCATATAGTGGTCAATGAAAAGAAGAAAAAAAGTAGCATTAATCATTGAAATTACTGTACCCAGCCATTACAGTATCTTATGTACAGAGAGACGCAAAGTCATAAAATACCAGGAACTGCAATATGGAAGAAGGATACCCAGACAGTTCCAATAGTAGTAGAAGCAATGGGTCTCATTAAAAAGAATATCCTTTAGATATGCCACTGACACACACAACTCCATATGAATTGCAGAAGGAGTCAGTTCTGGGTACATTGCGGGTGCTGCAAAGAGCATTTCTGGCTAACATCAAAGACTGAAACAATACTCATTTCACAAACTTTAATCATACTGTGACTTAGGAATGGGGCCCATTCCTGTCATGGTATTAGAAACCCAAAACACTTGGAGAAATTAAGTGAGCCACAAGTCATAGCAAACCTACTGGCAGACAAATTCAGTTCTAACTTTACTCCTTTCTCCCCAACAACCCCCCCCCCCCAATTTGGAAGTACCAAGAAATACAACTGCCCCTACTATCGCTATGGAGCAGGTTCTCAATGTTCTCTCTCTCTCTCTCTCTAAGGCCAAGAACACTGCATTAATTGACCCAGACAATATCCTAGGATGCATTCAAAATGGCATGAAACATGACCTATCATGCCATCTGGAATTGCAGTTTAACTGTTGCCTCATGACTGAAGAACAGTAATCATCATCAGTTTGCACAAAGGTAGGCCATCTACAGATCCTGGAAACTACAGCCCAATAAGTCTCATTAGTCTCATATGCAAAGCCATGGAAAACATTATCATGGAAATGATCAATAATGACATAGGAAACCTCCAAACACTATACCCAACCCAATCTAGTTTCGTCAAGGGCAAGTCATGCCTACTCAACCTGGTGGATTTCTTTGAGAAGGTCACCAAAGCAATGGATGAGGGCAAAACATTACACACTGCCTACATTGATCTGGCTAATGCATTTGACACAATACCCCACTCAGGCATTTTTTACAAACTCTAGAAGTTAGGTATAATCCCTTATGTCACCCAGTGGATAGCCAGCTAACTCATAGACAGGACCCAGGAAGTTTGAATTGGGGAGTACACCTCTACAAAGAGGCCAGTCACAAGCAGAGTCCCTCAGGGATCAGTCCTGGGACCCCTCCTTTTTGGCATTTACTTCTTTGAAGTCAAGGCCAAAGTCAAGGGCCAGTGCTGACTAAATCTGCAGAAGACTGCAAAATAGGGTAGTCATAGACTCTCTCACTAATGCTGATGTTCTCCAGGAAGGGCTGACTCAGTCAAGTAACCTATGTAAGAGCCATGGACTATAACTAAATGCCAAGAAATGCATAATGGTATCTTTTGGGAAGTCATCCACTCCTGGTAACTATCATATTGACAACACACCCCTAAGAATTGACCTGTAATCAGGGACAGTGATGTTGCCTTTGACCATCACATGTCTACAATAGTGAGTAAATCATTCTATGTTGCGCAACATATAAAAATAAGAATGGCAGCTAGGCCCAAGGAGGTCATTGTTCCACTGTATTCAGCACTCAGCAGACCTATCATTGAGTACAATGTCCCTTTGGTATGTACCTAATCGGCACATCCAATAACTGGAATGTCCACAGAGGGTCCTTACTAAAGGAATACAGGGCATAAATAACACGTCCTATGCAGACACATCTCCTACAGGTGTTTGAGGGGACAACTATGCCTGGCATACAAGGCATTACCTGATGCCACCCTGGTGGACCTCCTGCATATCTGCAAAATAAACAGCATCAGAATTACCCATTCTAAAGACTTAAACTTTGACTGTAATATAAATAGGACCTGCTGGTGAGACAGGCATGCATCTCAGAGACTACTGCCCTTTTTGGAACAGGCTTCCCATCCATGTGAAGCAGAGTCCCTCCTTAACCCAATTCAAGTGTAACTTGGACAGCTGGATGGGGTTTGGCACCTATGTCTCTAATGGACACAGGCAGCCTATAAAAGGTTCATCTCCCAGACTCCTTCTAAATAGTTCATCTTCCAAACTCCTGCTTATATTTCTTAAGGGTACCAGAACTTTTTGGACATTTGTGATGAATGGCTAGGCTTAAAAGGCCCTTGCAGTCATTAGCCTAGTACTGACCTATGAACATATGACTCTATGAATTCTCAGTATGTATTACTTATGTACACACCGCTGAAATATTGTAATCGGCCTCCACCAATAGCTGCTAGTTCTTGGATTGCAAACCCCACTCCTTTTCCAGGGGATAGATGAGCAGCAGAAAATGCCAATCTACCCTATCCCTTCAGGTAACTCTTCAGAGATTAAGTTTGCCATCTAGCCAACTATCCTTTGAGAATTTTTAATAAATTAATTTAAATAAATAATCAAAAATGAATTGATGACAGTCTTCTAGTATAATAAGTCTATGCTAGTGGAAGAATATTTTCTGAACTCATACATTACTGGTCCCCAGTCTCCCACCTTGCTATCTTGCACTATCCAGGAAAATTCTTGCTACCCACAAGTGTATTCCTGTGGTGGGATGAACATTTTTAAGTGGTGTTCTAGTCCCATGACAGTGTGGGACTAGGGGCTTTTCTTACTTTGTGTTCTATCATTAATAAACCTTCTTCCACTACAAATTATGTAATAGCCACAATGTTGGAGTGTATCTATAATTCCATGACAGCCCCAATTTGAGTTCAAAGCTCTGTACTGTCTTTAGATCTCTGTAAATCCTCATACAAATCTGGACTGAAGTTTCTATTTTACGTTTTCAACTTTTTTTTGCCTCCCTGCTTGCTGATGTCTTTTGGTTCATCCAAGCTGCTCCCAGTGGCTTCAATCTGCTGGTCTCACATGTAACTGTATGGCAATATGATGACACTACTCCACAGGCGGAGACCCCTTCTCTGAGAATGTCCACAAACTCATTTGAGGTTTGAATCACTACTGAAGTGGAATGGAAACAGTGGAGCTGGGCCATCACACTGCTAGCTCAGCTGGGAATTGTTACTAACTAACATGTCCTTTTTGCATGTTCAGAATGTGACCACAAGCAAATATTTGGACCTGTGAGAAAAGTTACCTCTTGCTTGATCCTTCTTGCAGATAATACCTACTAACTCCCCTGAGAATGCACCCCGTTCTTGCTCTCAAAGAGAAACAAACCAGCAAAGCATCTTCATTCCTCCCCCTATGAGCTGCTAGTTGAATCTGGATCATCTGGGTTATAGAAAGGTCTTTATCCCTTTGCTCTGTGTAACCAACTACTGGGGTTACTTTTGTAATAAAATTAGAATCTTTTCTAACTTCCTATCAGAAAGAGGTGAACCAGTCACCATTGTTTCTTTCCTCCGTTGTCCATCTCTGTGGCAGTCAGGCCACTAGCCAAACCCAAATCACCAGCAGAATGTCAGACACCTTATGTCACTGCCACTCATACCTCTCAACCTCTTACTGAAAGAAATCTCTACAAAGCTTAAAATATTGGGGGGAGGGGGGGGCTAAAGGCCTAAAAGCAGGGACAGATTTTAAATAAACAGAATGTTAGTAGAATAACAGGATTTACATTAGCATGCATTTGCTGAATGATATGAAGTCTGAAACTCAAATGTATGTCATTATTTAGTGACTTCATTACTCAATGATTTGCTGGAAAACCACAGATTTTATGAGGAACAGCCAAAAATATGATGCAAAAATCTGGACAATCTGCAAAAATCTGTATAGTTGAGAGGTATGCACTAGACTTCCCAGATAAAATAGTTTTCATGTAAAAGTTTATATTTGATTCAGTGGTTTTATTCTTCAGGTTGTCTATACTGATTTTTGTATGATTTTATAAAAGATAATGCTAATTACAGAGTCTGCTTTTATTTATGTAGTTCTTCTTTGTGGCCTGGCTGGATTCTCTGATTTCTATAAATCCCACTGGTTGAAGCTTATACTTTCATGGCAAGATCCAGACACCGGATGCTTCAGAATGCCAGGTGGGTATACTGATGTTGACTGTCTTCATGCATACTAAAAAAGACTTTGTATTTATAATGTGAGAATTTGAAGGTGAGCAAATTGGGTTCACAAATATTTGTAGGACCAACAAGCCACTTAGGTCCCTGAGGTCACTTATGTTCTGCATTCTAACTGCTGTATTGTTAGTAGTATCTTATGGTTATAGTCTAACTGTATCTTTTGAATACATACTGTGGTCATGCCTCTCAACCTCTGAGCATTAAAAAAGACACCACTGGATTTCAGAAGTCATAGCAGAGGGCAACAAGGAGGAGATTATTTTTTACTTATATATCGTAATATATCTGCTTATACTAAATCACATACTATTTAAGATAATGAATCTCTGGGGCCTTAGTAAGTACCCATAAATTGTTCTGCGTTTATGGAGATCACATGTAAATCAGGACAGAGCACAGGTAAAACTGACAAAAAATTCATGACAGAGCAAAGGTAAAACTGACAACAAAAGTCAATGTATTATGTCTAAATAATAACAGCTAAGTATAACGCAAATGTTAAAGAATTATTCACTGAAATGGAATTTCAGCACTCAGCATGTGGTTAGATGTCAGCTAAAGTGAAGAGGGTGGGCAGGAACTCAGAGCACTGCAGTCACCAAGAACTCGGAAACATGCATGTAAAAGTGGTACAGAAATCTGCTGGTGCAGCTCCTTCCTCTATCTCCCACCAAAACACTGTGTGTGTGTGTGTGTGTGTGTGTGTGTGTGTGTGTGTGTGTGTGTGTGTGTGTGTGTGTGTGTGTGTGTGTGTGTGTGTGTGTGTGTGTGTGTGTGTGTGTGTGTGTGTGTGTGTGTGTGTTTGTGCATGTGTGTATATTTGTGTGTGTGCTTGTGCATGTGTGTGTATTTGTGTGTGCGTCTGCTTGTGAGACCATAGTTGATTCCCCAGTTTTCAAGGACTGGTACATATGCTATTAGATATAACTATGATCAAAAATGATGTCAGAATACAGCATAATCCAGACAATAAACTGCTGCTTAACTTTTCAGAACAGATTCCACACACTATTCATAGTTTATCCTACTAAACTCTGCCTGCAGAAACTGCTCATTTTATTTTTTTTCTGTATTTTTCTGGTGAGACAACATAAATAGAAGTAGGAAGGAACTTCAAAGTCAGATCTGATGTTGCCATTTGTCATTTTTTCCTCAATTGATGGGTTCAGATCTGATCCCTTGGATCCGACTAGGCTGTTGCTAAAGCTCATGGCAACCACAAATGCTTGAGCTACTCCCTTAACCCCAATTGCCTCAGATTTTGCTTGCAATTTCAACCAAAAAGACGTGTTCTTCCATCTCTCTCGAGCATTCTCCAGGTGTGTTTTATTTTCTTGTATTCCTTACCTAAAAACTTTTTCTGTTACTTCTTACCCACGTTATAAACTTGTTTCATCCCATTTCTAACCCTTTTTCTGTCTATCGTACATTTTTTGTATCTCTTAGATACTATTGTTAGTATCTTCTTCCTTTCTATGACACTGTCATAGCTCCTTTACCATTGTTGGTATTTCCTTCCCTTTCCTTTTTTTCTCTATATTTCCCTATAAAAAAAAAAAAAAAAAAAAAAACTTTTCTTCACAACTGTTTTTTTTTGTAGTGTTTACACTTGTTTTGTTTCTTGTCAACACTTATATTTATTTGACTTAGTGATGGCAGCTATACCAGCAAGATTTAAAAAGTGTTCAAAGTGTGGGCACAAACTGCCACTTTCCGATACCCACAAAGTATGTGTCTATTGTTTAGGCCCTCTCCATTTACAGGCAGCCTGTTCTATATGCCATGGCTTTAATCCTCGTGTGTTAGTAGAATGCAAGAATAAATGGATATTGAAAGGTCTTCTTCCTTCTTCATTTGGAAAGGCTATATCAGAGGGTTCTTCCTCTAAGACAAAAATTACAAAAATTACAAAAACTTCTTCTCCAAAGCCATCTTCCTCCTCCTCAGCTTTAGACTCCTCAAGAAAGAGGTCTCATAAGGACCTGGTCTCAACCCCATATCCAAAAAAGGCAAAAATACAGGATCCTGTTAAGGAAAAACTGTCTAAGATGCCTCATAAGTTGGATCCAATGAAGACAAAGTTCTCGGATCCAACCTCGTCAGATCCAATACAATCTGAACCTGACTTTCAGCTGACTGCCAAGTTACTTCCTCGAACAAGGTACTCCCTATCACTGGATCTATTTCCTGACAGGGTACATTCCCCATTTTTAGAAATACCCAGGTGTCCATCCATATACTTCACTCATTCTTCCAGAAGATTTACAGAAGAAGATGTGGAGAGACTAGTGAGTATGGTTCTCTTTTCGCAGAGCCAGACTTGTGTTCCTTCAGCTCCTACTCCTCTGGAACAGGAGATCTGTATGTCTGCTACTATCCCTTTACAGATTCCTCCTCTGACTCCTGTTAAATCTTAGTTTTTGGATCCAAGCCATCCAGATCCATCTGCCTGTGATCTGAGGATAAATTTGTCCTCAGATTCAAGATTTTGTCTGAGAGCTCCAGTCCTGTCAGATCCATAGTCTGCCTGTCAGATCTGAGGTGCTGAATTTGACTCTGGAGCTTTCAGAGCCATCTCTGCACCTCAGAGCCTCAGCACTGGTCAGCTCGGCCTCAGTTTCCACCTTAGAGAGTTTGACCTTGGAGCAGGAGAGCCTATGATTCAGAAGCTTGTCTTATTTATCTCTCTCTCTCTCTAAGCTACTCTGCCTTTGAGGCTGCGTAGAGAGTATTTTCTGCATCAAAAGTTCTGCCAGAACCATCTCCCTTGGATCTTACATCTTTTTCTGTGATGTCTCAGTGCTCAGAGCCTCATCATCTCCTTCCACAGGGACAGCCAGTACCAAAACCCCAGGCTACCACCCAGGGAATTGTCATCTCCTCTTCTGATACCTCTCCAGAGCACCCCACTGTGGAGGTCCCTAGGAAGAGGACATGTAAGAGGAAACACATAGACTCCCCATAGGAGTCCATCAATGAAGACACAAATTTCAATGAAGGTGAAGGGTCTCCACGATCACCTCCTGAAGATGTCTCATTTGGAGACATCCTAGAAAGTCTTAAACAGACAGATGGTTGGATGCCCATCAACCCTACATCTGAGGAATCTGTTCTCCTGGAGGCTTTTGGTATCTCACAGTGGGCATGGAAGGAGCCCGACACCACAGAGCCCATTCCTAGCATACCAGATAGGATAATGGCACCATCTGCAGACAGGTAGTTTTTGGAAAAGGGAGTTCCAGTTGATGCCATGGTTATTGTGGTGGCCACCAAGAGGGAACTAGCTGAGGAAAGTTCCACTGTCCATCTCCCCAACAGGGAATAGTGGGCAATGGACAGATTTGAGAAGCATATCTATCCTTCAACAACATTCACCTTGAGGTCTCTGGACTATCTGGCACACTTTACTAGACTACAGAGGGATTTGATCAAGGAGTTATCAAATACCTTCTTGGGTGCTGTTTCTGATGAAGTTCAGGCATCTGTTACTTTCCCAGCTGATGACCCTACAGTCCATATCCAATTCATCAATGAGGTTGATCTCACATGTAGCAGAGGAAACCTCAAGGTCAGTGGGTTCAGATGTTTCCATAAGGAGGCATGCCGGGATGCACCTCTGTGAGTTTGCAGAGCCATTCAAGTCCTCTTTTGTCAAGGCTTCTTTTGACAGAACATCTTTGTTTGGCTCCACAGTAAAAGACACTTTGTCCAGTTGTGAAAAACATGGAAAGATCCTGTCTGCTGTGGGCGTGCATTTTTTGACTCCTCAACAAACCTTTTCCTGGAATCAACGAGGTGGTCAAAAAATGTGATTCAAGAAGTCTCCGGGGTCCTTTTCAAGACACACATGGAGGAGGTTCCCCAGAGGGAGAGTCAGGAACTCTAATGGATGAAGACACCTCTGTGGCAGAAGTGGCCTGCAGAACAAGGGTTCCAGAGAATCATTCTTTGACAAACCCTACTAGTGCTCCTGAAAGGAGGCCCAATTGTCCTCCTCTGGAGATAGTCAGGGGATGATTATCTCTGCACCAGAGAGCCTGGCTAGATATAACAAAAGATTCTTGGGTGCAGAAGATTATTTCCAGAGGCTATATCATAACATTTTCCCTTTCACCTCTAATCTCAAGAAAAATCTCCAATGGGGGGGGGGCATGGCCAAGATGAGCACTGAGTAACAGCAATTCTCTTCAGCTCTGTCTCTTCAAATCTTTAATAACAGGATTTTTTGAAAATAACTATCCTAAAAGTGGATATTTTCTCTTCTAATGACTTTCTTAACCATATGCTAGGATAGTTTAAAAAAAATTTTTGAAAATGTTATTTTTTCCTGTCAAAACTACTTTTGATAAAAATATCTGCTTCAGACTACAAAATGAGCTTCACTAAATCCTCTCATCAAAAATCATCTAGAAAAAAGGAACTACAATACCTGTTACTAAATATTCAAAAATTATCTACAAAAAAGGACAAAATGGACTTGAAAATAGACAATTTTAAAGAAAAATGCACTCAGCAAATGGAAACCTTACATTAGGACTTACAGAAAAATCAAATCTCTGGGAGTGAAACAGCACTGAATGACATGGACAACAGAATTCAGGAAGATGAACATAATATAGAATTTCTTTTAAAACAAAAACTCTTCTGCAATCAAAAGTAGATGATCTGGAGAACAGGTTATGCAGAAATAACATTAGAATTTTTGGTCTTCCAGATAATATTGAGGGAAATAATATAGAAAAATTCCTGTCTGTCTGCCTGAAATCCTGGAGCTCCCAGAAGCTTTGTCCTATGGTATCAAGAGAGCCCATAGATCTATGGTATCGTCTAGGAACAGCAAAAGCAATTCCACAAAATCTGTGATAGTAAGGTTCCTCTCTTCACATGATAAAATAAATAGTGTTAAAAACTGCATAGGCAAAATCTCCAATAAAAATAAAGGAAAATGTCATACGCTTTGACAATGACTACTCACCTTTGGTGATTTCTAAAAGGAAGATATTTTTGCCTTTAATTAGAGAACTTAAAAAATCTGAAATAAAAACCCATTTATTATTTCCGGCCAGACTAATAATCTTTCATCAAAATGGATCCAAAACTTTTGATGACCTGGACTCTGCTCTTTCATTTGTTAAAGCCAATAAACTATTGGACAAAATTGAAGAAATGGAGTGGGCTAATGCTAGTCTTAAAAGAATTGCAGACAATGCTCCTGGAAAACCTTTGACCAAAAAAAGAAGTTAAAAAAATGAAAATTACCTGGTGTTCAAGCATTTTTGTGGTCTACATTGAAATATCTTTTATACAACTATATCTTCATTATTTCTTCATCATAACTTATTCTTTATTAAATGAAACTTTAACCCAAACAGATACAAAACTGGAAGTTGAATGAAATGAAAACAGAAACTCAGCACGAGACATGGCTTTCTAGTGTCACAGATGTGCTGAGCTGATACCTTGAAGCTTCATCGCATATCTGCATCAGTCAAATTGACCTTTGATCCCCGCTTACATCAGCACGTTGAAATATAATGTTAAAATGCTTCAGAAAAGGACGATGCTAAATAAGAATACTGTATTATCAGACTTTATCTCACTCTGGATCTTGACAGTTTTTCTTCCAGTCTACACATTTTAATCCCCGCTTACATCAGCACGTTGAAATATAATGTTAAAATGCTTCAGAAAAGGACGATGCTAAATAAGAATACTGTATTATCAGACTTTATCTCACTCTGGATCTTGACAGTTTTTCTTCCAGTCTACACATTTTAATAGACAGATGCAATCTGCAACTTTTGGTTCTGCATTGCTTTCTGCCTTACCCTTTCCTGAGCTACGGTTATGTAGTTAATAAGATGATTTTATCTAAGCAACCAGCTGCAGAATGTTTTTATTTTCTTAGTTGTATGCAATGCAGGACAAAATATGTTAAATACACACCCGCACATGTGTGAGTGTGTGTGTGTGTGTGTGTGTGTGTGTGTGTGTGTGTGTGTGTGTGTGTGTGTGTGTGTGTGTGTGTGTGTGAGTGTGTATGTATACGTGTGTGTGTGTGTGTGTGTGTGTGTGTGTGTGTGTGTGTGTGTGTGTGTGTGTGTGTGTGTGTGTGTGCGTGTGTGTGTGTGTGTGTGTGTGTGTGTGTGTGTGTGTGTGTGTGTGTGTGTGTGTGTGTGTATGGGTTCCCTATTTAATTTCAAAATGCTGAAATCACGAATTTCAGTATTTCAAAATTATAATAGCGAAGTCTTGAAATCCCAGAACACCAGAAACGAGAAAATTCAAAACCCCGAAGTACGGAGATTTTGAATTAGTGCTTCTGGTGTTGTGGTGTGTGAATGGTAAGATGTGAGTTTGGGTATGTATGTATGTATGTGTATGTGTGTTGGTTAGGGGCTTTAGTGTATGTCAGTGTGTGTTTTGACTGTGATGTGTGTGTGCGAGGGTGTGTACAATGTGTGGGAGTGAGTTACCTGTGTGTGTCTGATTGTGCGATCTCGGAGTTAGTATATATAAGTAGGGCGGTGTGGGGGGTGCAGTGGGGCTTGCCCCCTGCTTATCTGTAGTGTAGGATATCATGTTTGAGTTGGGGGGGAGTTGTGTACATGTGTTTGTGTGTGCTGTATCTGTAGTGTACCATCGGGATTTTGAATTTTGTGGTTTTAGGGTTTCAGTGTTTTGTATGTTCAGCTATGTAATTTCGAAATACTGAAATTCATATCAAATTTATATCAGATTTGTCATGACGAACTATATGCAATTTGTATTTAACAGTCATGCTATTTGTTGTCATCCTACGTTGGGTATTTTATTCTAATTTATATTGTAAATTAATAATATTTTATACTGCAATATTAAATTAAGTCAAATGTCAGTGGTAGCGCTATATTGCAATTACATGTATATATTAGATTAGCTGCGATGATAAAGTATGCATTCAATAGCTATGTTCCTTCGCTGCCACCTTGTGTTGGGTGGATTAATTAGTTTTTTCCCTATTTCTTTTTAGATCGCTAGTTTTTAGCCATTTGGAGTATAATAGGTAAATTACAACATTTGTAAGTAATCGATAGATTATCTGTGTTATTGATTTAATGTTAATGCATTTTTATATTTTGACACTATATTAGTATGACCCTAGATTGTTTTTATGATACATGGATTTTTGAGTAATGCAATTACTTTAATTATTTGCTTAATTAATTGATGTGATGCTTGCTATATGCTGTTTAAAGCCAATGGTGATTGGTTGTTGGTGATTGGTTTGAATATTTAAACTGTCACTATACCGCCAAAAACTGTTTGTCTGATGAAGCGGTGTGTATACGCCGTGAAAGCGCTTACTGAAATAAAGGATTTTTACTTTTATACCTGAACCGAATGGTTATTCGTTTTGTATTGGAGTACCAGCTGTTCGCTGTTTGTTGTAGACCATCGTGTTATGTTGGGAATTATTATACTGATTTTGCTACAGTTTTCTCTTCGCCATTCTAAAGGTATCTGTTTTTTATGGTGGCATTGACTGTTATTGCCGTTTTGGATTGGAGTACCAGCTGATCGCTGTTTGCTGTAGACCATCGTGCCACGTTGGGAACCATTATACTGATTTTGCTACAGTTTCTTTTTCGCTACTATAAAGGTATCTGAATTTTTATGGTGGCATTGACTGTTATTGCCGTTTTTACTGGCTACAATCAGACGTTTTACCAATTTTACTCCATGACATTTGGTTCCTTGGTCTCTAGACAAAGACTGTCTTTTGAATATTTGTTTTACGTTATATTGGAAACGCCACTCTATATGTTTTAGCTCTGCTCCTTCAGGGTACATTGGTTTCTGTGCATTTGTTTGGCATTTTGGGAGGATTCTTTCGATATATATATATATATATATATATAGATATATTTCATATATATATATATATATATATATATATATATATATATATATATATATATATATATATATATATATATATATATATATATATGGGTTCCATACACTAGATCGAATTTTCACTAATTCGAAATAGTGCATGGGATGCTCACTGCAGTGAAAGTGCACTTAATTGAAAGTGCACTTACGCAAAGTTCAGTACAATGAACGGGTGTTGTACTGAACTTCCTTGCAGTACTCATGGACCTTAGGGTTAGTGCACGGGTCATAGTAAGTGGATAGCCCATAGGGCTATCCCCTTACCATGACCCGTGCCCTAACCCTAAGGTCCGTGATGACTGCAGTACAGTGAAGGACATAGCAATGTCCTCCACTATGGTGCGATAGTCACGAACTTTAGGGTTAGGGCATGGGTTAGGGGAAGGGGATAGCTTTACTAACTATACCCTTACCCTAACCCGTGCCCTAACCCTAAGGTCTATGACTATCGCACCATAGTGGAGGACATAGCTTGTTTTTTATGTCCTCCACTGTGCTGCAGTGTTTTCGGTGAAGTGCACTTACGCAAAAGTTCACTTTCGTTAAAGTGAACTTTAGCAGATGTGAGGCTTCCTATTACAAGTTCGAAGTAGTGAACTTTCGTTCTTGTAATAGGAATCCATATATATATATATATATATATATATATATATATATATATATATAGACACACACACATATATATATATATATATATATATATATATGTGTGTGTGTGTGTGTGTGTGTGTGTGTTGATATACATATACGTGTGTATGTTTTTAATTAAACCAGCCAACCTTATGCCAAAATATGCATTTATTTAGTATGTTTTGTCACTGCTCCAGATCTGAAGCACTTAATTTAAATGTTGGTCCATAAATCATTTCTTAACATTCTCCAAGCCAAATACAGTCTTTTTACAGAATTTAAATGTGGCCAACATAGTAGGTATATACAGGCTTTACACGGAAATGTTAAAGTAAACCTAACTAGCTTACTTGTGTGTATAGAAGCTATTTAGTTATACATATATGCAGACAAAGGTACTGAAATTCATTAGATTGTCCAGGTAATTTGGTATTACTTAAAGTATCTTACTACTTGCCCTAAGGCCTCATTTTCATACAGCAAAACACTTTCTCATGTTTATACCTTTTGTTTTGTTTATGGATTCTGTTGTTCAGTATTATACATTTTGCAAATAGAGTAATTTTGTTTTGGTCTCTACAGATGATATTGATAGGTTTATAATACTATCCATACACTTCAATGTGCACTAATTAAAACCTATTATTCAAACTTTTTTGTGTGATGGGCGGCCACCATGGTGCAGTGGTTAGCATTGCCACCTCACAGCAAGAGGTTCTCTGGTTCGATCCTCAGCTGAGGTGCCTTCTGTGCAGAGTCTGCATGTCCTCCCTGTGGTCACGTGGGTTTCCTCTGGGTGCGCTGGTTTCATCCCAAAGACATGCTGTAGGTGGACTGGACACTCTAAATTGGCCCTAGGCTTGAGTGTGTCTTCTGTGGAAGGTTGGGCAGTGGGCTGGCAACTCGACACCGTAAAACTCCACTGCCAATCATGAGTGGAAAGGTGATCCATTGTGGCAACCCCTAACCAGGAAAAGCCAAAAGAAGAAGAAGATTCAACATTTTTTGTGTGATGCTGAGCAGCAGCTTCTATCTGAATATCTATATAAAACTAATAATCATATAGTTTTTTCTTAAAAAAATGGGATGAATTCCACATACACATATATTCTTGATATTTTAATATTAGGATAACAACAGGGATAAATGGGAAACTGAGGAGTGGGGAAGGAATAAAGAAAAGAGGAAGGGAAAAGGGAAAGAAAAGAGAAGAAATAAAGGAAACAAGGGGAAAACAATAATAGTGTTTGGGTTATTGTTTATTTGATAATTACAATTGCACATATAATTTTGTTACAATACAATTGGTTTAAAGATTTATTGGTCTTATACATCTATACGTATTTATACAGACTTGTTTTATAGAAACATTTTAAGCTATATCTAGGTTGTTCCATTGCAAAAAAAATTATATAATTACTTCATAAGAAACATATTTAAAAAAATAAGTTCATTTTTTATACAATTATTTGCTCAGATAAAAATCTCGACTTGATGATTACTTTCATGATTTGCCTGCCTATATTAGTTGGAGGTTGTATTTTATTTATAAGTAAAGTGTGATACATTTCTAGAGAGATACATGACATATACTTCTACTTCTAACTTTAGTAGTTCTAAGACTTTAATATTTGTTGTAACTGACTTTTATTACATTTAACAACATTTTGATTGAAGTCATGTATTTTCACTTAAGATAATTGCTAGTTCTACAGACAGATGTTGATTAGATATTGCTGCTAGTTTGGGGGTTAATTTGAGTGATAAATGTTACTCATATTAGGAGTCTTAATCTCCAGTTGGGTTTTGGGTGGTTTCTTTTATAACTTGTTATTATCTTTCCTGATGTTTACTGCATATTCTGAATTGGTTGTTGTGTCTTTCGGCTTTTCCCGGTTAGGGGTCACCACAGTGGAACTCTGGTCTGCTAATGATTGGCAGTAGATTTTTTTTTTTACGTGCCGAGTTGCTGGCCCTGACACACAACCTTCAATGAAGGTATGCCCATTCACGCATGTCTCCACACAGAAGACCCTCTAGCTGAGAATCGAACAGGACAACGTCTTACTGTGAGGCGACAACGCTACCGCAGCACCACCACCGCAGTGTATATTCTGAATTGGTTAACCTTCTAAAAGTAGTATCATTATTTCCTCACATTAGATGTAAATCTACAATTAGTATTCCTTTTATGTCTTATTGCAAAACATTTCATTGATCAACATATCTATACCTTACAATGTTGATTTTATATGACTACGTTAAAAGATATCTCAATTAACATTAATGGTTTAAATAATCCAAGCAAGAGGGGAAGCCTATTCAAATATCTTAAACTTCATAAATCCCAATTAATATTTTTACAAGAAACTCACTTAATATCAGAAGATATATCCATACTTGATACCAAATCATATATGGTTTTAATTAGCTCAGAACATACTCAAAGAAAAGAGGAGTAGCCATTCTATGGAACAATACATTACCCCTTCCAAAGATAATAGATGTGTATAAAGATAATGAAGGAATGTATTCTTCAGTTACTATAGAATTAAATAGCAAAATATACATATTAGTAAATATACACTAGATGCCAGGAATTGGAACTAATATGGTAAAACAACATCTAGATCATATTGTGCAACTCTCTAAAGGAAACATTATTTTAGCAGGAGATTTTAACTGTATTTTGGATAGTAATTACTCCAGTTCAAATGGTAAAAGAAGAATCTCTGCTTCTGCTAAATTATTGAAAAATTGTATAGAACTATATACTCACTGAACGATATTAATAGTTTCGCTGATCCAAATTCTATGTTTTTCACTTTCTAGCCACATAGACATAATACATTTTCAAGAATAGACAGAGTCTTAATCTCTAATGACTTGACAGACGCCTTAACTAATACAAATGCAATCTCATGTCCCTTATCAGATCATAACTCTATAATGTTTGAGTTACAAGCTAATTCAAATTATGGTATTCAAATAAAGAGAATTCCTGCCTATATTACGTAATTAAAAGATTGTAAGGACTTCATATCTTCAGAAATTCAGAATTTTATAGATCTTAAGTCCACAAATGAAACTTCTGAAATATATATTTGGGATGCCCTAAAAGCATATATATATATGGGAAATTATTAACTGGTATAACAAAAAAAAAAAAAAAAAAAAAAAGAAAGAAAATATGGGGTAAAGAATTAAAAGATATACAGTCTAAGTTAGATACTTTGAAACTTAAGTATGAGGGTAAAAGCAATAGTGAAAAAAAAGAGAAATAAACTAATTGAACAACAAATACCTAGAGATATTAAATCATAAAACTATGGTTAATTTAGATAAAATTAAACTTATAAACTTTTCTAATAACCCCAGATCCTGAATCATATTTGCTAATAAAACAAAAAGATTAGATAAATTCAACCATATCAAAGAAATATTTTCTCCAAAAAAGAAAAAGATGATCTGAGATCTACATAATATCTTAACTGAGTTTAGAGAATTTTTTCTTAATATTAATCAAAAACCTGGGGCAATTGATTCTAATGAGGAAATTAAAACTTTTATCAATAAATGCACTAAAAAAGACTATCAGAAGAACATGCAAATATTATAGATAAGCCTATATCTTTTAAAGACATCCAAACACAAATAGCCAATTTGAAACTTAATAAAGTCCCTGGTAATGATGGTATTATTCCAGAAATGTATAATATTTTTCCCACTAGTGCCGTAAAACTACTTCATAAAATCTTTAACATTTCCCAGACTAAAAATATAATCCCTCCTTCATGGAAATATACTTTTATTTCTCCTATATTGAAATATAATAATAAAGACCCCACTAAATGTTCCTCATATAGACCTATTTCTTTATTAAACATTGATTATAAAATATTTATGACTATATATGCAGAAAGAATTAAACATTTTCTTCCAATACTAGTAGATGATGACCAAACAGGTTTTATAGTAAATATAAATTCATATGATAACATAAAAAGAACTTTAGCTCTAATTGGATCAGTCAAGTATTTGAATAAAAATTTAACACTAATCAGTTTAGATGTAAATTGTGCCTTTGATTCATTCAATTAGGAATACATATTTATTTTACTAAAAGAACTTAATTTTACAAATAACTTTACTAATCTTATTACACACTTATATGAGAGCAGTCAAGCATATATTAAAATTGGCACAAGTATTTCCCAAAATATACCAATAATCAAAGGTACAAAACAAGGATGCTCTTTGTCTCCTTTATTGTTTACATTGATTATGGAACCGTGGGCTAACCTAATAAGATGGGATAAAGGCACTGAAGGCTTTAAATTAAATACTAATGAGTCTTCTAAAATACAATTATTTGCTGATGACATGCTTATTACCCTCAATGGAAACAATGCATCTATCCAAGCCCTCTTTAACGATATGGAACACTTTCAAAAGAAATCAGGTCTAACTTTTAATAATAATAAATCACAAATCCTCTTGATTGGCCCAAAGAAATTTAAAATACTTGATGAATATGAAAAATACTTAGCTCATTCTGAACAAGTTCTTTATCTGGGTATTGTAATTACTAATACAATACTAAAAGCCAGAGATAAAGCCTGGAAATTATCGGAAAAGAGAAAACACCACCAGTTCCAAGCAAAACTACCCACAGCTTAGAAAACAGGCCAAGGCTCTAATTAAACAAAATAAACAAAACTACTTCCTCAGTGCCCAAAACAAATACTCAAAAAATCCACAAAAATTCTAGCATTCTATTAACTCCTTCTAAAACCAGACAAAACCAGTACTACAGCTCCAAACTCTTCAGATAATAATTTAGACATAGCCACTCAATGTAGCCACCACTTCACAAAATCCCTCCTGGCTCTATCCAGCCAGCTAACTAATCATAGTCCATCACATACCCAAACCAATCAACCAGAAAAGACTCCCTCCTTTACTCTATCACCTGTACCCACCTCTACAATTAAGAAACTCCTTCTAAAACTTAAACCCACCAACCTTGCAGCCAATAACTTACCTGCTACCTTCATAAAAATGGCCTTTGACTCTCTATCTTACCCCATCTCCATCCTAATCAACTGCTCCATACAGAAATCCTATATTCCCAAACTCTGGAAAGTATCTTACACTATTCCTCTTCATAAAGGGGGTAACTCCTATGACTTCTCAAACTATCGACCCATTGCCATCTTATGCCCCCTATCTAAAATTCTAGAGAAATGCATCCATTTGCAAGTCATGAAATTCCTGAACACATATCAGCTCCTCTCTGCCACACGATATGGCTTCCGCCCTCATCACAGCACAACCACTGCTCTTCTTTCATTCTCTAATCTAGTTAACATTCACAGTAATGACAACAAATATACATCAGCCATTTTCTTGGACCATTCAAAGGCATTTGACATGGTCTCTCACTCCATTCTGCTAGATTCTCTAGCCTCACTATCTGTCACCCCATCTACCACAGCCTGGTTTAGAAGCTACCTATCTGACAGGCAACAATCTGTCCAATGGCAAAGAGCACTATCCCCCCAACTTCCAACTACCATAGGAGTCCCACAAGGCTCTATACTGGGCCCACTTCTCTCTTCTATTTTTACAAACAACCTGAATAGCTCCACCCAGCATGGCACACTTATTCAATACACAGGTGATTCAACCCTGATCTGCACTGCTTCATCTCCCACCATTCTACAGCAACTTAACCAGAAAACCTTTAACTCTGTAGAAAAATCAATCTCAGGTATCCAACTAATCCTAAACCCCAATAAGACAAAACTAGTACTATTTACCCCTAACAAATCAAAAGCTCTCCTCTCCTTTTCCATCACCTCTAAAAATGGCACTACCATCTCCCCTTCTAACCACACCAAACATCTTGGTATTGAAATTGACAACAATCTTAACTTTGATATCCACATCTCACAAACCATCAAACTGGTTCACAAAAAATGGGCGCACTATATAGGCACAAAAACTTTCTCTCACACCAAGCAAGTGTCACCCTTGCCCAGAGTCACCTTCTGTCCACACTACTGTATGCAGAACCTATTTTCACCCATATTAGAAAAACTGACCTAAACAAGCTAGAATCCTGTTACAATAAGATAGCCAAGTTTGCTACAAACTCCAGTTAGAGAACACATCACTGTGTTGCACTAAAATAACTAAAATGGCTAGAGTTACCGCAACTACTTAACTACCACCAGCTAGTTACTGCATATAACATCCTTAAGTACCCTAAAAAAAAACATCTATATCCAATCTTCTTACCCATTACACTGCAAATCGGCAACTCTGATCTAGTGACAGATCTCTCCTCTGCATCTCCAGGGCAAACAATACTGCAGGCAAAGTGCTGTTTTCCCACACCATTGCAAAAAACTGCAATTCCCTACCCCAGTCTCTGACCACTGCCTCTATCACCCCACAATTCAAAAACTCCCTCAAATCACATCTACTAAACACCTGGTTATGTCCTTGTATCACTTAACCTTTACTTTCCCATCCCCTTCTTTTTCCAACTTCCAAGCTACTCACTTTAACCCTCTACAGTATTAAACCCAGCCAATAACTCTGGCTATTTGTTGCTACTTCTCATAGCGGGCGGTTGCTCCTCTTTTTGTCACAATCATTATGCACCTGCACATTAAATGGAATTCCTGTTTCTCCTGGAAAATGTCTTTTTCCAATTTATTTTATATATTTTTAGTGTTTGTCTGGCAAAATGTCTAACTCCATGTTGTATTATTTAAATGACCTTTGTATAACACTGTATAAATTTGCTTCTCTTGTTTTTTTTTTTTTTTTTTTTTTTTTTTTGTAACAGTGTTTCAGAGCTTTTTTCCCTGGGCCTCCACTGTAAATGGACCTGGTCCAGTTGGAATTTCCCAGT
Organism: Protopterus annectens; assembly: GCF_019279795.1. Lineage (NCBI taxonomy): Eukaryota > Metazoa > Chordata > Ceratodontiformes > Protopteridae > Protopterus > Protopterus annectens. The sequence goes on from NC_056746.1 coordinate 655,610,564, forward strand.
TAACAAATGTAAAATAAAATAAATAAATAAATAAAATAATAATAATATTAAACATATTATTCAACTAAATTATAACAAATATCTAACGGCTATAGAAAACCTAATAAAAAATGGAATAAAATCCCCTTCTCTATGGACGAAAGACTCTCAATAATAAAAATGATTATTTTTCCTAAAATTCTTGGCATCATTCAATCTATTTATATACCTCCTCCAAATCTAATAGTCAAGAAATTTAATTCTATAATTCAAAAATTCTTAGAGTTTCTAAAAAAACCCAGGCTTGCACTAACTTATCATATAAAAAATTGGGGTAATGGTGGCATTTCTTTGCAAAATTGGAAATGCATTCATTTTCATCTATGATTAAAACCATATCCCTCCTCATAAATGAGAAAGATACCGTATAATGGAAAAAAATATTAGAAATATTAGCTCAAGATAGAATAAGCAATAATAATTTTCAGAAGTTAGATTTAGTAAATAATTTATTTGGATCCTGAAAGATTACTTCTCTGTCTATTCTCCCCAGAATTTTAAATCTAATTATACAATACTCCTTTTGAGATCTTTTAGGAATTATATACTTAAATATAACTTATATAAGGATTGGTTATTCCTTCTTTTTCCCATAGCATACTCACAAGGAGTTATATTTTCTTCTGATCATACAAAAATGTCATATTTCCAGCAAAACATTTAATTTTCTGGTATCAAATTATGTCAAATAACGATTTAAAATCCATTAACTGAGTATAAATTTTATACAACTTTCTGGTTAGACTTACAGGAAGCCAGACAATTTATTTCAAATAAACTTGAAACAATGTCTTCAACAAAAAAATCTATGCCAAAACTAATACACTATTTAATATTATCAATACAACATATCTCTCCTGCTAAAAATAAAGTGTTACACATATATAAAGCATTTACATCTGATTTAGATGTTTTCCCTTATAGAGACTGGAATTATTTTTCCTTAATTAATAACCATTTTCCCGCAGATAAAGATAAATTGAATATATCAGTCAGCTAGTGTGACCACATCTTCACCCAAATGGGGATTATTTACCTGGAGGTATCTATATAGATCATTTATTACTCTGTCTATTATAACTAAATTTAGTAAAAAGGAAGTTATATGTTGGAGGTGTAATAAAGAAAATAATGATTGTATAGATATAAAAAAAATTTGGGAAAACATAAACACCTTTTTACAAGCAATTCTTACTGATAATTTTACACTCACTAAGTCGCTTGTTTTATTTAATACATTAGTTCCAGATTTTATTAGAGAAACCAAATACCCTTTGATTTGGTCTATTCTTGCTGTTGTCAGGAAAACCATTACTAGGAACTGGAAAACTAATACTTTACCCTCATTGCAAAAATTTAAAAATCTACTTCTTGAAATCTGTTATTTGGAAAAGTTGATCATTAAACCCAGGTCTTCTAGGAATGCTACTATATGTAATATGTGAAATAATGTATATGAATTATTAGAAAAATAGCTTAATTCTTCTGTGAACAGTTGATGTATTTTTATAACCTTTTTATTATTATTACAATATATGTTGGGTGAACGTCTTTGTGTATGGTTTAGAATCGTTAGAATTTGTTTATAATCTCTTAATTGAAATTTGTAAATTTTTCAGACAGTAATTGTTTTGTTTCAGTCTTATACTAATAAAACTGTTTAAAAAAAAAAAAAAAAAAAAAAAGAAAAATCTCCAGTGTTCTACCCAGTCAGAGAGAACAGGCAGCAATTCAAATACAAAAGCAGCTAGAAAAAAAAAGAGTCATCCAAGAGCTCCCACCAGACCAGGTAGAATCCGGAACTTACTCAAGGTTCTTTTTGGTGCCAAAGAAAATAGGGGACTGAAGATCAATTCTAGACCTCTCTAAACTAAACAAGACAGTTCAAAGAACCCAGTTTCAGATGGTCGTGGTTCAGTCCATTCTCCTCTTTCTGGGCAAAGATGACTGGATGTGCAATATAGAACTTTAGGACACTTACTATCATATAAAGATGAAGAGATGATCCAGAAAGTACTTAATCTTTTGGCTGGGAGCCAATCATCATCAATTGAGAGTACTGACCTTTGGAGTCACCACAGCCCCCAGGGTGTTAACCAAGTGCATGGCAGTAGTAGCAGCTCACCTGAAACTGCAAGGATTCTGAGTATTTCCATATCTAGACAACTGGCTCATTTCCGCTTCAACCAGGCATGAACTCATATGTGTGAGAGATTAAGTTTTCCAGATTTACTCTCTTCTAGGGAATAACCATAAACTATGATAAGTCTCATTTGCAACCAACTCAGAGTTTAGAATTTATAGGAGCTATTCCCAATACAAAAACAACCATTGCTTCCCTTCCATTACTGAGAGTTCAAACTATAACATTCTAAGTCAAAACGATAATCTGTAGCACCTCAGTTTCAGCCTGCCTGGTCCTTCAGGCTCTTGGATCAATGACAGCAGCAATAACGTTAGTCCCACTTGCCAGGTTTTATATGAGAATTCTTCAGTGGATGATAGCCTCTCAATGGTCAATTCTTTATCAGTCTGCGTCTTACAAGATAAGAATCACTCACACCTGCAAGAGAGATCTCAAGTGGTGGATTCATTCAGACCAGGTTCTACAAGGCCGTCCATTCATTCCCCCTCAGCCCTAGGCCATAGTGATCACAGACACTTCCCAGCTAGGGTGGGGGGGCATTATCTGGAGAAGATAGTCCAAGGCACCTGGTTCCCCAAGACTGCCAATTTGCATATAAATGTCCTAGGGATGAGACCAGTGCTGTTAGCTTTGCAGGCATTTCATAATGATCTCCCTTTGGGGACAATTGCAGTGCAGTTGGATGACATGTCAGTTGTCTGGTATATCAACAAACAGGGGGGATCCAAATCCTACCCATTGTGTTGAGAAGATCTCACAGTGTGGCAGTCGGCAATCTCTTCCAACTGCTTTCCTTTAGCAATGCACATTATGGGGAAATCCAGTGCGATAACAGACAAATTGAGAAGATGCATTCTTCTACCTTACAAATGGTCCCTCAACAAAAAGATTGCAAACACAGTCTTCCATCAGTGGGGCCAGCATTGCTGTGACCTTTTCACATCCCCATGAACAACAAATTCAGCAGCTATTTTGCCCTAATCCCCCCACAGGGGGCATCACTGAGAGAAGCTGTACTTCACGATTGGCCCCCTGGTCTCCTTGATGCATATTCTCCCACTCCCTTAATTCCCAAATTTCTTCAAAAAGTTACAAGACTGAAAATTGAAGAGCAAGGTCATACTCATTGCCCCTTACGGGCCTCGATAAACTTGGTTTCCTTTCCTTTGGTCTCACCTAATTCAACCACTTTGGTGTCTGTATCCCACTCTGGACCTCTTGTCTCACCCGACAGGCATGATACATCCAGACATAGTAAACCTCAAGCTGGCAGCCTGGTTTCTCCAGTTCCATTAATAGCCAGACAACCTATGCTCTCGTCTCCTCTCCGTCATATTCTTTTGTCCTCCCATAAAACTTTCACCAGGAAATTATACTCCAACAAATGTAAGAGATTTGTTTTTTGGGCTCAAAAACATAATGTTGAACCTTTCACAATCCCGATTCATAATACTTTGGAATTTCTGGCGCATCTTTTTGAAGAAGGAGCTAGTTCTTCTGCTGTTAAAGTACAATTAGCAGCGATTTCAAATGTTCATGTTGTAATAAATGGTCCTTCTGTAGCATCCCACAAGTTGAGCAAAGCATTTTTGAAAGGCACTACTCATAAGACCCCCCTTTAAAGATTCTACTCCCCCTTGGGACGTAAACCTTGTGGTGCAATCTCTTACACAATCTACTTTTGAACCCTCAGCTACATGCAAACTCAAATATTTTTTAAGGAAAATAATTTTCTTAGTAGCTATTACCTCTGCCAGAAGTATTTTTGAGATCCAGGCATTATGTTCAAAACCTCCAAAACTGATTTTCCATGAAGACAGAGTTGCCATACAGACCAACCCATCATTTCTTCCAAAGTTGGTGTCAGAATCCAATATAAATCAATCTATTAGTTTGCCAGTATTATTTCCCAAATTTTCTAACAAAGGAGAATACGTTACATTTATTAGATGTTCAGACAGTTGTGTTTTTACTTACATAGGACTAAAAACATCAGAAATTCTGACCAATTATTTATTTCATATACAGAACCAACATCGGGTTGCATTTCCTTTGTGTATAACAAATTGGGCATTGCTCTGACAAAACCTGTTCGACCCCACTCCACCAGATCCATGGCAACGTCCTCAGTTTTTCAGTCCAGAGTATTCATGGATGATAACTGTGTAGCAGATATTTGGGCTACTCCCCACACCTTTACTACTCATTACAAGGTAGAGCTGGTCTCCAGATGAAGGATATCTTTTGGTGCTATGGTGCTCAGAATATCCTTTCTTGAGTCCGCCCTGGAAATTAGGTAGATGGGGACTTTCTCCCATCAGTTGAGGACAGAATGGAAATTGACAACATCAGATAAAGAAGTTATGCATTCACCATAACATTCCATCTGCACTGTCCATTTTTATTCTTCCTGAACTTCCCTCCCACCAACTCCCAGCATTATTCTCTCTCTCCTTAACTGCCTCCAGGAAGGCATCAACACAGAGGAGTGATTTAAGAAATCACTCAAACATGTAGATCAGTGCAGCCATCCTGACCACTTCACAGTGTTGAACACAGCCAAAAGGCCATGTTCAACCTCCCACCACAAACAAGGGTGGGGGTAACTACTAGACACCAGAGATTATTCTTAAAACATCATAATGGCACCAAAAGCAAAGTGGGGATGGGGGGTGGGGGTTGGGGGATGCACTACATACCCAGGATTAATCTTTAAAGTGCTGTAATGACACCAGTGACGGTATAGGGATCGGTGGTGGGGAATGTACTAGACACCAGGAAATACTCTTCAGTGCCATAATAGTACCAATGGAAGTATGGGGATGGAAGTGAGGTGGGAGGATGCAGTAGACCATCAAGGAATACTCTTAAGTGATGTAATGACACCAATGGCAGTACAAGGATTGGGGGTAGGGTGATACACTAGCCACCATGCCGTTATAGATAATTGTCATAATGGCACTTCAAATACTATGGAGGTGTGGGGAAAGCAGATGGGCAGACAGGTTAGGGATTAGTGTGTGTGTGTGTGTGTGTGTGTGTGTGTGTGTGTGTGTGTGTGTGTGTGTGTGTGTGTGTGTGTGTCTGTGTATGCTTATGTTTATGTACTTGTGTGTGTGTAAGAGAGTGATGGGGGATACCACTGCTTACAAAAGGTGCTGTTTTCTATAGCTCAAAACAGTTCAAATACTCAAAATACTGCTTTAAGGGGCAAACAAATACTGTCTTTAAAATGATGTGAAAACAATCCTCCTTGAGAAAAATGAAAACGTGCAAGTGGTTGTGAGTGCGCACACTTGTGTGCATGTCTGTGTATATAAATATATATTTACCGATTGGGAATCACCAGGAAGGTTACAGTTTGTATCTGTTCTTCAGGTAATTTACTGTACAGTATGGTTGTTAGAAGGTAATCAGAGACATGTGTGCCAATCATACAGCTCACGTATATTGCCTTCCCACTAAAAGTATCCTTTGATGTGTTAGTATCTAGTTGTACCATAGTCATATCAGGGAATCTACAGAAATATATAATTGTTAGACATGATTTAGGACACGACATACTTTTACATAAATGTTTTCCCACTAAAAGGATACTCTGATATGCTGCTGTTTGCCCCATGGTCATTTCAGACATGTTCAGTACTATAATCAATTTGCAATATGATCTGGTACATTTATTCCACTTATGTAGAGAATATAACTTTCCCCACTGAAAACAGACTCTTATGTGTTAATGTCTATTTCCCATGGTAATCTCAAGCAATCTAAGGTACTATGTTATTGTTAAGAGTGTAATGTGAGATGTTTATACCAGTTACAGAGAGAAGACATACTTCTTTCCCACTGAAAGAAGTCTTTGAAGCATTATTATCACATTCCCTCCATAACATTGTAAGCCAATCTTTAATTATTTTTTTTTAAATTATTAAAAAAACTCATTTGCTCATCTTTGTTGACAGTGTATATTGTGAAAACTACCTCTTAACCTCTCAGCACAAGAAATCTGGACAAAGCCAGAAATAATGGGGGACAAAAGCTCAAAATTAGGGTCAGATTTTAAATATTGCTCCTGTAAACTTAGAAAATTGCTAGAATGACAGATTTTGCATTATTACATAGTTTCCAAAGGATATGAAGTCGTAAATTCAAACATATGTCATTATTTAGTGGCTTCAGTCCTTAATGATTTGCCAGAAAATCAGAAATCTTATGAGGAACAGACCAAAAATAAGAGACAAAAATCAGGACATTTGAGAGGTAGTGTCCACCCACAAGTCTAATTACTTGATCACACGAAAGTATTTAATTAGCAATTGCTATTCCAGCATTCATCTCCCCTCATGATGGTTGCTGTGGCCATACCTCTCAACCTCTTAGTGCAAGAAGTCAGGAGAAAGCATGATAAGATAAGGGGGGAGGGTCAAACGCCCCAAAAAACAGATGTTTTTTTTTTTAAATATTACTCTTATAAATGTAGAAAGTTCGTAGAATAGCAGGTTTTGCCTTAGCATGAATTTTCTGAAGAGTGTGAAGTCTGAAACTCAAATGTCTGCCATTATTGTCTAACTTCAATCCTCAATGATTTGCCAACAAACCACAAATTATATTAGGAAGAGACTAAAAATATGATGCAAAAATCTGGACAGTCTGTGAAAATCTGGACAGTAGAGATGTATGGCTGTGGGTAGTGTATGTTACCAATGGTGTTCACAGATATGACAACTAATTCATTGTTTTAAACCAGGATGGCTTCTCTCTTGAGACCAAACTGCAAGGTGTGAATAAATCGCAGCATAAATGGCATTTAAATGTGGCATGTTGCTATGTTACTTAGCTAGTACTACTATGCCATTAAGTGGCAGGAGCTCTGTAGACAATACACATGAGACTTTGTGTAATGCCCCACCTAGACAAACTTTCAGGTGCAGACCTAATCCAAGTGCTTTTATGCATATGTGGGGCTGGGATGCAATTTTTTTAGCATGCATTCGCCGTGAAGGCTGAATAATTTACTATCAGCCTTCAGGGCTGTGCCTGCAACTACTGGGATCAGTATACTAGCCCAATAAACAAAATAAGTAAATGCATATACAATACAAAGGCACTGTGTACCATATCTCATCAGCAGTTACTACATAATTTCCTACCACATTCCTATTCTTTTCCCTTGGTTTTCCTTTGGTGTGCCCTGTCCTTTCTTGTGGCATGATTTTCACTTTTGTAATAGTCTAAGACCTCTTTCCAGTGCTTTTTAATTTCCCCCACCCATCTTTTCCTCATTCTAGTCAGTTTCTACCATCTTTTCCCCATGTCCAGGAACCTCTTGAGTAATTCATGCTCCCATACTGTTTTTGCCCCCTTTTCACATCTGTTATCTTCCTTTCTGCCTTCTTTTACCAGTCGTAGGAGGGGTAGATGCCATCTATAAAGTATTAAAAAAAAAAAAAAACGGGTGTAGCTAGCAGAGACACTATGAATATTCATGAAGTGACGAGCTTGCGAATGACGCAAAATCAGGAAGGAGAGATATTCAAGGAAACAACGCGAGAACGAGAAGTTGAAAGATCTGGCTCAGGAGAGCAGAGTCAAGAGTGTGCAGTGAAAGATGGGGTAAAGAAGCATCAAAATGCTCCTACATTGCAGCATGTGATAGACAATTCACATATATCACCGAAAGAAATGGTGGATAAAACGGCAACTAAGAAGATGTTTTTTTTAAAAACACCATTTTGGCTGGAAGTAGCTGAGAAAATAAGTTTAAATTTACAAAAACCTATCAGGGAACGTCCCATACAAGAGCAGCTGGGCAAGCATATGAGCAACATGGAGAAACGAAAGAACAGCAGCCTGTTTGCTCAGAACAAAACAGCAAGACGCTGACTAGGGCATCAACAGGTATTGTAAACCTTTCAAGTTTTGCCTTATCCACAGAACATGAGACACTGCTACAAAAGGGAATGAAGTTCATTCCTACCTACATGGACACTATTGTTGATAGACTTAAACAGACTTAAAAATGTTTGCTAGAAGAATTAATTTGAAGTTAATATTTAAACAAAGTCAGAGCAACAGTCTAAAGGATGTATGTAAAAGGAAAAGTGTGTTTATACCAACTAGTTATCCAATAGTTACAGCATTTCATGATATCTGTGAAAATGAACTAAGGCAATTGTATGCTAAAAAATTGGAAAAGAAATACTATAACTTGACAACCCAAAAGAGTAGAGGTTTACAGCAATTAATGATGAATGATGAAATAGTGATTAAGCAGGCTGATAAAGGGGGAGCAATAGTTCTAATGGATAAAGAAGATTATGTGAATGATATGTATACATTCCTGCAAGATGAAAAAACTTTTAAAAAGATTACTTTTCAAGAGATAAAGATGTGTATTAGTGAGTATAATATGGCCATTTATGATATGCAATTTAATAATGGCCTATCAATAGAATTGTTTAATTTTTTCACTATATCATGTCCAAAAATACCGATTATATATGGTATACCGAAACTGCACAAATCATTAGCACACCCCCCAATGAGACCAATAGTATCAGGAAGGGGGTGGATTACAGAACCAATATCGGTATACCTTCAGGAAAGTTTAAGTAAATATCTGCCTTTATATGCTAGTTATTTGAAAGATACTAATGACTTTTTACAGAAATTAAAGAACTGGCATATATCTGAAAGTAATGTAAACTACATTTTGCTACACTAGATGTAGATTCCCTCTTTACGGTTATACCCAGTGAATATGGGATAGAGACAATCCGTAGTTTCCTGAATTAGGAAACCAACATACAAGTGGGAGAGACAGAGAATATATGCCATCTATTAGATATAGTTTTGACAAAGAATGTGTTTCTGTTTGATGAAGAACCATATTTACAGATAGCAGGTGTAGCCATGGGTACAGCAGTGGCTAACACCTATGCTAATTTAGTACTGCATCAATGGGAAAATAATATGATGTTTGGTACCGGAAATGAGGGGAAAGAGAATATTCTATAATATGGTAGATATGTAGATGATTGCTTTTTGGTGTGGAAAGGGACTGAAGATACTTTGAGAAGTTTTGTGCACTATTTAGAGAGTACTACAACCTTTTTCCGGTTTAAAATAGTTTGCTCCCCAAAAAAGATAGCTTTCTTTGATGTGACTATAGAAAGGAAGGGTGAAAATATTGAGACCACTGTACGTAAAAAAGAAGTACAAGTTAGTAGATATGTACAAAAGAACAGTATGCATCCACCGCATATATTCAAAGGAATAGTAAAATCCCAAATGTTAAGGGTGAGTAGGCTGAATACTGATGATGGGGTATGTGAAGAACAATTAAATGATATGGCTATTGAATTTTTAGAAAGGGGTTACTCATATAGAATGGTCAACCAGTATGTAAAAGAAACTTTAGAAGCTAGAAAAGTTAATAATATGGTGACATTTAATATTAGGGAACAAAGCATAACAATGAATATACATAAAGCAGAAGTAATAAGATACTTAACTACTTATAATTTAAGAACTGAGCAGGTGAAGAAGGTAATAGAAAAGAATAGGGGCATTTTGATGGCTATGCCTGAAATATGCCAGATATTGGAAAATAGGCCTTTCTTTGCATATAAAAATGCTTAAAATCTGAAACTGAAACTATGCTATAAAGACTTTCCAAAACAGAACAATGGAAAGGCAAAATAGTTTTAAAATGGGTACCTACCCCTGTATAAATTGTACTTGTTGTGATGATATTTTTAAAAATGACACTACTTCATTTATTCATCCAATGACTAAAGAAAATGTTGTATTTAAATGTACAGCAACATGTAATACAGAAAATATTGTCTACCTGGCAACCTGTACAGTGTGCTCATGTTTTTATGTTGGTAAAAGCAGCAGGAAACTTAAAGTTCGTATTATAGAGCATAAGTCAAATATACCTAGGAGAATGGAAAATAATGCCTTAAGTAAGCATGTAATGGAAAATGGAAGGTGCCCATAGCTTTAAATTTAGAGCAATAGACATAGTACATAAGCAGATTAGGGGTGGGGACCTAAACAATGTTCTAGAGAATAGAGAATACACCTAGATAATTAGACTGAGAGCTGATATGAAACCAGGACTAAATAATGCACTGACTATTAAACCAATATTAGTTAAAAAGCAGAAAGAAATAAGATGAATGGTTTTATGAATTTTATTATGTATATTTAATATATACTTTTTATACATAGAAACAATTTTAAAGTAATTAAATGATTATTGTATATTTTTGTGTTTATAGGCTGGCTGTTGTCATGTGATTGTTTAATTGACTATTTAAGGTTTTAGAATTCAGTATAGGTATTCTAACACTGAAGAAGGATTTGTAATCCGAAAGCTTTGTTGTTTTATTAAAGTATCTGGCGTTTGTCTGGAGTTGTATTTATTGGATTCGTGCACCTGGCTACAGTTTCAACTTTATCACTGTCCTGACCTTATTATCTATAAAGTATTCTCAGACTTTAGTGTCATGCTCCTTGTAGTTTCCACATGTAATTTTCTACCCGAAGTGTCTTCTGCCAGTGTCCTGCAACTCCCTTTCATCCTTCCCTTCTTTCTTATTTTCTGTTTTTTAGCCTTGTCCCTTCTTTCTCTTAATGATTCATAGACCTCATTGGTCCTTTGCCTGCCTAACCTCTTCCATTTCCTCCAGGGTGCCATCCTCTCTCCCTTTGCCCTCCCTGCCTCCCTCTCTGTATTCCTTTTTCAGGTCTCTTTGAGTACCAAGTAGCTCCAAAATTGTACCTCTGGTGTTCAGTATTTCTGCATTAACTTCATTGTTTTAAATCATCCCTTACCATCCTTTTCTCTGCATACCAAATCTTTCTCATAAGGTATTCCACTTCTATTCCAGATTTCTTCATTTTGCTTCCTTATTGCTGAAATCCAACCAAGGGGAATAGGGGAAAGACGAGAGGTGGGTGATGGGTAATGCACCGTCTATATTCTGAATAAAGAGTTGGTTGCTTGTACACAGGTAGTTTGCTCAGAATCAGTTTGGTTCTTAAGTTTATAGCCTCACGGGTAAGTACTAGGCAATCAGTCTACAGACTGCTACAAGTCTAGCCAATAACCCATATTCAAAAGTTCTTTCCATCCTCAAGGACAGCAATAAAGGATAGACCAGGGTAGTACTTCAGGCCACCTAACCAATTATCTAGGTTTACTCTGAAGGTGGCAAGAGTGCTACTTTGCGTGAAATATAGTGGAAGTGTATTTCAGAGGTGGATTATACATTGGGAAATGAATCTATTATACCAGTGTGCTTTATTTATCTGTTGATTAAGGTATAGTTCCTTTAACATGGAAGTATTTGCTCTGGGAAGGAATAGAAGGTTAAAGAGTGTTGGGTACTTTATGGCTTGAAAAGCTAGACACAGAGACATTCATATTAGTCTGTAAGAAAATGAGTAGAGAGAGATGTCTCAGTTTGTCCTGATTTATTTATTTACTTATTTGACATTTGTTGACCGGGTTAGTCCAGCTGGGCCGGAGCCCTTTTTCAGTGGAGACCCGGGGAGAAAATCTCCACTAAAACACAAGTAGAATTACATAAGTACAATTACATAAAGTAACAATAAACTGAGATACAATAATAGAATTCAAAATGGTTAAAGAGTACACCTGATACAATACAGAGTAAAAAAATCAGACAGAGAAAATACAAAATACTTTCATCATCATCAGTAGTTCAGCTGAATAGCTGCAGTGGGTAGAACTTACTATATGTCTGTATAAGTTAATTGGAGTCTATAGAAACCATACAGGTACATAGTGGTAAACTAGAACTAGTAAGATCTACGTAGAGAAAACATTTAGTGAAAAAGAAAAGAGATAAGGAGATAAATAGGAAAGAAAGGAGGGAAGTGAGATGACAGAGAGGTATAAAGTAGGGACAAGTCAGTCAGGGGGATGATTACACAGACATAGCCATGTATTGCTTAGGTGAAGTCAGTCAGGGGGATGATTACACAGACATAGCCATGTATTGCTTAGGTGAAGTCAGTCAGGGGGATGATTACACAGACATAGCCATGTATTGCTTAGGTGAAGTCAGTCAGGGGGATGATTACACAGACATAGCCATGTATTGCTTAGGTGAAGTCAGTCAGGGGGGTGATTACACAGACATAGCCATGTATTGCTTAGGTGTTTTTTTAACAACATTTCTGAACTGGTGCTTTGGCTTAATATTATGATTGTCCAAAGGAAGTTTATTCCAGTTGGCTGGGGAATAGCTGTAAAGGTTCTTGCCTATTTTGATTTTTGGATTGTATATAGAAAGGAGATGTTCAGAGCTACAAAGGATTCTAGGTGGGGAGTAGGGGGAGATGATAGAGATAATACCGGGACAGAAGGAGGGCAGGTGCAATATAGAATGAATTATCTGAAGCTGGGAGAGAAGTAAGTTGTAGGGAAGCTTTAACCAGTTTACTTTTCTGAGAGCTAAACAGTGATGAGAGTGGTAGGAATGTTCAGCAGCACATTTAGCCACCTTGTTGTAGGTGGATTCTAGTTTAGACAGTAGAGTGGTTTATAGTTGGTGAGGATTTGAGAGCCATAAATTAGGGCAGGGAGCAGGTAGGCATGGGATAGGGAAATCTTGGCTTTACTGGATAAAAAGTTTTTGTTCCTATAAAGGAGGCCAAGTTTTTGGTAGGTTTTCTTAATGTTACTGAGAACATGCAGGTCAAATTTCAGCTGTTCATCAATAATGACCCCAAGTAGTTTGGTGTGAGTTCCCACTGTAATAGGTGTGCTATTATGAGAAGTGATTGAGAATGAAGATTTAAGATGATTCATAGATTTGGGAACAAAGAGCAAAAGTTTAGTCTTTTTTTGGGTTTAGGATTAGCTGATTCTTGTTGAGCTAGTTTTTGATAGATAAAAAGGAGTTCTGGGTTGTAGTATGTTGGCCAGAGAGGGTATCGCCTACAGTGATAACTGTGGAGTCATCAGTATATTGTACAAATGATGACTGTGTTGAGGAGGTAGACAACAGATTGGTGAAGATATTAAATAGTAGTGGGCCATGGACTGAACCTTGGGGAACCCCCATATTTATAGGAAGTTCTTGCGTGATAGCAGAAAGCCATTTGACAGATTGGAAATGGTTGTTAAGGTAGCTAAAGAACCAGGAGATAGTAGCGGTTGATAGGTTGAGTTCAGAGAGTTTGTTTAGGAGGAGGTGGTGGGAGATGGTTTTGAAAGTCTTTGAGAGTTCAGTTAATAGGCAAGCGACTAGTTTGTTTTGGCCTCTGGCTTGTGAGATGGTGTTAATGAAGGAAATTAGAGCAGTAGAGGTGTTATGTCCAGGTCGAAAGCCATGTTGAATGGGGGATGATTAGGCTCTCTTTTAAGAGGTAGTGAAGGATTTGTTTGTGTACACATTTTTCTAAAATCTTAGAGAGAGGTGATAGAATTGCAATGGACCTAAAGCTGGAGAGTTCAGAGGAGCTACCTCCTTTATGAATGGGTAAGGTATAGAATTTTTTCGAGATTGCAGGTACTCTGGACTCGGTAATGGAGCGGTTAATGCATATAGGGATGGGGGGCAAGTGATATGGTTGCTTTCTGGAGAAAGAGTGGAGGGAGATTGTCTGTTGAGGGGGAGCATGGTTTAAGTTGCATGGTTTAAGTTTAAGAAGCAGGGATTTAATGTAGTTCGTAGATGCAGTTTTTAGGGAGAAGACCGAGGAGGTGTTAGAGGGTTTAAGAGGGTTGGGGGAAGGGTAGTGTCTGTGCTGCTGTTAGAATGGTTAGTTAATTTGCTGATGTTGTCTATGAAATAGGAGTTAGGGTTAGTAGCAGTTTGAAGAGGTATTTGTGTAGGGCAAGGTTGGGGTGAGGAGGAGTTATCTGGATGGATGATTTTGTTGATAATATGCCAGAACTTCTTTGGGTTATTTAGGTGTGACTCAGGAGGGTTAGTATAGTAGTTTCTTTTGTCACTGAAGATGGCTTTAGATTGCAATGTTGTTTGCACTGTAGGAGGTAGGAGAGAAGTTTGGTTTTGGCCCAGAGCTTCCAAGCTTTATCCCTTTGTGCCATTAGAGAGTGGTTGGGATTGTTTAGCCAGAGGGATATGTTTGATTTTATTTTAACAGTGCATATGGAGGCTAGGGAGTTGAGTATGTTAAGGAATATGTTGTTAAATTTGACAGCTTCATCAAGGGATAGTCGCCTATGGAATGACCAGTTCATTGCTACGAGATGGCTGTTTAACATGGAGTCGAAGTTGGTTAATTTATGACATGCTCTGAACTTATGGGGTCTGCTCAAGTGAGGGGTAAAACAAAGGACTTTGATTGGACAGTTGTCGCTAAAAGTGTTGGGTAGAGATTTGGATAAGTGATATTTCTGGGGGTGAGTGACTAGAATCCAGTCAAGGAGAGAGGAATTATTGGGAGAGTTGGTAGTATAAGTAGGCATAGATATTAGCTGGGTGAAACCATGCAAGTTAATGGAGGAGGAGGGAGATTCAGAGGAGAGGGTTAGCCATCCCCCAAGAGTATTGTTTCATTGGGAAGGTGCTGGGTGAGCCAGGAGAGGATACTTTCCAGTACAGCGATGTTGTCTTCTGGAAGAATGTAAATTGCAGCTATGTTAATTGAGGTGTGAGCATTTATTTTACAGTTTGCAATAAGCAGTTCTGCTGGAGAGGCAGGAGAGGAGGGGATAGTTAGAGGGGTTAGTGAGAGGTAGTTAGAAAACATGACAGCAACTGCACCACCTTTTTGGGGGCTCTGTCTAGTCTTAGGATGTTGTATCCAGGGGGAGGAAGTCTTTTTCAGGTATTAGCCATGTTTCACAGAGGGTTATGATGTCAGGAGAGTGTTGAGCTATCTAGGAATGGAATTCACTAGTTTTCTTCATTATGCTTCCAATGTTAATGGAATACAGGGAGATGTGTTTCAGTGGGATATTGGGATGGAGAGGGGTGGACTGTGTGGTGGTAGTGTCACGTGGTGAGTGGAGGTCTGGCTCAGGGTTGGGGTGGTTGTCACATGCGAGAAGCAAGGAAAGGAGGGAGGAAATAGAATGGGGAGCAGGGGTGACAAGTAGATAGTATTTTGGTTTGTCTTTAGGGTAGTTAGGCTTACAAGTAGCAGGTTTAGATTTCCAAGTAGCTAGCTGATGGCTATGATTTTTCAGTTCACTATTTTATTTATTTATTGTATTTTTAGTTAAGAACTTCTGAGACCTCTCAAGTTGAGTGATATCTTAATGCTAAAAGGGGCATTATATTCAATAATGGGTCTGATGAGATATAAGTAAAGTGGAATTTAGACTTTTTTGGATCTAGAGCAGGTACCTTTGGAAATTAGAAGGGACAGACAAAAGGCTTTCCTGACTATTGCAGTGACATGATGGTCAAAAGGTAAGGAGTTATCTACAGGAATGCCTAGATCCCCCTATGGCAGTGTGTGGCTAAAGGGTGTGTCAACTATATGGTTGGGAATTTTTTTTTTGTTTACCAAAATAAACTATACTACAATTGTTCATACTTACTTTAAGACCATTGTCCTTGCTCCAGTTGTTAACATGATTCAAACCATGTTGGTACAATTGTTAGGTTATCAGCAGAATGAATAACAACTCCCAATTTACAACTGTAAGAAAACGTAAATAGGAGAGGGTCCAGCACAGAGCCCTGTGGTTCTCCATTGGTAACTTTTTTGCTTTCAGGAATGGCATCATGGGTTCTGTCAGGCAACCAGTGAGCTATCTATTTGCCGGCGTAAGGCTTTACTTTTAGATTTACAAGTTTATCAGTAATGAATGTCTTAAAGGCCTTGCTTGGGTCCATATATGCTATATGTAGTGCATAACCACTATCCACTGCTTCAGTGATTTTTTCAAAAAAAATGTATTTAAAGCGGCAGGACCTTCTTTTTTTAAAGCCAGATTGATGCGATTCCAGGGTTAACAGAGTTTCACTGCCCAGATTAATGAAATTTGAGATAACAATCTATCTATCTATCTATCTATCTATCTATCTATCTATCTATCTATCTGTTTATCTACTCTGTTTATCATTATGCTTTGTTAAACGGGGTCTCCAAATAGGTGCACATGCAGTTTAAGTGGGATGCCAAGAGAGAAAAGCCCCATGGTTACTAGAAAAGCTCTAAAGACAAATCTTCAGACACTTGAAATTCATATGGTCGAGACCATATGATCGAGGTTTTGAAAACCCGAAGCTTATAAATAGAGATAGCGGTAGAGTGCGGATTGGGAAATGTTCTCTTTTCCTCACTGTAGTGTAATCTCGGCGTTGGTATATATAATTTGTAGGGGTTGTGGGGTAGAGATAGATAGATAGATAGATAGATAGATAGATAGATAGATAGATAGATATAGATAGGTATAGATATAGAGATATGTATGTATGTAGTCAGAGAGATATAGGCAGATATATTGTGGCATCTTATGTGTGAAGAAGGTTCAATGTACTTTTAAAGCATCCTTTATTATTATACTTTCATAAAAACTAGCCAGACAATTACTGTATTATTTACAATAATGCTTGACAAGTTTATATAAAAAAATATGTAGCCTGGAAGCAGAGAGATAGAGAGAGAGAGAGAGAGAGAGAGAGAGAGAGAGAGAGAGAGAGAGTAAATTGGGTCCTTAGTTGGAAGTTCACTGTGGATCAGGGCAGGGCATACTCTAGTTTTCTGGAAGTGGATAGTTCAGAGGCCTGACGTGACCTGCATCTGTGATCTTTTCTGTCTTAAGTATCTTTTAAAACATACTCTAGTGCATGAGCAGCTTAGCCAAAGACCTGTCAGACTACTTTTCCTCACTCGATGTCTGCTGTCATATGTGTAGACTGTTTGATTTAATTTTCCTGAAAATTCCTAAGCCATTTTGCTGCAGTCACCTTGGGTGTGCTCACTGTCCTGACTATGTGCTGTTTCTTTTTATCTACAGCCATGGACAATTTACTAAAATGGTGCAGCTGCAACAAAAATTTGTGGAATTAGCAAATGTGATTGCTAGCCTCAGAACTGTACCTAAATAAGGACACAAAGCCATATTTGTTGACCTTTGAAAGATGCTACACTGGAGAGCTGGAACAAGTTAGAATGGGCCAACATTCTGTTTCCCATGCTTATAGATAAAACTCTGAAAATTTATATGGGCATACATGGGACTGATTACACAGACTACAAAACACCTAAAATAATTGTTGGCAAGGGTTAGGCTAATGTCTGAAAAACTGAAAACATAAAGATGATATGATATTAACAGCAAAATGTATTTTACCTAGTATTATGAGAAAGTGGGTGTTGCAATAAGTTAATGACCTTAGCAGACTGATCATTAGTTAATGTCACATTGAAATGGAATTGTATGCTTCTAAACCTAACACTGTAATAAGAAATGTGCAACCTGTGTAGAACAAAAAAGCATGTAGTGAGTTAACATGCTTCAGGTGTGGAGGGTTGGGTCACACAGACAGCTTCTGTTTCACTAATATTTAGAATACTAGTATAAAAACGTGAAAGGAAATATGCATCCTACAAATGTAATGGTTCCTAAGGAATGTGATAAGACTGAAGCTAAGATTAACAAGCCTGCACAATGTCATTCTGTCACAACCAAGTTGGTAAAGTGCACTATATTTTTGGAAGGGAAAAAAGTTAAAGGACTCTGGAAGCATGATTACCCCATCAGAGTTTCCTTTTCATGTAAACATAAGGTAAATAACAAAAGGTTACCCTGTGATCTAGGAAGGCTAATGTGTGATGCAGAACCCTTATTTATTTTTATTTATTTTACTTTCATTGACGGAGAGATCCAACAGGGCACACTGACCCATTTGCAGTGGAAGCCAAGAGAAAAAAAGCACCAATAAAAGGAATGACTGTAACTATAATAAAATTAACAGTTAGTTAACATGTAAGGCAAATGTATATAAAGTAGCTGGATATAGTCATAACATGTGAGGTACAGAAAATTGTAAGCTTTGTAGAAAGGATTTATAATATGCAAAGATAGCAAACATTTCACAGATGGGATTGTTTCTCTTTCCAGTGTTGCTAAATAAGGGTAAAGTAAACAGCTAAGTAATACTGGAGTAACAAGAATACTAAATCTGGATTAAAGGAAAGTAGGTTGTAATATGGTTAAAAGTGAGTATTTTTATTTGACGAGAGGGGGGTTGTAATAGAAGAGAAGTTAATGAGATGTTAGATAAAACAGGATAGGTGGAGGTAGTTTTTGATTATCCAGAAGTAGTGCAGGTAGATAACCATATTGTCAAAAGATGTTCTCTTAGTTTTATTTTGAAAGCTTGCTGATTTTCAAGATGTCAGAAAGGCTGTGGTAGGGTGTTCCATAGTTTGGATATACAGTTTGAGAGTAATGAGGCTCCTGCCATGTTTTGGATTTTTGATACAGACAGGAGTAGTTTATCTCTGGAAGAAAGAGCTTTAGTTGGCAGTAATGATCCAGCATGTATTTTGGTGAAGGATACTTAGCAGGATTGTGTATTAGACTATGGACTGATAGTGGCTGAGTAAAGTGGAGATGATATGGGAGTTCCATCAATTTATGTTTTTTGAGAACAGATCAGTGATGAGTTCTGGAATGGCAGATGGCAACAAATGGAGCAATTTTATTATATCATTGTTCCAATGGATACCTGAAGATTAGTAAGAGTACGGAGGTATATAGCAGGGTTGGTATTAGGTGCAATTTTGCTATAGTCTCTTTAGTTCTGTCTGTTAGAAAAGGTTTTGTTCTGTAAAGAAAGCCTCATTTTTGATTTGTTTTATAACTGTTAAGAAATGCTGGTCGAATTTCATGTTGTCATCAAACAGTTTAATGATGGGTACCTGTTTGATCAATGTGTTGTTTAATGAGGTGATTTTGAAAACATATTTTACTTTGGGAGAGCATTTCTGGGGTGAAAATCAGTATTTTTTTAAGGGTTAAGTAGAAGTTGAGAATTCTCAAGCCATGTTTCAATTGAAGTGAAGGACTCTTGTGTAATTTTTTTTTGTAGTGTTTGTAAATTGGAGGCTCTGCATATTAGTGTTGAATCATCTGTCCACTTTACAAGTGTATCATGCTTGGCAGCAGTGCATAGGTCATTTATGAAATTGTTGAACAGAGGTGGACTGCGTATCAGTGGTTGAGGGTCCCCTAAAGTGATAGGTAGAAATGAAGTGTATTCTTGCTGCAATTTGACTGCTTGGAATTTATCTGCTAAATAGCTATTAAATCAGGAAAGTGATGATGGTGAGAGACCTAGACTGGCAAGTTTTTGGAAAAGATGGTGATGTAAGACTGTGTCAAAAACCTTTGACATATCAAGAAATAGAGAGGATACCATATTGCCAATGTTTCTGTTTTTGCTAATGGTGTCAGCACAATAAAGTAAGGCTGTGATGACAGCATGATTAGGATGAAAGCTGTGTTGTGCAGGGGAGGGAAGATGGATAGTATTTAGGTGTTTCAGTAGATGGGAGTGTGCATTTTTCAAAGATTTTAGACAGCAGAATAGGATTGCAATTGGTCTGGAATAGTTGACAGTGTATCCTCCTTATGTTGGGGAAATATGTAGCCTTTTTTCCATATGCCATATGAGGTGTCAGACTCTTGAATAGATCTGTTTATTAGGATTGATAGGGGGTAAGATAAAGATTTGGTTGCTATTTTGAGGAATTCTGTTGGGAGAGTGATGTTTAACTTTAAGAGACATTTTTATGGTGGAAGTGGTGACAGACTTGAGTGAAAAGTGGGTTTCACTAGGTTTGTGATGGTTAGGGGGTGGAGGGTGGTGGCTGAGTTATCTTTGATAAGAATGGCTTCAGTCTGTAGGAAGTAGTTATTAAAGTTATTTGCAAAAATTGCAGGAGTATCAGTTGAGAAGGGACTGGGCTGTGTCCTGGGTTCAGTAAGGTATGGACTGGACTGATGACGAGAATTGCTTGGGATTGTGCTGATATGTCTGTTGTAAATTGCAACAGTAGAATTTTTCTGTCATTCTTAATACTTTGTTTTGTCTTATTTCTTAACTGTCTCAGTTGGATTAAATTTTCTTGGGATTTGTTGATGTGCCATGATTACCCGACCTTGTCTCTTTATACCATTAGTTGTCTTAAATTTTTAGAAAGCTAAGGTGCAGGGTAAACCTTTAATTTTTTTCCTTAGAGGAGCTTAGGCATTTAAAATATTGATAATAGTTTTGTTGAATTCATTAGTGGCTTCTTCAAAAGGAAGTTATTTTATATTGTTCCAGTTATATTGTTTAAGTGTAAAGATGAAAGTATATTTATAAGGTTCTCTCCATCACACTAAGCCTTACCAAGTTATAGACTGCCCTACTACTGTGGGCAGCTCAGCTTTGAAAGTGGCCTTATGGGTGAAGTTACATGCTAATACAGCAATTCAGGGAAGTGGCTTAATTAATCACGTGATCTTAGACGGAAGTGTTTTCACTTCCCTAATTATTAGCCTGAACAAGTATTTGAATCACTCGGCTGAGTAAAATTTTATGTTAGGAGAAAAAATGAACGCTTTCAAAAATTACTCATTCATGCCTATGAGAGCTCTTACAGTGCAGGAAGTGTGTGTACATGTCTGTAGGGGCATGTCTGAGACTGAGTTTGTGTGTGTGTGTGTGTGTGTGTGTGTGTGTGTGTGTGTGTGTGTGTGTGTGTGTGTGTGTGTGTGTGTGTGTTTGTGTATGTGTGTGTTTTGTGCATATATGTGTACATGCATTTGTGGGTGTCTGTGGTTGGTGTTGTCTATGTCTAACACTAGAGCAATCGGGTCTAACAATGCAATGGTCTCATTCTGCAATACCATTTCTCTTAATTGAAATTTCTCTTAATCTTGTTAATTGACCAACTCATATTGGGCAGCTAGTGCAGGTGCAAAGAAATTCTTTGAATCCCTGGGGATATGTATTCATGGTAAAAAAAATGAATATCTCCTCACAGATGTAGAACTTCAAACAGTTCTAGGAAAATGTTTGCTTCCTGTAGCCATGACTTTTGACTTGACTCATGATGTTATAACAGGAATAGCATTCCCAGTTTTAGGCACTGGGGAAAATGTTAGAAGAAAGGACATCTATAGACACTATATTGCATATCAATACTCTTTATAAGAAAGAGATAAAGTAAGAGCTTGACGTACCCATCCATTATAAGAAATGATGAGGAGAAGAAAACACTGATACTCTCATAGAGATCCGGAATTAAAACCAGCAGAAACTTAATACTGCAAGAAATGTCAGAATGGCAACTAAATGTTAACTGATGTACTCTGAAGTAAAAATCGGCACAAGACACACGTCTCCACAGTGACTTGTGCATTCTAGTACAGAAATAACGAGGCTTGAAATTGAAGAAGGGTAATTAAGTGAGGAACCTCAGAACAATGAAATGATAGTGAAAACTAAAAGTGAGATAGGCAAGAAAATCTAGAGTTCTAAACCCATTTTGTCCAAAGGGAAAAGAAATTTAAAGAAAAAAAGCTAACTCTCAGTAAGCTTTTTAGACAGTGGAAATGCTAAATCAGAATGGAGAACAAGACATATGAAAAGTTCCAGTAACAGTTTGTCTAGGAGAGGAAGTGATACCCTTCATCTCAAGACTAGTTAGTGAAGAAAGTAACGCTGACTTACACGATTTACAGGTAAGGCACATAAACTGTAAAAAGAACATGATGATTATGCTTTAAGTAGGACAAAAGAGAATATAACCAAGGTTGTAGGAGAACATAGTGAACAAGAGGATCCACTTATGTCTTATTCCTAGTTTGAGTTTAAACATGATTTGTTACATACAATAAGTGAGGGCAGAAAGGAAATTCTATATCACTTGTGTCACATCTGTATAGGATTCTAGTAATGACGTTAGTCCATATTCACTTTTTAGAAGGTTGCATGGGGATGGGCAAAACTAAGGCAAGACTATTAACTAGATTTTATTGGGTAGGTATAAATAAAGATAATATTTTCTTGCTTCTATCAAGACTGCCAGAAAAAAAGTCAGTGCAGCAATTCCAATACCTATTATAAAAGTGCCATTTGAGGATACTGTTATGTACATTCTGGGCTTCCTAGTAAAATCTAGCAATGGGTACAGTGCAGTACACATTAGTAATAATGGACATTGTTATAGATATTGTGTGTCCACTTGTAAGCTCCAACATCAGCTACAGTACACTGTAGTAATAGCGAACTCTGCTACAAAATTTCCAGAAAATGTTCCACTAAGCAAGGCTAATGCTAAAACTGTTGGCAGAAAGCTGGTACTGTTATTCACTCACTTAACATGAAACTTACTGACCACAGTAACCCTATGTGTTAAGGATACTTCATTACTTGTCCCAAAGCTTTAAGGTTAAGCAGTTAAACATGTCATATACCATCCACATACCAACAGTTTAATAAAGAGGTTCAATAAAAAAGTATCTGATGCAGATGGTAAGAACTGTGACCAGTTTTTACTCTTGCGTTATTTGCAATAGGAGAGGTGGCACAAGATTCAACTGAGTTTACCCTGTTTGAAGTATTATACATCAGACATCCCAGAGAACTGGTTGATATTGCTAATGAGACTTGGTAAGATGAGAAGACAACATTTAAAAGAAGGATAGAACATTATATTTAGTTATAGGATAGACTAAATCTGGTCATGGCTACAGTAAATAAGCACATATGGAAAGCCAGGGAGATACAATAAGTCTATAATAAGAATGGCCAACTTAGAAAATGTAACCCAAGGGATCAAGTATTAGTGTTAGTATGGGTGTTAGTATTGGTATTAGTGTTAGTATCAGTATTAGTGTTAGTATTGGTATTAGCGTTAGTATCAGTATTAGTGTTAGTATTGGTGTTGGTATTAGTGTTAGTATCAGTATTAGTGTTAGTACTGGTGTTAGTATTGGTATTAGTGTTAGTATTGATGTTAGTATTGGTATAAGTATTGGTGTTAGTATTGGTATTAATGTTGGTGTTAGTATTGGTATTAGTGTTAGTATTGGTGTTAGTATTGGTATTAGTCTTAGTATCAGTATTAGTGTTAGCATTGGTGTTAGTATTGGTAGTAGTGTTAGTATTGGTGTTAGTATTGGTATTAGTATTGGTGTTAGTATTGGTATTAGTGTTAGTATCAATATTAGTGCTCTCTAAGGAGAAAAAAAGTCCTGGCTAGGTGACAAGGCCTCTTTGAGGTGATTTAAATACTAAATGCATTGAACTACAAAGTGGGACAGCTAGGAAAGAGAAAGATATAGCATATCTATCACATTAATGTAATAAAGCTCCCCACACCACTTTAGTCATTTCTTCTAGACCTAATAATAACCATACCCCTAGCCATATCCCCACCCCTATATATTAGGCTACTAAACACCCTTTCTATAACAGTAATATTAAACAAGATACATATACACACAATTTATACATTCTAGTACCCAACTGTTATATCTTTCCCCTATTTTGAGATTAAAGATGATCTGTTATATAGCATAATCACAACATCTATTCCATTCCCTAGCCCTTACGCTAACCCTAAACTGCAAGCACTCATACACAGGGCATATGGAAATTCTCTTACTCTTTTCCAGTCACAGAAACTGCTGGGAAGGAGTGCAACATGATGAGTGGAATGAATAGCAAGAAAGGGGATACGGAGAACACAGAGAGCCAGCATTCTGGTTCTTTTTAATACTGGGGTATATAAATTGAAGGACCATGTAAGGTAGTGTGGTCGAGTGGTCTAAGGCACTGGATTTAGGCTCCAGTCTCTCAGGTGGTTCAAATCCCACCACTGCAGTTTAAGGCTGCTATTCAGTGTTTTCCTGCTGGACAAGGGGCATTGGGTGCTGACTTGTCGGAATATGGGCTAAATTCTTGGCTAGGCTTGTAAGGGCCTTAGGGCCAATACCCTAGTAACTTCCTATGATCCAGACCACACAGATTAGCTATGAAGTGGAGTGATAATTATGGAGTTGCAGACAAGTGCTTTATATTATTTTCAGATGTTAATAATAATAGACACTGATGAACACAGAGAAAGGAGTCCATGTCATAAGACAAAGTATTGGAGAAAAGGCTGACATTAGTTAGTGACTATGTTGCAGATAATAAAAACTAAAATGTGGATGGATGCATTTCTATAGACACATAAAAGATGGAGTAAATAGATGGAACTGTGTGATGTTGCATCTCCATTTGTTTATAAATATATAAAAATATCAAACTGACAATTCAAAACATGTTAAAACTAGAATGATTAATGTAAAATGACATGTTTGGTGATCAAATGATAGACTGAGAATTCATATGTTTTGAATATAAATACATTTTCGACTTTACCACTTATTTTAAAAAAGGTCGTTTGCTTTTCTAATTATTTATAGATTCAGAACATTAGTCTTGTAACACTAAGCACAGCAGATTAGAAAATGTACTAATTTAAGAAAAACAGTGTTAAGTAGTTAAGATATTTGATGAATTTCTGGAAAAGAGTTAGCAAGGAATAGAGCCTAAATGTGTTAATAGTAATTAATCTAACAAGACTTAAAATATATTAGAGTTAATTTATTTTTTCAGAGTGCATATTGGTATAATCTACTCATATACTCACAATGAATAAGTTACAACAGAGGATTTCCTTAGAAATGTATAATTCTTAGATTAGTTAGTTGGTAGAGGCAATAGGTAGTTGGGGGACACTAAACTAATCGAGGAACTAAAGCATACATGATGAAAGGTAGTTATCTGAAGTTTCATAAATGGATTTCTTTTTCTTTTTTTTTTTTTATTTAAGAATTTATAACAATTTATACCAATGGAATTACATCTTTTATAGGTAATAATCTTATGTATTTTTGTAAATAATTAAACATATCTGTGGCTGTATTGCCCAAAGAGGGTAAAATCCCCTCAGGCCCAGCTTCATATAGACCAATTTCAATTTCAAACCATGTTTATGGAGTGTTTATGTCTACACTTGCAAAGAGAATGGCAAAAAATGGCACCATGACCCAGGAAACCCATTCCGCGTTTCTGGAGACACTGGAAAATATGAAGGTCCTACCAAATGCCCTAATATTGGGTGATTTCAATTACCCAAACATTAACTGGGAGAACTACTCAAGTACTAACTCTCTTGCCTAACGCTTCCTAGAATTTATAAACTCGAACGCCATGGATCAACTGGTCAACACCCCCACCAGAAGTGACAACATATTGGACCTACAAATAAACTGGGCGGAAAAAACAAACAATCCAAAACAGAACAGGAGCCCAACAGTAGCCAGCAGAAAAAGATGTTAATCCCAAAAAAACTCTTTCTTTTAACGTAAAATCAATTTAATAAAAATTGTTCTCACGTTTTCGTCACTTTAAGTAAAGTAACTTCTTCCGACACACAGACAAATATCAGTTACACAGTTTCTGCAGCATTTAAACCATGTAGCATGAAGTCATGTGACTAGTAGCAGCAGTAAATTAAAAGTGCAAAGCACAATAATTCAAACACTATTAAAATAAATCTTAAAACTTACACTACCTCAAATAAAAAGTGTGTATACAATATACAAGGGTTATATTAATGTCATTAGTGAAAAGTTAAAAATACACTATCGTGTAAGATTTCTTAATTTAAGCAAACATGAAATATTACAATTCTCATTCAAACCAGGCAAGCAGAAAGCATTAAGTGCTAACTGCCATATTAGTTCTCGTATCTCTAATGGTACTGAATATGGGCCACCTCTAATGTCAGGAAGTACCTGGTCAATAGCTTGGAACGTGAAACTATGTCCACCATTTAATGAAACATGCTTTGCTAAAGCATTTTCTGTTTTATTTTTGCTAATCGCATAAGAGTGTTCGTAAATTCTCTCACGAAGCTTCCTGTCCATTTTCCCTATATAGAAAGCCAGACATAAGGTACAGGAAGCTAAGTAAACAACATTCTTGGGCTCACAATTCAACTTATGATTGATATAAAATTTACATGTATTCAATACTCTAAAGGAATTACCTGTTTTTATGTATTTACACATCCTACATGCTCCACACATAAAAGTTCCAGTAAGTCTAGAAGTAGGTTTAATGCTTTTAATTTCAAAAAAACTTTTTAAGTTAGTACCTCTTCTATAAACAATAGTGGGTGACTGGCCAATTCTGTCAACTAGGGAAGAGTCCTTATAAAGGAAACTCCAATTTTTGTGGAGAATTAATCTAAGTTGGTCACTGTCTTTACTAAAGGTGGTTATAAAAGTATTGCATAAAGAGGTCTCCCTAGTTTGCTGAGTCATTGAAGATTTTATAAAGGTAACCAAGTCGTTTGGTGACTGTGTAGTTTGAATGGCAACCTGGCTAGGAGGTGACTCTACCAAGTTAACATCAATGACAACGGAAGGTGAGGTCAAGAGTAGTTGAACTATACCTCTACTCCGTTTGTTTACAATTTCTTCAGTTAAGTCATTTATTAAACTAACCGGGTAGCCTCTATTACAAAACATGTCTCTTAAGAGTTGACATTCAGAATTAAAGTCATCTTCATTAGTACACATCCTTGCGGCTCTAATGAGTTGTCCTTTCACTATTGAACGTTTTTGCCTGTAAGGGTGTGCACTAGAAAAATGTAAATAAGAGTTGCAATATGTAGGTTTTCTATAAATTTTGGAAGCATATCTCCTATTTACTATATCTTTTTTTTATATATTCATGTCCAAATAGTCAATACTAGTAGTGTGAAAAGTGTAAGTAAATTTAAAAAATGATGTAGTAGAGTTAAAGTAATCTATCATTTGTTTAGCTTGTGATTCATTTCCTTTAAAAATCACAAATATGTCATCTAAAAATCTGGTATAAAAAGTGAAGGAAGTGTAAATTTCAGAGTTATTGAATACAAAATATTCTTCCCATTGAGCCATAAACATGTTCGCCACGCTCGCTCCACAAGGGGAGCCCATAGCAACTCCATGTTTTTGTAAGTAGATCTTGTCATTAAAAATGAAAAAGTTGTTGGAAAGTATAATATCAGTTAACTCAGTTGCCAGGTCAATATCCCTTTATGGAGCTTTTTTATTTTTCATATAAACTTCTACCCACTCAACTGCTTCTAAGTGTGGAATAGAAGTGTATAAGTTGACTACATCGATGGTAAGAAAGTTGTCTTCTTGGTTAACTTCTAAAATGTTCAAACTTTTCAACAAAGTCCATGAGTCTTTGCATACTCGTGACTCAAATTTAAGATATTTTTGTAATATTGAGTCAACGAGTTTTGCACATGGATATGTCAAGGAACCTCGACCATCAATAAGTGGACGCATAGGAGGGTCATGTTGGTTCTTATGAATCTTTGGTATTCCAAACATGACAGGTGTTTTTGGGTAGAGAATATTAATGTAATTGAATGTATCCAGGTCAATTTTGGCTTCTATAAACAGATCTCTGAAGTACACTCTAATCCTTGATTGTGCAATATTTAGTTCGTTAAGAGATGCCTTAGCATAGGCCGGACAGTTCAAGGCTAACTCCATTTTTTTATTATAATCAGTGATGTCAAAGATGACAAGTCCACCACCTTTGTCTGGTTTAACTAAATGGACATGAGCTGATTTGAGTAATTTTAGTGCTCTTAACTGATCCATAGTGATGTTGCTCTGTTTATAAAAAAGTATTACTAGCTCTAATGAAAGGTATGTGTCGAATATCTAACTCACACACACTTTCATAAAGAGCTAAAAGGGGATGAAGAGGAGTGTTGAACGTACTAGCAGCCCTAAGTACATGTGCAAGTTGTTGAACATTGCCTAATAAAAAGGAAAGGTTTAATTTCTTTACGTAACACTTTAAGTCTAACAAAGTTTTTACTACATTGATGTTATTACTTAAAACATATGTGTTACCCTTCGCTAGCAGTTCTACCAAATTCACTTCTATAACAACAGATGAAAAGTTGTAAATATTAAAGTCCCCTTTAGAATTAGTGAAAACAACAAGGTTATTTACTGCAACAGAGTCATTAGGAACTATCTGTTCTGACGGTTGTTCCGCCTTTTGTTCCTCTGATGCTGAGGGTGACGTGCCCCAGTAGTGGGCATGTTTTTCTTGTCTTGGTGAAAATTTCGAGCAAGTTGATTGTTGTTTGCTTGCCCCTCACGTGAATTGTTAGCCCGAATTCTTTCACTTCGCCTAACTGTGTCAGCGAAATCAGTGTTATTAACCTCAGATTCAAGTGGTAATAGACTGTCAACAGAATTATTATTAGTTGAATTGACTTCTGTCAGGGGCGGCACCGTGCTCACAATGGCATGGTCCGGGTGTGCAGTAATATTTCTGATATGCACATCCCCTCATGCAGGTTAATGCATACATAACCTGCAATTGTATTGGATCTCTCAAATGAATTACCTTTTTCAGGAATAAATAATGTCCAAGTGGAAGATTTTTTTCTTGGCTCATCATATGCATCTCTGTTTTATACATAACCTGCAATTGTATTGGATCTCTCAAATGAATTATCTTTTTCAGGAATAAATAGTGCATCTGTGGAAGATTTTTTTCTTGGCTCGTCATATGTATCTCTGTTTTTTTTTCTTTTAACTGAAATGCATTAAAACAATAATCAATTCTTCCCCTGCATGATGCAGAGATGACCCAAACTGTATATTTCTATTTATATATACTTTTGCTATTCAACTCACAGTCAGGAAATAATACAATTTCTGTCTAGGCAGGTTGCTTTTATCATTAAGACCTCCTGCAGCCTCTGCCATAGCTGTTCTCACAGAGACAAAATAAAATGTTTAACTTTTGACACAGTGTAACATTTTCAGGTATTTCAAGCTCATCAGATTATTTTTCTCAGACCATGTCTACAGTACTATATTGATGCTACACAACTAACTCACATCCTGGCATGTCTAATGGAAAGGGCACCACTTTGTTGAAAACAGTACCATTGTATCTCAGAGTTACTGTCTTTATGAAGTTTGCATGCCTTCTAATGTCTGCTTTTGTTCTCCACATACTCCAGTTTTCTCCCACTTCAAAAAATAAACAAACTAAAAAATAAAATGAAAATATGCTAGCTGATTGCCTTATCTAATCTGTCAATATAGACTGCATTTTCCTATTCCATTGTGACATGCCCCATGGCTGAAAAAGAACTTGCAATGCACCATTTGACTTACCTAAGTAAAAAAAAGTATATAAAACGTTAATCAGATATGTAATCTCAAGTTTTGTAATTATGTAGTCCAGACAGATAGTGAGATCAAAGGCTATAACATTTGCCGTCATTAAAAAAGGTCATAAATTGCATCACAATGTGCTAACAGTATGTCTGGAAGTAGTATGCGAGTCAAACTGACACAGGTAAAAAGCGATGCAAACACCCAACAGAACTGTTTCTTTTGTGTCAGGGGGTCTTCACACACTTGCTGTACAGCACCTTGATAATGAGCAACCACCACCACTAGCAAATAACAGCTTTCAGATTTTCAGTCATGACCATAGAACAATACACAAAAACTACAGTAGCAAAGAAGGCATAGAATGACATTTGGTCTGTTTAGTATGGACTTAGGTCAGGATAGAAGAATATGCTAAATCAGTAAGCCATAAAAACAGTACTCAAAATACAGCTGTTTTAAATTAAATGTAATCACTTACCAAGCATGTAAATCTTTTATAAATAAACATGTTACTGTACATAGTAGACAAACTAGAGAATTTAAGTTACATTTCTTCCTGCAAATAAACAATAACTTGCAACTTGGGAGAAACACAGATGCCTTTCCATTACAAATGAACTACTTGACCTTCTATGAACTATTGTGACAACGGGTGGCAGTGCAGCCTTGTTGTAGACTGGCTTCCCCTTGTCCCATTGCTTATTACTGTTCACACATGGAAAACCACTGAAAATATTTAAATCTTAGGTTTCTCTTGGCATGCAGAACAGTCACTCAGCCTCAGAAAGCAGTGTAGGATACTTAATTTCAATAGCCCTGAGCTTGAGAAGTCAGGTAGCAGACAAGGCAGTAAATACAGCCAAAAAAGACGTATGTGACTGAAGGAGGACATGAAAAAAAAAGAGAGAGAGAGAACCTTTGGTACAGATTAGGACAAGGACAAGGAGATGTAAGGAAAGACCAAAAGTGAAGAATACATCAGAGTTATTTATTTATTTAGTTACTTTTTTTGACCAAGTTGGCTAACTGGAGGTATAAAATGGGCATGCAACCCGTGAAGATAGGTGAAGGCTGCCAGCCTAGCCAGATAGAATTTTGTAGCTAATTCTGTCATTTGTAAATATTAATATAAACCACAGGCTTGTTTTCTTAAATGGAAGAAAATGCTGTTAAATGTGGAACTGCAAAAATGTAACAACAGTGCACTCTACTGTAGGAAGGCTGATAAGTCAAGCATTGTGTAATTGTTTGATGTCAAAACTCGGAGCTGAGATGTCTAAATGAAGGAATTCTTCCTATTGTTTTGAGGCCAGAGTTAATGGCTAGAATTTACATCTATAATTTCTTTTATTGCTCTGGCTTCCTGACCAGCTGCAAGATCAAAAGGGCTATTAACCTCTGAATTTCTGTTAGCCTGGGAAAAGAGAAAATTGTTAAGAATGATGTAATGTGAAGCAGCACTGTGTTATCAATTTAAAGAGACAGAATCAGAGAGCATTTTGCAGTTGTCTTGAGAACATCTAATTCACCAGCACTGCCTATGCTCTATATGTAAGTTTATTTCAGAACTGTGTTTTCTCTTAGAAATAGCTAGGAATTATAGGTTCATAGGTTCATACTAGGCTATCTGCCCGAGGGCATTTACAAGCCTAGCCCATAGTTTTGTGGCTTACGCCACCCCTTTAGTATGGGGAACTATACCCATTATTTTGCTGTGCCTCTGTTGAGCAGTGACACTGAGGTAATCCCTGGGGTATATCTGCGATCTCCCATCCATTGGTCAAGATTTCTCTTGAACAAGGCCAGCGAGGTGCTCTGCCTCACATATACCGGGATTTTATTCCACAGCATAGGGAGTCTTTGGGTGATGAATCTATCCCTCCAGCACGTCCTATTAATAGCCGTGTCGAGGTTTAAGTCTCCCGCCCTTGTGGCTCTGACGGATCTAGATTTTTTGAGGTGAAGCATATTCATCAAATCTGGGTTTGACATGGCCTTGTATGTTAGGCAAAGGTCACCTCTGAGCAAGCTGTAAGTGACTGAATAGAGCTGGAGTTCTTTCAGTTGGGCAGCATAGGACAGATGTTTGAGACCCTTTATCCTTTTGGTGAGGAACTTTTGTGGCCTCTCCAGTTGCTGCAAGTGTCGGGTCAGATACATTCCGAATGGGGCATTGTACTCAATCATTGGTCTGATGAGTGATGAGTATAGGGAGACTATGACCTCCCTTGATCTAGATGAGAATCCCTTCATGATAAGGTGGGCAATGTAGAAGGTCTTCCTAACTACTTTAGCTACATGGGTGTCGAATGACAGACTACTATCAACCTGGGTCCCCAGGTCCCTGATAACTTCTTCTGTGCTCAGTGGATTGCCATCTATTTGGTAGCTAGGGGTAACCTTGTTTTTCCCGAAGGGTATGACTATGCATTTTTTGGCATTTAACTTTAGGCCATGGCTCTGGCACCAGTTATCTGTTTCTGTGAGACCCTTCTGAAGGATATCTGTGTCAGATGTGTTTTCTACTATGGCGCCCAGTTTGCAGTCATCTGCAAACTTTGTCAGCCATAACCCTCCTGTGTTTGCTTGTACTTCGGAAAAGTAGATGCCAAACAAGAGTGGGCCCAGGACTGAGCCCTGTGGTACACCACTTGTGACAGGCTTTGAGTCTGACATGGTACCAGCAACTCTGACCCTGTGGGATCTGTCACTCAGCCAGTTTGCAACCCATCTTGTGATGTATGGGTTAACTTTTAAGCTGATGAGTTTTTCAATGATACCCGAGTGGGGTATTGTATCGAAGGCCTTCGCCAGATCGAGGTAGGCTGTATGGACTGCCTTTCCCTCATCAATGGCTTTGGTGGCTGTTTCGAAAAAGTCAACCAAGTTTAGAAGGCATGATCTGCCTTTGACAAAGCCAAACTGGGATGGATCCAAAGTCTGCAAATTCCCTATGTCTTTATTTATGAGGTCCATTATGATCCTCTCCATGGCTTTGCAGATAAGGCTTGTCAAGCTAATGGGCCGGTAATTTCCAGGGTCGGTGGAGGCACCGCCTTTGTGAAGTGGGACCACAGTTGCAGTGCGCCACTCCGTGGGTACGTATCCAGAGGTAAGACTATGATTAAACAGCTGTCCTAGCTGTGGGTTTAATTCCTCGTTGAGTTCGTGGAGCACACAGCCGGGGACACCATCAGGTCCCATGGATGCTGTGTTTTTTGCTTTGGAGAGAGCAGTTCTCACTTGGGCGTTGGAGATGTTTGGGGGCTGCAATCACTTGGTATAGATATCTCTCCTTTTGGGGAGGGGAGAAGTTTGCACTGAACCTGTCAGCCAGTATGTTGGCAATGTCTGTAGGATCAGTAATCTTCACATCATTTTGAACTAGTTCTGAGCATATCTGGGAGTTTCCTCCCAGGTTTCTAACATAACTAAAGAAGGCCTTATGATTGTCTTTTGAGTCTTTAGCTATTTTTCTCTCAAAATTTGCTTTGGATGATTTTATGAGAGCTCTTAGTTTTTTACTTATAGTGATCAAGGGTGTCTTACCTTTTAAGGATTTTGCTCTATCTTGTAGTAG
Organism: Protopterus annectens; assembly: GCF_019279795.1. NCBI lineage: Eukaryota > Metazoa > Chordata > Ceratodontiformes > Protopteridae > Protopterus > Protopterus annectens. The sequence goes on from NC_056746.1 coordinate 655,643,564, forward strand.
CTTCCTCCTTTTGTTGTAGAGTTTGTTTATGGCTGGGGTCCACCAGACTGGACGCTTGCCTTTGGTACAAAGAGTCTTTGTTTTGCTTGGGATTGCCTTATCCATGCAGTCCTGCAGGTGCTGGTAGAAGGCATTTGTAAGTGATTCAGCGGCTTGAGTACTGTTTTCCGCTGGCGCGGGGCCCTTAAAGGAGACCACACTAGTCGTTAGAAGTGTGAAGTCGGCTTCGAGAAGTTCTTTACTGTGGTCTTTTTATTTCAGGTGGGGTGGGATGAGGACCTCCAGCGAGATTAGTTTGTGATCTGATCTCACCAGTGAGGGGTATACTTCCGGTGTTGAACATTGTGCTCCCATGTTCGTGATGATGAGATCAAGTATGTTTTCTCCTCTTGTGGGGATGGTGACTAGTTGTTCCATGGCATTTGAGTTTATGAATTCCAGGAACTTTTGGGCTAGGGTGTTTGGGCTTGAGTAGTGTTCCCAGTCTATATTAGGGTAATTGAAGTCACCTAGTATGATGGTGTTTGGTGATACATTTATCCCTCTAGTGTTTTCAGGAAGGCCATGTGAGGTTCCTGAGTTTGTGAGGGTGGCCTGTAACATGCTACAATTTGCAGAGCAGTCTTGCCTATGGTTAATTGCACCTGGATGGTCTCCGATGCATCGTGCGTTGCCACCAGTCTTGAGGTGTGGGTGTCTTTGATGAATATGGATACCCCTCCTTTCTTGGTATTGTCCGGATTTTGGGGCGAACGCATGATAAGAGGTAAAACCTGATAGTGCTGGGGTGCTCTCAGGAGCCTTGAACCAGGTTTCAGTCACTGCACAGACATCGATGTTCTCCATACTGAGAAGGGCCTCGAGTGCGTGCATTTTGAGATTTAGACTTCTGGCATTGAGCAGCATTACCCTTAGTTTTTTCCTTTTTGTGTTCTAGGGTGGTAGGTTTAGAATTTGAGCCTTGCCTAAAAAGGCACTATGGGGTGGCAAGAGCCTTTGCCAATATCCGGAATCCCAGGGTGACAGGTGCAAGCCGTCCCTTGAAGCAGCGTGGCTTGTCCAGCATGTCATCCCAGGCAGACAGACATTGGATCCCCTTTGAATGACACCAGAGTTTAAGCCAATTGTTAAAGCTGATCATCTTATCTCTGTATTGTGGCATCATTCTTGGTGAAGGTAGGATACTGCTCAAGGTCAGGGTCATACCTGCCTGGGCTACATAATCAGAGAGCTCCTCAATGTCTCTTTTCATGTAGTCCAAGGAAGTACGTCTCAGGTCGTTTACACCAGCGTGGACAATGACTGAGTCGTATTTGTACCTGCTGTTGAGAGACCTGAGTGCTTGCGTTATGTGGCGGATTCTAGCGCCCGACAGGCAGCTTACTGTGACCTTCTCCTTACTCAGTCTGGTGAGCGGGACGTCAGTGTGTCTAACTATGGAGTCACCAATGACTAGTGTGTCTGGCATTGTGTTTGGCCTTAAGGGCTGTGACTGTTTGACACTCTGACTGTGAGGTCTATGTGTTGCAGGTGTTGTGTTCTGAGGTGGTGGTTGTTTGGGTGTCTGCTTTGGTGGCCTCTGCTGTTTTGGTAGATTTTTGATCAGAGCCGCCAGTATGTCTTTGTGTGTTTATGTGTATGATTTGAGGTTGTGATGGTACTATGTGAGACTGGGTCTATAGTGTGTGTGGTAACCTTCTCCTCCTGACTGGTCTTGCCAGTCCTATGTTGAGAGAGCTCAGCCTCCAGTTTGGCCGTATAGTTGCATCTCTCGCATGTATTTGTGTTTTGTGGGAGGAGGAGAGGGTTGTCTGTGTACATGAGGCAATTGTAACATTGCCTCAATATTCCCAGGTTCACCAGCTGAGCAGGAGAGGACACTAGCAACTGATCCCTCGACATGCTAGAAGGACTAGACAAAAACTTTAAAAGAGATTCCGGGGATGTGGGTGACCGAGAAATGGGGGTTTGCCTTTTGGGGTGCTATCTATAAGAGTGCCGTATCAAGGTAATAAGTACTGTAGGAGCAAGTGCTAGGTTTAACAGATAGAGAAAAGTCTACTTGGAGTCAAGTAGAGATGATCTTGTTAGGTATTAGAGAAAGTGCTAGTAACAGGGATGCTTAAAGGTAAGATTGAAAAGAATGCACTCTGCAGTGTGCACTAGAGAAGTTAGATATGAAAGTAGGTAACTTGAGTTTTACCTGTTTAAAAAGTTAAGGTTTAGTGGAGAGTTACTATTTTTAAAACAGCAAGATGGACTGAAAGGGGTGGTTACTTTTGTATTTTGGTACTATGAAATACTGTAGGATGGCCAATAAATTTAAATAATTGAAGGGTGGGATTTCAAAAGTGATGGTTTTGTGATTACTCACATAAGCCAGTGAAAGTAGAGAGAAATGAGATATATGGTCAGATTAACATAAGAGGCGGGCAACTAGAAAGACAGTGGTATTTAACAAGACAACTTAAATGGGTGAGAGGGAGGGAAAAATTCTGCCTGACTCAGAACAGAGAGAGCTGTGGTCTCTTTTGAAGTTTTAATATGCTGTTAAAACAGAATGCAAGCAAAACACAAGATAAAGAAAACAAACTACAGTATTCAAAATATAGAAAGGCAATACAGAAATACAAAAAATAACAGCAAACTAACCTTTCCTTCACAGCAAAGTGTAGCAGAGTCTGGATGAGCCTTTCTGGTAAAGCTCTGAAATGTTTTAGTTTACTCCTTAAATAGAAATTTTAGTTCCTAGCTCCACCCCCTCTGTTAACAAGCGATTAACCTTAAGTGACCTCTTCTGTCTTATGAATGAGTCCTTAATTAATCAGTTCTTATTTCTGCCTGACTCAGAACAGAGAGAGCTGTGGTCTCTTTTGAAGTTTTAATATGCTGTTAAAACAGAATGCAAGCAAAACACAAGATAAAGAAAACAAACTACAGTATTCAAAATATAGAAAGGCAATACAGAAATACAAAAAATAACAGCAAACTAACCTTTCCTTCACAGCAAAGTGTAGCAGAGTCTGGATGAGCCTTTCTGGTAAATTATGAAGAATAAACTAAGTGTTTTTCTGTATTGATATCAGAACTATTCTACTGTATTATTTTATGCATTTTCCTGTGTCTGAAATAACTAGCACTGTGTAGTAAGAAGTCTTGTCTTGTGTTTTTATTATTTATTATTAAATATTTTAAACCTTTCAACTGTGGCTGTTTTCTGTAGAGGTAATTTAAGCTCTAGAGTACATTGCATGTATGTAATGATACTGTCCATGTCACTCCAAATAAGCATTGACTGTTCAGTTGCACTTACTATTTGGATAATAATATTGCACAGTAGAATTGGACACTCTTTGATAAGGGCCTTTTTAGTAGCTGATAAATATTAGTGGGTGGTGGCAGCTGGTACTACCTTTTAAACTGGGCAGAAAGGGAGCACAGCTGGAGAATCTGTCCCAGCCTTCCCCAGGAGTGTCTGTGTGTTTGCATATAACTCATAACTCAAAGTGTGTGTGTGTGTCAGCTACTTGGGCAGGGACATGAAGCACTGGTTGGGCAGAGAGGGTGCTGGAGGTTTTAGCTTGCCCACTAGGCTGAGATCTGGACCCTATAGCTGTGCCAGTGGGGAGTCTTATTGGGGATCTAGAGAGAAAGGGAGAAATCAGCCCCAGACTGATTGTGATCTCTGTGTGCTCTTAAGGGAAATTGTACTTTACTGTGTGTGTATTTGTTATCCTCCCCTATGTGGACGCCCCTCACTGGTGTTAGTGGTGAGGATTGAGGCTCCTTGATTGCTGGGTCAGTGCACGGGTGTCACACAACCCTCAGCACCAGACCATGTCTTGTTATGGTTCTGCTGAAGGGGTAAAGGTTAAACCTATTAACTGGCATTTCAGGATGACCTTCAAGAGCTGTGTCTTTTTGTCAGGTTGGAGTTTTTAAAGAATGGACTGTTGATGGAGTTCCATATCTACTGTTATATAGATGATCAGATGTAACATTACAAAAAACAAAATTCAGTAAATCCATTTCACATGACCATGTTAACCAAGAAAAAAAAACAGTTGAATGGGAAGATGCCACAATTGCAGTCTAGCGGGGAATAAATCCTGTGGAGTCATCAAGTAAATATAATATGCTCCCAGGTGGATGCACCTCAAGGTAAGTTATTTTTCAGTGAGAGATCAGTTTTTCAGACAATAAGCAATAAACAGTTTGCCAAAGCAGATTCAGTAAATCAAATCTTGTTTTGATCAACCATTATTCTCCCTTAAATTTTACATGAACTAGGAAGGGCTACATGGGGCAGTGGTGTACTGTGATAGAATAGGAGATGGGTGTTTGTGATGATAGAAGCCAGTTGTGTAGATAGGTATAATTGAATCTACTTCCTCCAGCATTAGCATGTGTTCATATGATTTGATGAGTTATAAAATGATCTAATAATGGGATAATGACTTACACTTACTTATTTTTTTCTGACAGCCTGTTAAATATTTTACATATTTCATTGCAGTCCTCACAGCTACTTCCTCACAAAAGTACATGACTAAATGAAAATATTTACAAGTTTTGTGTTTCTTTTTTTAGAGACAACTAAATCAGTTAATGGAAAGAATCCCTTTGAAGACTTAACACAGATGCTACGAAGAGTTAAGAGAAGAGACAAAAAATTAAAAGGTAAGAATTTTGTTCCCAAGTACATTATTTTAAAAATAAGTTTTTCTTTTTTACCTTCTTGTATAATTCCTGGGGTGGTAAATGGGTCTCTCAGTGTGTCACTATACTTTCAAAAGTACACTCCTTTGAGCTTGGAAGTAAATATATGTATACAGAGAAACACTGTGTACATAAGGTGGCACTGCAAAATACTACTACATAGCCAATCTTTTCCTCTTTGGCTTATTTCCTCATCATCTTCCCAGTTGTTACACAAAATGATAGCAGTTTCACTTATTTTATAAACTCTCTCTCTCTTACATTATTTATCTGGCTTCAGGCATAATATTCTTCTCTGAAGATGACATGGTATTTTCCTTTCTTCACACACACACACACACACACACACACACACACACACACACACACACACACACACACACACACACACACACACACACACAGCTACATACATTTTCCAGTCAATTAAATGCCAGGAGGGGAAAAACATCACTTACAATCAGAATAATTTGTCTATCCAATTGGACTGTTAGGGAAAGGGTGTTAGGTACCTTAATGGGTTCAGTGCAGGAGTAGGGTATGGTTAGCACATATGAGTAAGGATGTGCAAGGGGGAGCTTCTTCCATGCCATTAACTACAACCTTACACATTAGGGTACTAAACATTCTTTCCCTAACAATGCCACGAAGCAAGACAAACGGACACGCACACACGCACGCATGTGTGAGGATGCACATTTATTACCATCTGCAGCTCTTACTCTAACCCTGACCCACAAACACGCACACACAAAACCCAAACACAACACACATCTATCCCTTCTGTAGCCCTTACTCTAAACCTAATTAGTAAAACCAAACACGCACACACACACACACACACACACACACACACACACACACACACACACACACACACACACACACACACGCACACACACACACACACACACATTCAGCCCCAGTGGTTTAACTTTAATAATAAAGAAAAGTTTTGACATTACTAATTACTCTCACTTACCTTACATACAAGTATTCAATACTATTTTGCCATTTGACAAATCAATACATTTGACAATATTTACAAGCAAAAAATGCATAATTAAATGAACCCACAACCAAGCATGCTATACCCATGTAATATGTATGCACATATTTTTGTAACATAATATTGGTGGAGCCTCCTGAAATGGTGTAAAGACAAGCTGTTGCTTTAAGGAAATGGTGTAACTGGCATAGATGTATGATTGCGTTAGCCAGAAAACTCAAACAGTTAATGATACCTGATATGCAATGTATAAAAGAAAGGGTTCTAATATACAAATTTAGAAAAGTCGGCCTCTTATGAAGAAGGATTGGTTGCCTGGTAAAAGATTTCTGGGTGGTGTACCTGCAATAATGAAATAACTTTTGTGGAGTATTCCTAGATAGACCTGGGCATCTTCATGAAAAGAGAATCCAGTTGAGTCTGAGGAAAATAGATTCTGTCTGAAAGAACCTGTATGCTGTGGATCCCTTGTCTCTTGCCGAATCAGAAGGGAAGTACTGGACATTCACCTAACAGTGACTGTTAGTTCTTATATTATAAGGACTCTTAGACATTGATAAAAAAGATATGTCCAACTATAGATCATAGCAATATCTTCCTTGAATTTACCTAGTTTTCTGAATGATTCTTTTCAGTTGTATTGCATGTTAATATAACTAAGTTGTAACGTTAGTTTTTACTAAAAGTCAATACTTTTTTTCTATACTATACAATTTTTTTACATTTTGTATTAATATTTTGTATATTTTCTTGGAGCCTTTCTCCCCAGGCCTCCACTGAAAATGGGTTTCTGACCCAGTAGACTTTCCCATTCAACAAATGTCAATAAATTAATAAATAAATATGGCTATGGTTTGTAATAACTGTTCTACTCATTGTGGCTCTGGTAGTCTTTATTCCATGAAACGGACACATAAGCTGTGTGTCTTTCATTGTCATTTCAGAAAATGTATCTGATGCAAAAGCTACTGCCAAGATTTCAGCTAACTGTCTGCATGGCTGCCTTTGGGTTTTGGTTCTGTAATCAAACTATATATAATTTAGAACTCTGGATTTCATTATGTTTAACAAATCATACTGGTGGATGCAATGGGCCTTTTTCACATGTCTTTTGCCAGAAATCCTGATTTCCTTTTCCTTTCATTGCCCATGCTAGCTATACTATTTTAACTAATTCACTCCCACCTAGACAGAAAACATTTCTGTAGTGACTGACAGTGCTAACTAGCCAGGCCTGTGGAAGGGGATTTATTTTGTGAAATGCACCTCCATCTTATTCGCAAGAATAAAAAATGTCTGAGCTGAAATGGCTACAGTAGAACAGTTATTATAAATCATAGCCATTACAAATGAAAGTGTGGTGCACGTTGCCAAAGCAATGACAATGCCAAACATGGTTCTCCCACTGAAGAAACTGACCCGGGAGGATAACCTTGAGGCATGCCTAATGTCATTTCAGCAATATGCCTCCCCATGAAGAACAAAAATGACTGGGTAAATATTCTTTCATCCCAATTTAATGAGAAGTCAATAAACATTGGACATAGGAAACAGTATCCCATTACTCAAGTAGAGATACAAACCATATTAGGATAAGAGTTTATCCTGATGCCGTTGTTTCCAATTTAATGTATGATAAGATAACAGGGAAAGATTTTCCCCATGATAAGGCCTTATGGATGCAATTTAGATATTTTACCTTATCAGTCTAGTGAGGGGATAGAGCAAATAAATATGCACACAGATACACTTCTGCCTAACCTAACAAAATCTTCCTACTTCCTATCTATAATTTAAACTAGAAACATATTTATTGCAGAGAATAGGTAAAAGCAGAGGAGAACTAATATGTCAACTACTGGTACCCAAACTTTTCAGAACCCTGGTAATGAAACTAGACCCTAGTCATGTAATGGGAGGGTATCAAGGAATGGCTAAGACTAAAGCATGGGTTCTTGCAAGTTTTACTAGCCAGTAATAACTTCTATGCTGGATGCTCTGAATGGCAGAAGACTGCACTTAACCCAGACTTCAAAAAACACATTGATTCCCATGCCTGTTACTGATGTCCCATTTAAATGAATAGCTATGGATATTGTTGGCCTTTTAATAAAACCCAGCAATGAAGTGCAATATGCTTTGGTTATTTTGGACTATGCTGCCAAATATCTTGAGGACATTCCCTAAGTAAGACTAATGTTAAATCTATAGCCAAGAAGCTAGAGCTACTATTGTCCATAGGTATCCCTATAGCAAAGAAAATACTCACTGCCCAGGGGATCCATTCCATTTATATAAAGTAGCGCAACAACTATGCCAATCTTTTAAGGTCAAGCAGTTAAAAATGCAGAGTACTATCCCCACACAGAAGTGCTAGTGGAATATTTAAACAATTCCCAAGTATCTGCCAAACCTCCGGAATAAACTCCCCCTGCATGTTAAGCAGTGCAGCTCACTATTGTCCTTTAAGCAGAATGTAGATTACTGGATGGGTATCTGCACATTTACTCCAGGACTGACTGGTGTAGTCCACTTGCAGAAAGGAGGTGTGGCTTGAGTGAAGCTACTAGCAAGACAAGAATGGTCATGAGACTGAGTGGCCTTAGAATTATGAATCTATGTATCTAATCCAAACCTTGAAATCCATACTGAGAAAAGTAATTTAAGAAGATGTTAAAAACTGGGACCAGTTAATATGATACCACCTGATTGCCATTAGAGAAATACTACAAGTTTTGACAGGGCTCAGTCCTTTTGGACTACATGGCAAACACCCTTGTGGACTATTAATATTGCCAGAGAAACTTGGGAAAAAGAGAAAACTTAGTCAGGGATCTGAAAACTCATGTATATAGTAACCTAGCCTTCAACCAACACTTGTCGAAGTTACCAAGACAATCCTTCTATGTTGCTCAACTTATAAACAAGGACATGGCATCTAAGTCCATAGGTCCAGAGAGGTCATCATACCACTGTACTCAGCCCTCATCCGGCCCATCATAGAGTATAATGTCCCCTCCAGTATGTACCTGACCAGACACATGCAGTAACTGGCACATCCACAAAGGTTTCTTACAAAAAGAATACAGGGGGCTAAACACAATGTCCTGCACTGAGCATCTCAAAGTCCTATCTCTTTATTTGATGTCATACAGACCTCTGGGAAGTGAACTTTGCTTTGTATACAAGGTATCCCTGGACCCTGTTTTGAGGAACCTTTTGCACATCCACAAAGCAAATAGCATCAGAAGTACTAGATTAAAAGACCTAAATTTTCCTTGCAATATAAATAGAAAATGTTGGAGAGGCAGATATGTTTCTCAGAGAATTCTCATTGTCTGGAACAGGCTCACCATTTGTGTGAAGCAAGATTCCTCCCTATCCCTATGTAAGCGAATCTTGGACCAATGGATGGGTAACTGGAAATTCACCCCTGGACTGGTGCCAAGGCAGTCAATAAATCACCCCCCCCCCATAGAAATCAAATTTATTGGTCACATTTGGTTTTCAGAGCTAGGCTTATAAGAGCCCTCCTGGTCATTCGCCTAATATATACCTAAGGACATATTTAAAAGTGCCATAGAACTCTACACCAATTTACCAGACAGGCTAAAAGCAGTAATGACCATTGTAATGGAACACATAGAACAAAGAATGTTTAATAGATATTCAAGGATCGGATAAGTCAAAGTTGGGGACCTAATGTTGGTTTTGGTCCCCTCTGCAGAAAACAACATTTTGGCTAAGTGGCAAGGTCCATTTGAAACTGTAGGAATATTAAACAGCTTAGACTACAAGGTTAGATAGAATGATAAAAAACTAAGACCAATGTACTACATCAATAACCTGACACCAAAGAAAGAAACGCAGCAGTCTGTAATTAGCTTAACAGCAGAAACCATTAGGCCTGATGAAGAAAGAAAACTGACCTCTATTCCTGCAGCTCAGGTAGACTTACTATCTAAACCACTGAAAGAAGAAATAAGAGACTTTTGGTTAAGAAACAAAGAAGTGTTTTCAAAGCCATGTGACAAAACAGACCTGATCCAGCAACATACTGCGACTATTCCAGGGGGAAATGTTATTTAAAACATTACCTAATGCCATAATCAAAGAAACCTGTGCTCAATGAGGTTTAGAAAATGCTTAAGATGGGGAAGATAGATGAGTCAAAAAGTGATTGAAACAGCCATATAGGGTTAGTTTGAAAGCCTGATGGAACAACCAGTTTCTGTAATGACTTTAAGTGGCTGACCAGCATTTCAAAATTTGTCAGCTACTTAGTGCCTAGGACTGACAAACGTATAGATACTGTAATTGAATGGGAGATTGTTAGCTCCTAAAAAGTGAAAAATTGAAGCTATTAAAAACTGCCCCATTCATTGCAATTAGAATCAAGTAAATGTAAGGGCATTTTTGAGATTAGTAGAGATCAAACCTCTCTACCTTGTAACACAGAAAATCCATACAAAGCCATAAATAATGGGGGTACAAAGCCCCAAAAATAGGGACAAATTTTAAATATAGCTCTTAGAAACTTAGAAAGTTGCTAGAATAAAAGGTCTTGTATTAGAATACATTTTCTAAAGGCTATGTATGAAGTATGAAACTCAAACACCTTTAATTTTTTAGTGAATTCAATAATCACTGAGTTGCCAAAAAAATCCAGAAAACCACAAATTTTATGAGGAACAGACCAAAATTATTAGTCAAATATCTGGACATTCTGTGAAAATCTGGACTCTTGAGAGGTATGGTACTAGAGATGTTACTATTGGAAATTCTTACCCCCACTTTGCTTCAATAGCTTGCAGTTTTACAGATTTAACAAAAGGGAAAGTACAGCTTAAGGTTAAACAGTCATTAGATGCAAATAACATTCACCAGTATACTATTTTAGAAGGCTAGCTTAGACTCTCCAGATTGCAGCAGGCCTTTTACATTTTATTAGAGAACATCAGAACAATGCCTACTGCAGTGCTGTCACTGACCCTGACTGGCAAAGAGCATCCCATATGCGTTTTAGAAGGAGATGAATTCTAGTACTCCATCATTGAGAAGGAATGTCTGTCTATTATGTGGGCATTTTCCTCACTGAAATACTAACTTGGTAGGGAATTTATGTTTGTCACAGACCATTTCCCAATATTATAATTAAGCAGACAAAAAGATGGAAATACAAAACTGTGTTGAAGGTAACTCTTCCTATAACCATATAGGTTTACAGTAAAAAACAGACAGGGCTTGACCTACCATAATGCAAAAGGTTTGTCTAGGACTCACAGCCAATTTATTGGGTATGAGACCAAGAGTTTTAATATGGGAGAGGTCACTATCCCAGAGACATTATAAAGTGCATCATTTATTTATTTATTTTATTTCACATTTGTTAACCGGATAAGTCCAACTGAGTTTGCAAACAAACCCATTTTCAGTGGGAGACCCGTGTGGAAAAGCCCCAGCAAACATAAGTAAAAATAAAGTGACAATATACAAAGATTAAATAATCAAAATACAAAATAATTGTAAAACAGAAAAGGTTATTGACTATTTGCATTGCATTGATAGTAAGCAACCCATTTTCAGTGGAGACCCAAGGGGAAAGAGCCTCAGCAAACATAAGCAAAGATAAACATACAGGACAAAAACTATTAAAAGCAACACTGCAAATACGAAATTAATTATAAAGAGAAAAACAAAAGAAAAAAAATTATGAATATTAAGGGTTGCACGGATAATAGTGGACTAAAATTAACTACATATGAGAGTAAAAACAAAAAGATAATCATTGTTCAAAAGAAGGACAATGTATAGACATTGATAGGAAGTTGGGGGAAGATAGTGTGGAGAATGGGAGGGAGCTATAGTAGGGCTATAGTAGTAGAGCTCAGGGTTTAGGAGGTTAGTTTAAGCAGAAGTTACTAACAAAGAAAGAAAGTTAGCAGATGCAACAAGTTATACAGTGGGAGAGACTACGTGTGGTCAATGCAACGGCATAATTTCAAGTTTAGTAGGTGGGATTTAAGCTCCTTTTTAAAACAGGGAAAGGAAAGATTGGATCTAATATGGATAGGGAGATAGTTCCAATTTAGTGAGGCAGAGTGTTTGTAAAGTAGTTTGCCAATATTCCTTTTGGGTTTATAAAATGAGAGAAGATGCTGATCAGCACTCCAGAGAGCTAAAACTAAACAAACATGCAAAACTAAACATTTTTTTTTCAGGGTGGGCAAATCTGCCTGTTTATTTCATTCCCCTGCTGTTGCTACTCTTAGGTCACACAGTCCTGGGTAAGACATAACCCTCAAGACTTGTGTGACCACACAGTTAATAAAGGAGTACTTTCAGGCTTTCTAATGCAATTTACACAGCAGAGAGGCTCTGTGAATCAGTTGGCTGCATAAATCAGTTACCCCAGACATTTCTAGATGAGAGCGCGTGACTTATTATCATATGCTTCTCCCCCAAAATGCATCATTTGAATTTACAGTATTCTGGAGAGACATCCCACCACTGTGCTGTACCTCAATGAGTTAAAGTGTTAAAAAGTTTCTTTCTCATCTTATCACCATCTGTCATTAGTCTGAAACCACTAAGACACCGAAAACAGTTTATAAAAACATTTGTTTTCTGAATAGATAGCAACACATCTAAACTATAATCTGATGTTGTTAATCTTCATTCATTCCTTACTGATAGGTGTTGGTTCCATCCTCAGAACCGAGTCAGCCTTGTAACAAGCTTGTGCTAGCCAAAAAAACTCTCGAGCTAAGCTTTTACCCACTATGACCTTCCCTCTGTTACCTCAGATCTGGTTTGCTGTGTTGCTGTAAAGCCGTGTCAAGCCAGCTCTCAGCTAAGTACTTTGGACATTTTTCAAACTATTTATTGTTCTTCTGCTATTTTCTCTTCCTTTTCTTCTTTTTCTTTCAAAATAATTGTCTTGTTATAACTACTGTGTTTCCTGTTTACTGTTTTTTTCTGTGATAGCTGTTTACTTTACCATGTTGAAAAGAGCTTCTGGCTTTAAACAATGCGACCTATATGGCCACAAAATGCCAAACTCAGACACCCATATCTCCTGTGTGTACTATCTGGGTATACCTCATCTGTCACTTCAACCTTCTTGTTCAATATGTAAAGGGTTTAGCTCCCATACCCTTAATGAAAGGAAAAATAAACTAATTCTGAAGGGTCTCCTTAAGACACCCTTCTCAGAGGCTATCTCTGGATAGGGGGGCTCATACCCTCCCAGTAACGAACATAGGAAAAGAACACATTCAGTTCCTTCATCACCCTCAGGTGACAGGAAGCAGGAACTAAAACCAAAAATATCGAAATTGACTACTACAGGACCAAAACTGACTTCCACTGCTCCGTCTGTGGTGTCATCATCTAAATCTGTATCTTTGGCACCAGTTTCAGCACAGATGATTATGTCCATGGCACTAACCTTAATAAAACCAGTCTTAGCTACCCTGGTGCCATCTTTTTTATCTTCAGCCCGGTACCATCCTCCTCGGCACTGGCCTTGACCACAGCACCAAACCTGCTTATAATTTCTATCCCAGGATTTCCCACACTGGACACACCTTAGATACATGTCACCACCCAAGAGACTCAGGTGCCAATGGACCACTCAGCCAGGACCTGATATTCACCCATGGTGGTCCCCTTTTTCGGGCAGCAATTTAGCCCCTTCTTGGAAAGACCTGACTCCCCGTCGGAGATATTGACTAGATCAATCAGGAGTCTTTCAAAATTGGATGTGGTCTGTCTTGTGGATCAGCTGCTGATGGCAAGGGGGATTACTAAGCCTTCCAAAACTCCCCTCCCTGTAGAAGATGATAGTCTTTCTCCATGGACTCCAGCTTATTCTCCCCCTTTGACCTCGGTGCAGGTATCGAAGCCCCTGAAACAGACGCCCTCTTCAGCTCCAATCGCTTCAGTTCCACTGGTGGATCTCACAGTGGTTCTGGAGCTGACCCTTTGGCTTTCAGTTCATTCAGAACTGAGCCTTTCTCAGGATCAAAACTGGACCATGGGTTCTGTGGCTCCTAGCATGGTGCCAATTTTTTCTATGGTGCCTTCTATGGTTTCAGCAGTTCCTTTGGTACAGAGTCTTCTTGAGACACCTTCCTTGGCAGCTGGTTCTTTGGAGTGGGGGTGTGATTCCAGTTCTGAGGTTGTCCTTCTCATTTCCAGGCCCCCATCCCACTTTGGGTGGACTGGCTTTCCAGGCGATGAAGAGAGCCCTTGCCTCTGTAGGCAAACAGTCGGCATCGGAGCATCAGTTATGTCCTTTACCTGAGCCACAGCTGACACAAGCCACTGCTTCAGGACGTCCAGCACAAGAGCCTCAGGATACCCTACCACAGGGTGCCCTTTCTACGGAGTCCTCTTCAGAAGCTCCTGCTGAAGAGATACCATGTAAATGGACATGCAAAAGGTAGCATGTAGACTCACCTGAGGAGTCTCTTACTGAGGACATGGACTATGATGAAGGGGAGGGGTCCCCATGGTTGCCCCCGATGATGTCTCATTTAGAGACATCCTTGAAATACTGAAAAAGAGGGCTGACTGGAAGCCCACTAATCCCTCCTTCAAGGAGTCTGTGTTCCTACAGGCTTTTCATACTCGACCCTCCACCTCCTGGGTGACCCCACCTGCAGATGAGCTGGTTCAACTCATCTTGCAGCACGCATGGAAGAGTCCTGATACCATTGAACCTATCCCCACAGAGACCGGCCAAATTTTTATCTCCTCCCAAACAGCACCCACAATGGTCTAAGGGCCTTCCAGTAGACACGATGGTGCTGGTGGCAGCCACAAAAAACTAATTGCCCGAGGAGAGCCAAACTGTCCACCCCCAACTAGGGAGTCTCAGGTGGTGGACAGGCTAGGGAAGTGAGTCTTTGCGTCATTGACTTTTGCTGTTAAGTCTTTGAATTATCTGGCACACTTCACCAGGCTTCAGAGAGACCTAGTCTCCGAACTCTCCGAAACCTTAGCAGGAACTGTCTCTGACAAGGTCTGCGACAAAATTGCCTTGCAGCTAGTTACCCTAGAATCCATTTCCAACTCTTCCATGCATCTGATTTCTCACGCCACTAAAGGAGCAGTCAGAGTGGCGGGTTCAGGTGTTGACACGAGACGTCACGCCTGAATGTGCCTTTGTGACTGTGCAGACCCTTTTAAGTCTTCCTTCCTTAATGCTCCAGTGGAAGCCGCCTGCCTTTTTGGCCCGAAAGTGAAAGACACATTGGCCAGGTGTGAGAAGGACGGCAAGACCCTGTCTGCCATGGGTGTATGTTTTTCCACCCCTCAGCGTCCATATTCTAGGAACCAGGGGAGCAGAAAGATGTGGCACAAAAAATCGCAGGGTCCTTTCTGTGACACATGTGGTGAGTTTACTCTCCAGGGCAGAGGGAGTAACTCATCCAGAAGGCACCCCTACAGAGGCAGAGGGGTCCATTTAACCAGGGATCCAGAGATTCATTCTCTGGACAACCTTATCAGTGCTCCTGAGGAGTGGCCTGATTGCTTTCCTCTGGAAGCAGTCAGGGATGTTTTTCCTTGCACCATTCTGCCTGGCTAACAATAACAATCGATTTATGGGTGCAACGGATCATAAACAGAGGATACCATGTCCCATTCAATCTCTACCCAAAGTCACCAAGTCAAATTCCTGACATTCCACCCAGTCAAAGGGAAATAGCAGCACTAGAAATTCAAAGGCTGCTTCAAAAAAAGAGTCATCCAGACAGTCCCACCAGACCAGATACAATCCGGAGTCTACTCAAGATTCTTTTTAGTGCCAAAAAAGACAGGGTATTGGAGACCAATTCTGGATCTCAGCATCCTGAACAAATTTGTCAAACAAGAGAAATTCTGGAGGGTCACGTTTCAGTTTATCCTTCCGTTCTTGGAGTAAGACGACTGAATGTGCTCAACAGATCTTCAGGATACGTATTACCACACAAAAATGGACAAATGCACCAGAAGATTTCTTTACTTCCAGCTAGGAGACAATCATTTCCAATTCTGCAGGCTACCTTTTGGGCTCTCTACAGCCCCCAGAGTGTTCACCAAGTGCATGGCAGTGGTAACAGCTCACTTGAGATTACAAGGATTCTGGGTGTTTCCATATCTAGATGATTGGTTCCTTACTGCCCCCACCAAGCATCTACTGGAGATAGCATTTCACTATACTGTCAAACTAGCAGAATCTCTGGGGATCTCAATAAACTGGGGAAAGTACAACCTGATCCCCTCTCAAACCTTAGAGTTTATTGGAATGATTTTCAACACAAATGCTTGCCTAGTCTCTCTCCGGGACCACAGATTAAACAGATCCCAAGTCTGGGTGATACTCTGCCGAAGCCTTGTCCCAGCACGAACAGTCCTCCAACTCCTGGGCTCCATGTCAGCATCAGTTACCATAGTGTCCTTGGCAAGACTAGACATGAGAATTCTCCAATGGCTCCTTCTAACACAATGGTACTCGTTACAACATCCCTTGTCCTTTCAAATAAAGATAACTCAGAGATGCAAGCAAGACTTAATGTGGTGGATGAAGCCAGATGATCAACTATGGAGTCGCCCTTTTTACCCACAACAGCCCAGGGCCACAGTGACCATGGATGCTTCCCTGATAGGGTGGGGGGGCTTTACCAAGGGAAGAAGGTCCAAGGTACTTGGTCAGACATAGAGGCCTACCTGCATATCAGTGTCCTAGAATTGAGGGCAGTGCTTCTAGCACTGCAAGCATTTCAATCCTTCCTTCAATCAGGGACAATTGCTATTCAATCAGACAACATGTCAGTAGTCTGGTACATCAACAAACAAGAGGGGATCCAAGTCCTACCTGTTGTGTCAAGAAGCCATAAGAATTTGGTAGTGAGCGATAGCTTCCAAATGCTTTCTGATTGCAATGCATATTCCCTGGAGTTCCAACGTGATTGTGGACAAACTGAGCAAATATATCCTACTGCCTCACGAGTGGTCCCTCAGTACTATTATTGCGGCGAAGATCTTCAACCTCTGGGGCCAGCCTTCCTGCAATCTATTCACCTCTGCAGCAAACCACAAATGCAGTAGCTACTTTGCCCTAATCCCCCTGCAGGGGGAGTCCCTGAGGGACACTCTGATTTATGAATGGCCCATGGGACTTCTGTATGCTTTTCCTCCCTTTCCCCCGATTACCCAAAATTCTAAAGAAAGTCCTTCATTTGAGAAGCAGAATAATCCTCATTGCCCCTTACTGGCCTCGACAAATTTGGTTTCACTTCCTCTGGCCTCATCTAGTATATCAACCTTGGATTCTGGATCCAACTCCAGAAATGATCTCACACCACAAGGGTTGACTCACCCAAATATATCCAGTCTCAAGTTGACAGATTGGTTTCTCCACTTCCGGTAATCGCCAGGCAGAATAACCTTACCTCCCCAGTGAGTAATATCCTTCTGGCTTCACATAAACCATCCACCAGGAAAATCTATCTCAGCAAGTGGAAGAGGTTCCTTATTTGGTCACATCACAGACAAATAGACCCTTGCTCAGCTCCTGACTGTAATTTTGGATTATCTATCAAGTCTTCTTCATGCAGAAGCAGCAGCTTCAACCATTCGAGTACAATTAGCTGCTATCTCAAACTTCCATAATGGGTTTCAAGACTCATCGTTAATCTCCCATCGTCTCTGCAAAACTTTCCTAAAGGGGGTCTTACATATCAGACCAGCCATCAGGGAGCCCATCGAATCTTGGAATTTAACACTAGTACTACAATCCCTGACATGATAGACCTTTGAACCTGCTTCCACTTGCGACCTAAAGTTCCTGTCCTGGAAATCACTATTTTTGATAGCTGTCACATCAGCCAGATGCATTTCAGAACTTCAAGCTTTATGTATTAAATGCCCTTACGTGGTATTTCATAAAGGCAGAGTATCACTTTGGACTAATCCTTCCTTTCTGCCCAAGGTTATTTCAGAATTGACAATTAATCAAACGATTGACCTACCAGTCTTTTTTCCCAACTACTCAAATAAAGGAGAATACTGTCTTCATTTGCTGGATGTACATAGACAGTTATGCTTTTATCTGGATAGAATAAAGTCAGTACATAAATCAGACCAGTTATTTGTGTCCTATTCAGACACAAAATTAAGAAATCCTGTCTCCAAAGTAACCTTGTCCAAGTGGTTGAGAAACTGTATATCTTTTATTTACCAATGGAATAAAACTCCTCTACCGTGCAAAGTCAGAGCACATTTCACCAGGTCAGTAGCAACTTCTGTTGCTTTTTATGCAAAGACTTCACTGAATGATATTTGTGCAGCTGCAACTTGGGCTACCCCTCATACTTACAAATTAGATTTGGCCTCCAGGGGAAAAGCATCCTTTGGTTCAATGGCACCCAGGAATATCCTTCCATAAGGGCCTCCCAGGAATAAAGGTAACTAGGAACTCTGTCTCATCAGTAAGGAATGAATGAAGATTAACAACATCAGATAAAGAAGTTATGCTCTTACCATAATGTTCCATCTGTGTTGTTCATCTTCATTCATTCATTAATTACGCCCCACCCACCTTCCCCCTCCAGAGGCTCCTGGGGGAACAGATTGGGTTCTACTCCTACATTAGGGTTTATTCTCAGAGAAAACCCTCTGCTTTACTTATAATGGGCAAACTCAATCTGAGGTAACAGGGGGAAGGGCAATGTGGGTAAAAGCTTAGCTCTAGAGTTTTTGTGGCTGGCACGAGCTTGTTACAATACTGACTCGGTTCGAATGAAGATGAACAGCACAGATGGAATGTTATGGTAAGAACATAACTTCTTTTTAATGACAACCTTAGATAAACTCTAACATAGTAGAATGACAGAATTAAATATATAGACCAACCGTGGGATTCATGAACAATTGTGTAGGCTTTATGTGAACCCTACATGATGTTTACATGTTAGCAAGATGAGCAGCAGTGCTATTTACATATCCATGTTGTTCATCATGCTTACATGAATACAAGCAAGTATTCATAGCCAGGAACAGTGTTAGCAGCCAGGAAAATGTATTGAGCAGCACATGCACCCACAGTAAACAAACAATCTTGCCTGTGGGTAAACCTGTTACATGTCTTTGTGATGATAACAAGCAGCGCTACATAGGACAAATAATACCAGACAGGGAAAGTATACTGAGTGCAATCTGCACATAAATGGGACATATGAGTACTGAAATAAGTAAGGGGGAGAAAAAAGGCAAGGGAAACTATAACAGATGGGTTACAAGGCAGGGGAAATGTACAGATGACAATGTGCACTGAAATCAAACAGATGTATACAAAAATATGCAAGAAGGGAGGGGAAAATGTTCAAATTTATTAACATAATTGATTTACAGGTGATCATGTCACAAAGACAATTTTGTAATATAGAATTGGGCAATATATATGTCATAATAATTAATGGTGGCCACACTTTCTGAGTAAATATAGGTAAATAAAAGCAGACATGATATTGTAAGATGTGACATTTACACAAATTAACATTATAACAGACATACATGACATATGAGTGTCATTAACATGCTAAGTTGAGATGACAGCAAGAACAGTACATACATTACGGGATATTTGCATAGTGTGCATTTTGTCAATATAAAATGTTGTAAAACATGAATGGGTTAGACGCCACAATCTCCTTTTGCAAGAATTGAACCTATCCCATCAGTGTTACCACTGACCTGTGTATTACTTGTGTACACCACAGAAATAGGCTCAGCATATATAAATGAGGAGGATCACCCATGAAGGGAATTATGCACTTCAGTATTCTAATGGTTATGTATCCCATATGTAGATGTGTGTGGTAGCACTCCTGCCTGACACAGTTATTGTGTAGCCAGATAAGATCAAATGCAAACACCACACAATAATGCAATGTATTCTCCAGCGTTGTGTATTGTTGGCATCTACCACAGGATGTAACAATGGGTATTGTCACAAACAAATGAAATCAATGTATGAATTTAGAAAGGATCCCTGATAATGAATGTCATATCAGCATGTGAGACTGACAGCAATTAAATAGGTATGCTCATATGCAATTGTGATCAGGTCTATATCAATATTCCCTGGTCAAGGAAAGTTTATCTGTATGTTTGTACACATACCATCCAAGAACTGGAGCGCACTCGTGTATACCACGGTATTAATGCATGTGCCTCAGCAGCACTCTCACCATGACATTGGCAGAAAAAACGCCCACTGCCATGAAATTACACAAGATTAACACAAACTGTTGAAAACACAAAAAGCGATGTTGAAGGAGCAAACACCAAAACTGCTTTAACTACTTAACCAAATTTATTGTAAGCGCTTTCGGAAAACCAAATAGCTTTCCTTCTTCAGACAAACTCCATTTTAAAAATCAAGGCTATATATACTTTAACCTATTAACGCAATTGTAAACTTAATTGCAATTACATATTTAAGGCAACATAACATGTATAAAATTTTTATATATAAAAATAAACTGTAAAAAGCAATACAAAAACCATTATATAAGTATCTGTATATGTACAAGTATAACCACAACAGCCCTACTTCAATATATAATTTTTTTAAGCTAAAATAAGTAATTTTTCATATTACTATCTTCTCAATGAAATCTGTTTTAGCACACAACGAATAGATGTATATTCATTAAGACCAGGAAACAAATGTGCTGCAGTTCTAATATGCCAGAAAAGTTCTTCCTTTTCTAAAAGTATCTTCCAAGGTCCTGCTCTAACATCTTCATTTACATGCTTCAAAACCATAAATTTAAAATTGTGATCAGAGTGTTCAACAATATGCTGTGCTAGAGCATTAGTTAGGTCTTTTTTGGAAATGGCATATGTATGTTCGTAAATGCGCTGTTTTAACTTTCGCTCCGTTTTACCAATGTAGAAAGCTGCGCATTTTTGGCAGTTAGCAACATAAACAACTGATTTGGTGTCACAATTAAAGTTCCCAATAATTTTATAAATCCTGTCATTTATGGTAACATTAGCACTCACATTAATAAAACTGCATTGGCGACACGCACTACATTTTGTCATCCCAAAACATTTTTTATTAATGTTACATCCCCTACTTTACTTTACTGTTAATAAACATGGAAGACAAGTTGTTACATTCTTCAATGAAGTCACTTATATCAGTTGTCATCCTAGCTGCTCTTACCATCTGCCCCTTAATTATTGCTTTTTTCTGATGGTAGGGATGACAACTGCTAAAGTGCAAAAAGGCATTCGAATATGTCGGTTTCCTATATATAACACTTTTATATCTACAATTAGAACTATCTTTATTTAACAAAATGTCAAGAAAATTAATCCTAGGATATTGAACATCATATGTAAATTCAAGAAATTCTGTTAACTCGGAAATTCTAGAAATGAATGTTGTAACAGCTTCCATTGAACCTTTCCATAGTATAAGCATGTCGTCCTGGTATCTGGTATACCAGGCGACATTGGTTTTAAATAGTGGTTCTTTAAAAAGCAAAGAATCTTCCCAGTGTGCCATGATGCAATTCGCAAAGGCACCCCCACACGGGGAGCCCATAGCGACACCTGAGGTTTGCAAATAAATGTTGCCGTCAAACACTAAAAAATTGTAGGTCAATACTAGCTCTAATAAGGTTTGTTAATGGAGTTTGTCTGAAGAAGGAAAGCTATTTGGTTTTCCGAAAGCGCTTACAATAAATTTGGTTAAGTAGTTAAAGCAGTTTTGGTGTTTGCTCCTTCAACATCGCTTTTTGTGTTTTCAACAGTTTGTGTTAATCTTGTGTAATTCAGTTGTTAGTATGGCAAGTGGAGATGGAGCATCACCTCAGAACTCTATGTTTTCGCAAACCGAGCCGAATGGCGGATCTGGGACATCTTATGGATCCAGGACACTTAATTCTTCTAATGCTGAGGAAGTGAATGCTGATGGCAACCTAACAGCCCTCATTCAAGGGCTTATGGGTCATGTAGAGCACTTGACTCAATGTTTAGAGCGTTTGGATAATAACACTAATGCTTTAAGTCCAGGGAATGCTAACACCACCATTAATACGTCATCTTTGGGTGCGCAACAGCATAAAAGGACAGTTCCTAACCAAAAAAGTGGGACCACACATCAGTTTGCTAACACCATCAATGATAGGGCTAATGATAATCTCCTTGGGTTCTCAGAAGTTCCAGCTGGACAGAGGACTGGGTCGCAACAAGACGAAACGGCGTCCCAAGGTAACTGTTCATTAAATGTTGTTAATGATTCCGCACCAAGTATTTCAAGCTTTCTTAATAACAGTAATTTCTTTAAACTCGAAGTTACTGGTGATTCTTTAGTGCAACAGGAAGAGACTGTTAGTAATATTGCTTTGCTCATTACTGACTTTGACGGTAAACTATTCAGATGTAAAAAACTACAATTGGAAATTGCTTACTTTGAGGAATGCTTAGTTAAGAAAATTGTACCAAAAGGGCTAAGGCAATGGTGATTTCCTGTGGGTTTAGTTGAAGGGTCACATTTTCACCAACAACTGCGCTTTTGCTGTTCGACAAACAAGGGTTTGAATTTATTGACTTGTTTGTTGGACAGTATAAACATCAAGTGGATGAGCTTAAGAACGAGTTAGAATTGCTTGAACATTCTATTAAAAGTAATTCAGATTTTAATAGGTATAAATACGATTATATTTGTATTTTTACCAGCACAGATGCAACTATGGCTAAACTTTTAAATAATAATAAGAAAAAAATCACAAGAGATGTACAACAGTATGCCACGAATAGAGCATACCCTCGTCTACCCTCTGTTGTGCAGACACATACTGGGGGTAATATCGCATCCACTAATGAAGCCTTAGGGCATGACAATGTTTTAGAGCAAGATCAATTTGAAGATGTGCGAGATAATGTGGGAGAAGCTCAGGATAATGATGACCATTCTAATCAACGCAACATAAACAATGGCGTTAACCACATGAACACTAACAATGGCAATAAGAAAAACATCAACAACAGGGGGAATAATTCCACCAGTTTAAACAACAAACAGGGTTTTCCCCAGGGGCAGAATGGACAACAAAGGAACTTGAGATCGAACAGGAATCAACCCAATTTGAGAAACAAATACAACCAGAGGAGGAGATAACTTATGTTTTTAACTCTCCTGTAATCATCTCAAGTACAAAGGGTGACTTTAAAACATACAACTATACCTGTTTTAATATTGATCAAGAACTAGTGGATTTTTTGTTGAAAGGTCTCTCCTTTGTTCCTGACACACACTTTGATTTTGTTAAAACCATAGTTGATTTAAAGTTATATGTACGTAAGTTGAATTTAAAAGCACTTCTAGGGGAAGGATCAACCCTTACCAGTTCTTTTAGATTGGCTAGCTTATTTAATCCACCCTTACTTGATGGTTTACGGTGCTTTGAAAAACTGTGTGAGATGGATTTAAGAGCATTAGATAATAACAAATTCAAATACAAACATAACAATCTTAACATTAGCAAAGATCAACGTGAATTCATTAAGGTGTTGTGCGAATGTAATATCAGGGTTATGAAACCTGACAAGGGTGGAGGGTTGGTCTTTATGGACCAGCATGTATATGTGATGAAAATGATGGAACAACTCAACACTGGATTTTATAGGTTGTCAAGTACTAATGAGGTCAATACTGCATATTATAAGATTAGGGGTGTTTTGGAAGACCTCTTTTTAGAAAAGTTTATAGATATTGACTTATATAGATACTTGAACATTTCTGCCCCTAAATTACCAGCACTTTTTGGCACACCAAAAATTCACAAATCTGTAGATGACCCCCCCCCCCGTTCAGATCTATTGTGGACGGTAGGGGGTCAATTACCTATGCGTGTGCTAAATACATAGATAGTGTTCTTAAACCTCTCATTGAATGTGAACCACAGATCTGTAAGGATTCGTGGAGTTTCCTATATAACATTAACAGTATTCCTTACAATCCTAATTATTTTTTTCTTACAATAGATGTAAGAGACCTTTATACGGTTATACCACAAAAATTAGGATTAGAATGGATTAGGGAATTCTTGCTAATTAGGAAAGTTAGTGATGACATCATCTATCTGGTCGAAACCTTATTAGAGCTAGTATTGACCTACAATTTTTTAGTGTTTGACAGCAACATTTATTTGCAAACCTCAGGTGTCGCTATGGGCTCCCCGTGCGGGAGTGCCTTTGCGAATTGCATCATGGCACACTGGGAAGATTCATTGCTTTTTAAAGAACCACTTTTTAAAACCAATGTCGCCTGGTATACCAGATACCAGGACGACATGTTTATACTATGTAAAGGTTCAATGGAAGCTGTTACAACATTCATTTCTAGAATTTCCGAGTTAACAGAATTTCTTGAATTTACATATGATGTTTAATATTCTAGGATTAATTTTCTTGACATTTTGTTACAGAAAGATAGTTCTAATTGTAGATATAAAAGTGTTATATATAGGAAACCGACATATTCGAATGCCTTTTTGCACTTTAGCAGTTGTCATCCCTACCATCAGAAAAAAGCAATAATTAAGGGGCAGATGGTAAGAGCAGCTAGGATGACAACTGATATAAGTGACTTCATTGAAGAATGTAACAACTTGTCTTCCATGTTTATTAACAGAGGCTATCCTGACTCTTTGATTGTTGAAGTTAGGTCTGAGGTTATGTATAAGCATGAAATGGGTTATTTTAAACCAATTTTGTCTGACCAAAGTGGAGTTTATAACACTGTGTCTGATAACTGTAGAACAGTAGCAAATAATGTTAATACCTCAGAATTTAGAACCAGTTTTTTATGTACTTTCAATTTAGATCATGTACTTATTAGGAACATCCTATATAAAAACTGGGCGTTAATCTTAGAGGATAAAGACCTACTTATTAAGTGTGGGCCAAAACCCAAAATAACATATAGGCGTGGCATAAATTTGAAAACATTACTAGAAAGTAGGGGATGTAACATTAATAAAAAATGTTTTGGGATGACAAAATGTGGGTGCTAATGTTACCATAAATGACAGGATTTATAAAAGTATTGGGAACTTTAATTGTGACACCAAATCAGTTGTTTATGTTGCTAACTGCCAAAAATGCGCAGCTTTCTACATTGGTAAAATGGAGCGAAAGTTAAAACAGTGCATTTATGAACATACATATGCCATTTCCAAAAAAGACCTAACTAATGCTCTAGCACGGCATATTGTTAAACACTCTGATCACAATTTTAAATTTATGGTTTTGAAGCATGTGAATGAAGATGTTAGAGCAGGACCTTGGCAGATACTTTTAGAAAAGGAAGAACTTTTCTGGCAGATTAGAACTGCAGCACATTTGTTTCCTGGTCTTAATGAATATACATCTATTCGTTGTGTGCTAAAACAGATTTCATTGAGAAGATAGTAATAAGAAAAATTACTTATTGTAGCTTAAAAAATTTATATATTGAAGTAGGGCTGTTGTGGTTATACTTGTATATATACAGATACTTATATAATGGTTTTTGTATTGCTTTTTACAGTTTATTTTTATATATAAAAATTTTATAGATGTTATGTTGCCTTAAATATGTAATTGCAATTAAGTTTACAATTGCGTTAATAGGTTAAAGTATATATAGCCTTGATTTTTAAAATGGAGTTTGTCTGAAGAAGGAAAGCTATTTGGTTTTCCGAAAGCGCTTAGAATACATTTGTTTAAGTAGTTAAAGCAGTTTTGGTGTTTGCTCCTTCAACATCGCTTTCACTGCCATGAAATCCAAAAGCTACTTTCACATGTGTTCATGCAACATATTAAGGGATAAGACTGATGTGATGTAATGGTTATTGTGTGATATCAGTATGTTCATACAAATGAATCCATATGCTAGAACTGAACATCAAGCTGTACAACTCCTCCAACTAATGATATGGCTATTAATCACATGAGCCACAGTGGAATTGTTATCACAGCTGTTGAACTCTACCTATGTGAAGTCATTCAATCAGATGTACTTTATTTGCCCATAATTTTTATCTGCTAAAATGGATGGGGGAAGCCATTCTATACTTACACAGTATTATTGGGGGGATGTCTTTCCTGCAAACACAGAAATGCTTACAATCATGTTTTGGAACACTTGCCTAAGCACTGTGAAAATCACTACCATAGTGCGATCAATGAATGTGCCATGGTATTTATAAGTGCATCACCAATTGTCATATATGTGGTTATGTGAAAGCATTAAATCACGTGTATGAATTAACGAATATGTTTCCCTGTAATTAATCAGAAAAAATCTTATTGAATGTCAGACAACATTGCCAGGTGCTAGGTATATGCAAACATACCTGTGGACCCATGCTGTTGTCACTGTGACAGCAGAACAGCAATTCTGTACAATGTGGATATAATCCCATATTGGAACACAAGCCTTACTTAGGCAACAATACACATAACATTGTCTCATGTCCTCAGTCCTAAGGAGGTGTCTCGCTATAAATGTTATGAAATGACAATCTATTCAAATGACAGCATCATTCTTCAATACAGTCTTTCCAAAGGAAATGTATAGTAAACTCTTGTAAGAGAAACATCTACACATGAACAAAGCACAATTGGGTGACAACGCTGTTAATAATATGTACACTGACTACAAGCAGTGATGTTTGGATTTGAACTATATACCTAACATCACAAGCTAATGAAGGTTTGCTGAAACACAAGCACAACTACAGATTTAATTGACAACTGTGACACTGCCCATTTCAATGGATGACATCAACACTATGTATTACCTCCATGCTTCTGCTAAAAAATGGTTGCACAGCACAAGCACACTGTAAAGATATAAAGCATATATGTATTTGCAGCCTGTTCTGCACAGCAGGGGAAGAAACATACACTCACAGAAGATAATCATTCTTGTATTCAGACTCCCTACCTATGTACTGAAGCAATCTACACACAAGTCTATTAGACGCACATGCCTCAGAAGATGTCTGACTGCATGTGAGCCACACTGCATCTATGAAAGGATGACATCAGCTGTGTCATACAAAGGAGATGTGTGCACAAAAATGACTTCTACTGCTATGTGGGATTCTAAATGCTGTCAATACTAAGAGGTGTAAGACACTGCTGCATCCATTTACATTTACATTCACACATAGACACACACACAGATACAGACACACACACACACACACACACACACACACACACACACACACACACACACACACACACACACACACACACACACACATACTCAAGAGAGTTTCATTGCTGTATCAGAACTCCCTACCTATTGAGTGACATACTCTACATACAAGTGTATCATAGGTACATGCCACAGGACAGGTCTGACTTTAATGATGTGAGACTGCATTATTGAAATGATGACCTCATTAGTGTGTTGCAAACTGTATGCATTTGTGGCCAGAGTGACAAGGAGATGTGGGATTGATCTGGCCGTGTAAATCATTCTAATGAGTAGGAGTCAAATGAGCACAACTGTTGAATTAATCCTCAAGTGATGCTATAGAGATTAAATCCCCTTACTTATATAGAGGACACAGTACTTAACGCAAGTGCTGCTGCAGATGTCTGACTTCTATAGTGTCAGAGTGCACTTTATAGAAGATGACATCAGTGTTGTGTTGCAGAAAAGATGATGTTGGGAGAAGGGTCTGACATTGATGTAGACTCACTTTGCAGTATAAAATTTTCTCCAGGCCAGCAGTATGTAAGATCATATTGATACAACTCTATATCTACACTCACGCACACACACAAGTTGGCTACTGTGAGCCTATCTATCTAGTTAAACAATCTAGAGAACACAGTCCTAAACACAATTGCCACCGCAGAAGTCTGACTTCTACAGTGTGACACTGCTGTGTACATAGGAATAGCTTCTCATTCTGGTTCAGAGAAGATATTGTGATGTTGAAGGTTTTGTGCAAATCCATATTGGTTGATATGAAGGAGTAAGAGCAGTCTAATGATCAATAACAAATACATTCTGCTGTCTTAGGTTTATATTGCAGAACTGAAAGTGACATATGCCTGTGTTGTGTACATGAGACACACACAATTGTAAAACACAGAATGGACTATAAAGTAGTCATGGATCATCGGGTTATGATGATGGTATGTAAACCTTAATGAATGGTACTGGTATTAGTAATAGCATGTACTCATGTATGAGCAATGAGCACTGTCAGTACCAAGCAGTATTTCATGTTCCAATACAGGAGGGCTAAGTAATGATGAAGTATGTGTGCCAAGGCTGTATGTGGTTGTTTATCATTTGTGTCAGAGCTGCAGTGAAGACTTAACTGTCCAGAATGAAGACGTCAGTTAACCGTACAGTTCACTGCATTTCACAAGTACATTAGGCAATTCATGTAATTAAGTAATATAATCCAGTAACAATACTTATTTTGTTCAAAATCTCTTCCTGATAAGCACAACGCTGAGAAATGTATTTACATGGATGTTGGCAAAGTGTTAGTGCATGCGTAATTATACTTTGATGTGTTGAACTCTGAAAAGTAACAGTGTTCAGTGGTGCCCAGTGGTGCTCCCTGCCAACCTTTGCACAAATGAGCAGAGAGGAAATGTTGTGATTCTGATTACATTTAGAACAGATCTGTTTTATCTTAACATGTCACATACATACACTTCACATTTTGTATTACATGTTTCCATGCTAGGGCCAAAGTTTAATTCAGAAATGAATTTTTGTGCTTGCCTTCCCTGTTTGTGTGACATTAGGTAGAGAGTAAACATCAGAAAGAAGTAAAAACTTTAATTGAGTTAGACTTTGAAGTGATGGGTGGCCATCAGCGCTGTGGACAGTACTGAGTGGAGAAAATCTACCTGTCCATGTGACTTTCTGTGTGGCACAAGGTGTAAGCTCAGTGAGCTAAATGGAAAAGCAGGGTTCAAGTCAGTATGCAGATAATTTACAAAGGGTGTCAGCATGTGATCATTATAATTAATTTTGATCATGATTTTAAGAATACATAGGAATGCCAAGACTATCCTAAATATATAGATCGCCCATACTGTGTCAGTAATGTTTACTGAAATAATCTTTTATACCTACAACATATCAGACATGCTTCAAGGGATATCACAAGCTAATTGGGTGCACAATGCGGTGTAAGGCAAAAATTCACCACATTTTGCAATAATACTTGAAATGCCTTGCATCATCACATATTAAACTTTCTCATTGCCAGACCTTGTGCAAATGCTGAGGACCACAACTGATAAAACAGAAGGGAGTTAGACAGATACATAGGCATCATATTCAGAGCAAAGGCACTTACAAAAACAGCCAGTAAGAGTTTTACCTAATGTCAGATTCAAACCGTTGTCAAGATGAAAAATTAAGTCTATAGACTTGTTCATTATCTCAGCACAGGACAAAGGAAATTGTACTTCACACATGTCAAAATGACACCTTTGAAGAAACAGTAAAAATCTATTCAGCCAATGGAAGATGTAGGTATTTTTCTTCAGCAAGGTAATGCCAGTATGAAAATGCCATAAGATGACATTTCCATCCATAAGCATAATGAATAGTCAACAGTACAAAGTGATGAGAGAGAAGGGGTGAAGACAGAGACAGACAGACAGACACATATGAAAGGGTGGTGTTATGCAAGCAATAATTTATTTATTTATTTTACATTTGTTGACTGGACTAGTCTGTATGGATGTATGTCTATTTTCAGCGAGGGCCCGGGGAGAAAAGCTCCACTTTTAACACAACTACACTAGTACAATTACGTAGATAATACAATAGATAGATAGTTCAACAATAATAGAACTGAAGTGACGAAAGATTATTGGTACAGCCTTACACAAGGCTTAAACCATACAGACTAAACTCACTAGATAAAAACACATACCACAAGCTTAAGTTTTAATGTAGGTATAAGCAGGTGTCTCTGAACAATAAAATATAACTCATTTGCTCAGTAGAAAGACTGGCTTGATAGTAATCAAAGGAGAAGGGAAATATTAAGTTGTAGGGTAGGGTTAGTCACGGTTTAGTCAGGGACAGAGCCAGTGTGATTTAAAGTATTTTTTGAGGCCTTTTTTAAATATGGGTAGTGAAGATTCTTGGGTTAGAGCTGCAGGGAGTTGGTTCCAGATTTTACCAATTGGGTTAGTAAATAGAGAATCCTCTGCTGTGTTGATGGATTTTGTGGTTAGGACCAATAATGTATTTGAGGATGTAAGTGGCCTGAGAGCATTATGCGGGCTTATTACGTTCTTAAGAGCCAATGTATTATCAGACTGGTTGAGTACTTTGTGTGCTGCTATAAGTTGGTTGTATTGTAGAAGGGATGGAAGTTCTAGCCAGTTGAGTTGAACTAGGTTATTGCAATGGTGGGTTTTATAAGCCATACCAGTGGCAAATCTAGCTATATGATAGTAGCAGGAGGATAGTTTGTTGAGGTTGGTTTTAGAAAGGTTGGTAAATACTGGAGAAGCATAAAGGAGAGATGAGTGAAGATGGGTACATGCTATAGCAACCCTGGCAAAAGGGGTAAGGAAAGGTTTGAGTTTGCAAAAGGGGGCCAAGTTTTTTGTTAATGGACTTAATAGTGTGGTCAATATGCATATCAAATTTGAGGTGGTTGTCTATCAATACTCCTAGTAGCTTAGTTTGGTCATCTGGGGAGATAATGGTCCCATTGTTGGACTTAATAGTGAAGAATGGATGTGTGGACCTATGGGTAGGGGAGAAAAGCAGTAGCTTGGTTTTATTAAGATTCAGGAGCAGCCAGCAGTTAGTTAGCCAGTTCTCGATACTATTAAAGGTGTTCTGGGTTAGGGAAAGGAGATCTGTTTGAGAGGTGGCTGAGCAGATCAAGGTTGAGTCGTCTGCGTATTGGATACAATGTGCTGTTGAGATGGTGGTATGAAGGTCATTTATGAAGATAGAGAAGAGGAGGGGTCCTAGTATGGAGCCTTGAGGGACACCTAGGGTAACTGGGAGATGAGATGACAGCTTATCCCGCCATAGGACAGCCTGCTATCTACCAAGGAGATAGGATTGAAACCAATGTAGTGAGTGTTGGTCTAGAAAGACAGCTTTTAATGTACTGAGCAGTAACTGATGGTTGACCATGTCAAAGGCCTTAGAAAGGTCAAGGAAGAGTGCTGAAGATAATTTGTTGTTGTTCTGATTAAGGTTGATTAAATTAGTGAAATATAAGAGTGGTGCTATGGTGTGGTCTGAAACCATGCTGAGTGTCAGCCAGCAGTTTGTTTTGATTGAGATAGTACATAAGTTATTTGTGGATGCATTTTTCCAGGATTTTTGCTAATGGTGACAAAATGGCTATAGGCCTAACGTTGGACAGTTCAGTGGAACTGCCTCCTTTGTGGAGAGGTATTACATGTGATATTTTCCATATAGATGGAATGGTGGCCTCAGTGATGGATCTGTTTATGAGGATAGAGACAGGGAGTGCAATGGCATCTGTGGCTAATTGCAGGTACTCAGCAGGGAGGGGGTCAGCGGCTGGAGTTGTAGGTTTTAATTGTTTGAGAAGGGTATGGATGAGGGGAGTTGGGATGGGTTGGAAGCTGAAGGAGAGATGATTATTAGGGTGAATCAGGCTGTCTGTAGTACTGCTAGTGTTGAAGCAGGTGGGGGAGGGGAGGGAGGGGTTGGAGCAGGTGTGAGTGAGTTGTGTGGCTAGTGCTTGTATAGTTTCAGTAAAGAAGCAATTAAACATGTTAGCAATTTCCTCAGGTGGTTTGTCAAGGGCTGCTGATGGGATCAGGGTGGTGGGGAAGCCTGAATGTAGGAGGTTATTTATTCTTGCCCAGAACTTCTGAGATTTGTTTTGATGTTTTTATTGCAGTAGGGTACAGTAGTTTTTTTTTATCTGGAATGATGGATTTTTTGTGTCATTCCTTAATTGACACTATCTGATTTGATCTTTTGGCTCTTTAGTAGCATGCCAAGTTGCCCATGCCTTATTTATATGAACTATTTTGTTTTTTGTAAGTTTAGTTAGCCATGAGGCAGTTCTTGTTTTGGCACAGACTGTTCGGACAGGGGCATGCGAGATAAGGATGGTGAGGAATTTAGTATTAAAGTAGTCCACAGCCTCATCTAGCAGGAGTTGTCTAAGGTCTGACCAGTTGTAAGTTTTGAGATCATTTAAGAAATTATCTAGGTTAAAGTTTTTTTTGCGATGTGTCACTTTATAGGTGTGGTGGTGGGGTTATTGACTTTGTGCCTGAGAAGATAGGTAAGGCAATGATCGCTTAGATCATCAGGTAGGGTGCCTGAATAGTACACCTGTGGATCACCACTGATCAGTATCCAATCTAGAATGCTACCTTTGCCTTTATTTTGACTATACCTAGTGGGGGAGGATATGGTCTGGGTAAACCCATGAAGGTTAATGAGGTTACTAGGGGCTTCAGAGGAACAGGTATTCCAGTCAATGTTAAAGTCACCTAGGACTATGTTTTTTTGGGGATAGTTGCAGTTGAACCAGTGTAGAATATGTTCTAGGGTTTTGACATTCTTTCCAGGGGGTAAATAAATGACAACAATATATCTATATTTGTTTTTATTTATTTGTATTTTGGTGATAAGAATTTCTGCGTTATTAACTTGGGGAGGTTGTTGTGTGTCAATGGTTACTGTAAGGTTAGACTTAAATAATACATCTACCTCAACACCTTTCTTGGGAGTCCTGTCCAGTCTAAGGATGTTGCACCCAGGAGGAGTTATTTCTGTGCCTTTGATAGCTGGTTTTAACCAGGTTTTAGTGAGACAGAGAATATCTGGGGAGTGGACGGCTAGAAGGGCATGGAGGTAGTGGATTTTGTTATTTGGACTTCTGATGTTGAGGTGGCAGGCCAGAAAAGAGTTTGGGTGCATATTTAACAGAGTAATGTGGGTAGAGTTGTTTACCACTGAGTTAGTTTCGGCTAGTGTGGTACAGTTAGGGTTTGGGAGAGGGTTGCATGATCAGGATGGGCCAGGGTTAGGATGGATGTCGCCATCCTTGGTAAGGTTGTATTTCATACTTGTTATGAGTTTCAGAACTTTATTTATAAGTTTAAAATATGGCTTGGTTATTTGGTTGATGTAGCTGGGTTTGAGACAGTGATAGTATTTGGGGGGTATGGTGTTTGGTGATAGTGAGCCATTAAAATGTTCTAGCTTGTTAAGAGCAAGAGTGGTGGAGGTTTGTGATGTTGGGCATTTGAATTCGGGATAGAGAAGGTTTTCGTAGGCAATGAAGTGATAGGATATATAGAGCAAGAGAAGTAAGTAGAGAAGTAAGAAAAGTTTGGATGTAATCATTGCTACTGTTGTGACTATTTACTGAAAGTATTAGGGGTGCTAGTAATTATGTAGTAATAGGCTGTGATGTTAAAGCAGAAGAGGAGATGGAAGCTTTGGAAGTATGAGATTAAAACTGGGTGGGAGAGGGCTGTTTACGTATAGCAGTGGGGCCATAGTTAGTACACACAGTTTGCAATTGGTTAAGGAAGAGGGGGTGGGGTGAGAATACTATAAATTTGGCACTACTGGGGTGGGTGGGAATTGGAGGCAGGGCCAGGCGTGGAGCGAGCCCTCGCAAAGTGGGGCTAAACCAGATAACACTGTAACAATGTAGAGTGCTCCAGGTATGCTTTCCTAACTATACACTTTTTACTGTAATCTGCATGCTGTTCCCATTCCTTTAGAGCAAATAGCTGTAGTACTTGTAGTAAATAGCACACTGTTATTATTAAAATAAAGCAAAGATCTATGTTACTGTGCCAAGTTTCGATTGGGTTGATATCTCAGTAGAATGCACTACAGGGATATACTACTAGCGACTGGCTGTTTTCATAGTTAATTCGACAATTAATGGTGACTTTGGGTAGTTTGGGATTTTACCAGTGCTGTTAGACCCAGAGAGTTTGCATTATGAAATACAAAAGAGAGTTTGATTGTTATTGACCTTAATAGCTTATAGGTAACTATTGGGGTAGAGTGAGCCTTCCTTGCTTGAACGGGTAGTGGTGTGGGTTGATTGCAATTGGGGCAGAGAACCTAGAGAGGGGATATATAAGTTAGGAACAACTTATATAGCCAGCAAACAGTCATAAACATGCCCAACAGGGTATGTGTTATTGTGGAAATAACGCCTGCCGAGAAGTGTTCTGAGGCCCAACCTTTAAACCCCTGGAAGGGTGTTATTTCCACAATAACACACACCCAGCAAGGTATTATTGTGCTTACAGAATGGTCTGTCTATAAAATTTGTTGTGTTTTACTTATTTACTTATTGTTATTACTATATTATTTGTATATATTTTTTGATGTAAAATAATTCCTCTGCCTAAGGTTTCAAAGTTGATATAGTATATATTAATGGTGTTGAAGGAAGGATTTTACATCCAAAATATATAACACTTTAAAAAATATCCAGGTATGTACTTTATTTTTTGGTCCCTTACTCCTAAAACATTTGGTTTATTGCCCGTCATTGGAGATAGAAGTTGCTAAATAATGACATACATTTTATTTTCAGACTTTTATTTCCTTCAGAAAAGTTATGCTAACACAAATCATTTTATTTAAACAAGTCTGTAATTTTATAACAGCAATAATTAAAATCTGTTCCTATTTTGAGCCTTTGTTCCCCCTTTATTTTAGGCTTTATCCAGATTTCTTCAGCTGAAAGATCCATATCTATGCAAACCTCTTTACTGCTGCTGCCAGTGGTCAGTCTCACTCACTGTTTCTCTGTCTCTCACACACACACACACACACACACACACACACACACACACACACACACACACACACACACACACACACACACACACACCCACACACACACACACAGACACACACACACAAACACACACCTCTGCTTCAAAAAAATGCATGCTAACACAAATCATTTAAACTATGTTTCTATTTTGAGCCTTTGTCCCGTTTAATTTAGATGTATCCAGATACCTTGATCTAACAGCATACCTCTCAATTGTATAGATTTTTGCCTCATATTTTTGGTCTGTTACTCATAAAATATATGTTTTTTGATAAATCACTGGAATGATCTAAAGAGTGAAATCACTAAATAATGACATGCATTTGAGTTTCAGACTTCATATCCTTCAGAAAAATGCATGCTAACACAAACCCTGCTATTCTAGCAACTTTCTAAGTTTATAAGAGCAGTATTTAAAATGTGTCCCTATTTCTGAGCATTTGTCCTCCCATATGCAAACCTTTTAACTGCTACTACTGCCAGTGGATCGTTTGATCGCTCTCACTTTTCACTCTCTCTCTCTCTCAGACGCACACACACACACACACACACACACACACACACACACACACACACACACACACACACACACACTCAGAGTCTCTTCTGCTTTCATGCACACATTCATTCACAGACGCAGACAGAAACTTAAACACACACACACACACAAAGTGCTACTTAGCGACTGTAAAATAATGGTGAACGTTAGGTTTTTTTCAGTCTGAGCTCCACAGTAGCTGAATATGCTGCTGTGAAGAGGCGGACACAGTTTTCAGTGGGCATTACCTGTAGATTAACACTGCGCTGCAGAACAAATAAATCCAAAAACAAACAATGTTGGGGAAAAAGAACCACTGGTGTGTAAAAGCAAACAAAATCAAGATGTAAAAATGGGACGTAAAAATGATCTAAAGAAGCTAAATGTGAAAGCGCTCATCTGTGTTTTACTCTTTATATTAAACTACGACTTAGATCCACCTCTACCATGCTGCAGAACGTTCATTCTCCAATCAGGGTGCAATCTACAGGTCACCCATCCTCTAAGGATCATTAATGCACATATTTATGGTGTTTCCTCAGTATTTATCTGTCATGCTCTGTATCAATAATTGATGGTTGGGGGGATTAAGAAGCTCTAGCACAGGCAAAACCTGATTAAGGCATGAGTAGAATAAGAGTGGTGCATTAAATCTTCATTATGGTCATGGATGTGTTTGCAAATGCTTTTTGAAACATTCTTCAAAATCTGTTAATTAAAGGTCATAACTGGATACAAATTAAGATGTGTATCATAATATGTATCATAAAAGTACAACAGCACAGTAAGAAATAATATGACTTGCATCTGGAATGAAACCCTTGATGCTGTGGTCTAAAATGAATCTTTTGACAACTGATTTATGTCAGCACTCCACAGAGGAAGTTGTACTTGACTATATCCAGTAATCATATAGATGTTAGAGTAACTGTTACCAGTTACTTCCTTCACTCTGCCTTTTCTCTGTATTCTGCTACTGCAGCATGATTAAGCACCTTTGTGTGAGGATAACTGGACTACAGCAGATGCAGCAACAACTGAGCAGGTTTTGTCATAGGACATGAACAGCCATTCACACTAACTTGTCAATGGTTTGGGATGCCAACATCTGCACAAATACTGAGGGGGTGCAGAGTGAATGTTTTCTTATGTACCATTCCTGGCCATGTGTGTTGGGTAGGATTCTTTCAACCAGATTAAACATGTGAAAAAGGGGTTGACAGGAATGTGGTGACATGGGTAGACAAGCAGAGGGGAGAATATAGAGGAAAGAATAAAGGAATTGCAAGATGTTAGTGGTAGAGAACTTCTTCACCACATAAACATGGAAGTGCAGACAGAATTTGCTGAATTTAGACTGTCACTGCACCTTTGGGAAAAACTCATTTCCCTTGAATTACCACATCAATGGTAGTCCACTGAACACAGAAGGCGTTATAAGAGATCTGGGAACACAGGTTGACAGCAACCTCTCTTTTGACCACCACATTGCCACTGTGGTCAGAAAGTCCTTCTGTGTGGCACATCTCATTACTAAGGGTTTTGCATCCAGGAAGAAAGAGGTCATTGTCTCCCTCTATTCTTCCCTCATTAGGCCAATCATCAAGTACAATGCCCCATTTGGCATGTACCTCACTAGACACCTGCAACAACTGGAGAGACCACAGAAATACCTCACAAAGATGATCCTAGGCCTTAAACAGTTGTTCTGTATGGACAGACTCAAAAAACTCCAACTATTCTCTGTCTCATATCGCCTACTTAGAGGCGATCTCTGCTTGACTTACAAAGCCACATCTGACCCAGCTCTGTTACAAATGCTACATCTAAAGAAATCCCAATCACTCTAAACCACATGCTCCAGAGACCTCGACCACATTACCACAATCAACAGAACATGCTGGAGGGACAGGTTCATAAACCACAGACTCCCCATGCTATGGAATAGACTTCCCATACATGTCAAACAGAGCACCTCACTGGCCCTCTTCAAGAGAAATCTTGATGAGTGGATGGGAAATAGAAAATTCACCGTGGAGATCACTCCAGTGGTTCTACTCAACAGAGGCACTGGAACTAATGTGGGGTGGCATGATGCCAGGGTAATCCTATGCGCTGGGCTTGTAAAGGCTCCAGGGCCATTAGCCTAGTACACACCTATGAACCTATAAGAGTAGGTGACAACAGAATAATGCCATAGAGCCAATTGCACTAAATCAAGTATGTCAAAAAGACACATGGGTGAAGTGGAGACCTATGTATGCCTCTTTATTCTTTTGTGGGACAGGTGCCCAGTTTTTATTTTTTTTTCCTTTCAAAGAGAGAGGAATGTTGGGGAAGGGGTTTAGGAATGTGAGGGTCAGGTAGGTAGGTTAGTCAAGGAAGCAGATGCAGACATACAGAACAAAAAACACAGACAAGGATGGTGGCGGACACAAAAGGTTGGGGACACCATGTTTGGGGATAGGTGGGGACATCAGAGATGCACCCACATCAAGCCTAAGCACAGTGAGAATCTAGTCCTCACCCACAGAACTGTCATCACTGTCTCGTCTCAGTTTTCTGTGTCGGTCCTCAATGTGGCGTCATTTTCACAAAATATGACAAAACACCTTTTCTACAAGGCCAATTCAGGCACCAAGGCCTCTTTCCATGATACCCTTCTCCAGCCCTCTCAGCTCTTGACAGGTGACAAAATCAGTATCTTCACTACAACTACTCCTGGCTGTACCACTGCACCAGCTGCTAAGGCAGAGCTACCTGATGCAGATGGTGCAGGTAGGGCAGGGGTTGTGGAGGCAGTGCTGACAGGTTAGGACCCTGAAGTGCTGGGTGTCAGTGCTGCAACCTGTGGAGGGATGGTAAACTAAATCCCAGTGATTGGTCTACCTCTCTGTGCTGCACATCAGTTTTGGTAAGCAGAGATGTATGACACCAAAACATTTTTAAGCCATATAAAATATTTCAACCCCCCCCCAAAAAAAAAAAAAGGAGAGAGAAGGGATGGAGTGAGACAAAAAAGACATAGAATTAGATCCATGGTATGTGACATGACTATGTACATCCAGACAATACACATTTATGATTATCCAGTTTATACATCTTTCCCACAAACAAGTATCATGGGAAGGTCTTACTTTGTTGTAGCATTAACTGCACTGCTATGATATCACTGATACAACTATTTATTTCAGTATTGCCACATTGCATATAATTACAATAGTGATTAGACTTACAGGAAGACCTTATGCATACGTACCCCATGCCTCTCTGAGGCGATTTGACAACTGTTGCTGTGCCTTCTTATTCGCTGCAATGTCTTCAGCAGCTGTACAATACAAAAGAGACATGAAAGCATACTGAATAACAGTCTTGTTTGTGTCCTGCATTCTGTATCATTTAATGCTGGTGGGTAAGTATACTTACACAACATAGGGGTGTCAGCAGTTCTAAACTCATCCTTCCATCAGGTAAGAAAACCCTTCTTGTGCCATTTTAGGTTACTATTGTGCTTTGTCCAAGTTAGTATGGTCAGTGTGGAATGTGGAATGTGTCAGTATAGTAAATATGTTTTGCTAGGTGACAAGATGCCAATATTACCAAGGCAGAAATTTGACCTTACTACTTTGGGGAAACTGCTGTACTTCAGGGGTGGTTCATATTGCAGTCTGTCAAGATTGGCAAGGTTTTTATGTTAGAAAGACCAAATATCCTTTGAAAAAGAAGATTTATGAGCATCTATATGCTATGACTAAATGCAATATTAAGAATGCATTGTATAAGTATACCATTTTTGCAAAACACAAAAGGAGATAAAATTTAAATTTAGGGTGACTGATAGAGTTTTGAAGGACCTGAGGGGTGAAAGATTGGAAAGCAATTTGGAATACAGGGAGTTAGGATGACAGCTGAGGCTAAACACATTACTACATCTGGGGGTAAATGACAGCATATCAATAAGCAGTCCCTGGGATTCAGCAGGCTCTGCACATTGTGCAGGAATAGTGCAAGAGCTGCTGCACGCAATATGGTTGATGAGTGATCCAGGAACGAGCTCCCAGGATGTGCATGAGCACTCCTACACTATTCCTGCATGGACACAGCTCCTACCCTAAACAGAGAGTGTATAAAATGTTACTGTCAAATGGGCACACTTTTGAAATTGTACATACAGATTAGCAGCACATTAGTTGTTTGTGTAGTATAGAATACTGATGTATCTGGCCAAACACTGGCAGACCACAAAAGACACAGTTATGAAGTACTGAGAAACCGCTGATGTCCCCGCACAAGCCAGCATAAGGAGAATGCCCCATGTATATCTGTGAGTCAGCTGCAAGAATCTTCCATAGCATACATGCACTCAACTCACCCCACCATCAGCCGCAGGTTCATCACAGGTCATATCCCTGCTTTTGGGAATGAGTACAATATGACCCCAACTTCTGTATGGGAATACCCACAGAATGCACATGCTGAAGAGGTTTCCTATGCAAGTGTGTCTCTAGCTGTAAACAGCATCCTGCCAGCATCCAGAACAATGGATTAATATGGACAGGAACTATTGCCATTAACACCTCGCACACTTACCCTGTCACCCCAGGGGAATCCAGTGGCTCGCAGACTGGGAACGTAGGAGTGATAGAATGCACTGGCCTGCTACAGATGGCCTGCATCACTACCAAATGGCCTACAGTCCTCTTGTCAAAGGCATGTGCCTTACCCGTACTGCCAATGTGTGTTATCTCATGGGGTCCCAGCTAACAACATAACACAGTCCACAGAACACAAATGCAAGGCCATGTTGACAAATCCCAGTAGCATTCCCACCATGTCCTACTGCATGAACTGTGGACAAACTGTTAAATACTGCTGGGATGAAGGGACAACTATAGGGATACTTCTCAGATATCGCTTGCATAATGTTAGGAAGAGGATAGAATAACAGAGTGGGGGGTGTAAAAACATGGACGCCATGGAGTGTGTGAAGTCTGAAACTCTGATGTGTGTCCATACTACCCCTGCCTGCAAACCCAGTAATGGGTGACTACAAACCTCCTCGTAAACCACAGTGTGAAGGGGAACTGACCAGATATATGAACCCTGCCTCTGGGTAACCTTGGTGAATCGGTACAGCTGAGTGGTATGGCTACAGCTGGATATGGCCATTCTGTTACGTCAATAGGTGTACAATCAGGGGATCCTCAGCCACCACAATACCAAGGTGCTGAACCATTTACACAGACCCATCAGCAAGTGTCTGCAGCTACCCCTCCAGAATGGCATGAGTGTGCAAGAATATGTAGGCTGCAGACCACAATACTGGACACATATTCATTCATCTTATATTTCCCAGGAAATAACTGTGAGCAAATAAGTATATCTGTCAGTAGTTGACGACATAATACATCACAGTGTAAAACAGTACATATGTCTGAATATCTCTG
Organism: Protopterus annectens; assembly: GCF_019279795.1. Classification (NCBI taxonomy): domain Eukaryota; kingdom Metazoa; phylum Chordata; order Ceratodontiformes; family Protopteridae; genus Protopterus; species Protopterus annectens. Next base: position 655,684,160 of record NC_056746.1, read on the forward strand.
CTAACACCAACCATGTAACACAAGCAGCACAGACACAATAGTTACAGTATTCCACTATCTTTCGGCCATTGTGACTCCATATTGTCAACCTTTCTACAGATATCCTGCAGAAACAGGTCACTAGCTGTAGGTGTAGAACACCAAATTCTGGACTGGAGTACAACCTACCTGGAATGGATTCACACACTCAATACAGAAGGTCATACTGGGCATGCTCCTACACTTAGAGAAATGAAGCCCATGTCTGACAACAACAGTGGACTATACATATCTGTCAGTCGCAGATGTCTGTGCATACACACCACATTGCACACCATTCATGCTTTGCACACACGTTGGATAGGAATACTCACACATATCCAAGGCCAACACACTGTAATAGGTCAAACATACTCACACAGAGATGTGGGAGGAGAGACAGACAGTGACAGAGAGATTTCTACCATGATGCCTGTCCCACCCACCACACATCCAATTGGCCAATATCACATGATGTGCCAATGTCAATCACTGTAGACATTTGCTTTTGGTAGCCCTCAGCCCTATAGTGTCTGTAGTGCTTGTGATAACTGTGTAACATGATAGTACAAATCAGTATTCATCTAGCATTTATATACAAAGTCCTGGCAAATGTAAAGTTGTGTGTGACTGAGTGTTTGTGTGTGTTTCCATAGTGCCATTTCCTATTGCCCATGTTAGCACTCATGCTGATGTCAGTCACCTTGAAATACCCCTTTGGAGAAAAGCCAGCCCCATAAGCTCCGTGGCGTGTGCGATAACTGTATAATGTTATAGTATAACATACTAGTTAGGTACGAGTTCTAATCCCAGACATGGCAACTGTGAAATTGTGTGTGTGTGTGTGTGTGTGTGTGTGTGTGTGTGTGTGTGTGTGTGTGTGTGTGTGTGTGTGTGTGGAGATTAATGATTTTGAGGCCATTCACAGTCACTACACTTCCCATTGCCCTACTTTAGCAAGCCTGCTTATGTCAGTCCCCTTGAAATAGCCCTTTGGACAAGGGCCAGTACCATAAGCTCCATGGCGCATGCGATAACTGCATAATGCTATAATGTAACATGCTAGTTTGGTAGGAGTTCTAATCCCAGACAAGGAAACTGTGCGTGTGTGTGTGTGTGTGTGTGTGTGTGTGTGTGTCCTTGATAATACCTCATATTATGAACATTCACACTTACTACTCTCCCCTTTAGCACTGATGCTGATGTTAGTCACCTTCAAAGATACCTGTGGAGAGCTCCCCGACATGTAAGCTCCATGATGCATACCATAAATGCGGAACAATATAGTAACACTAACTACACAGGTATGGGTTTGAATCTCAGTTGTGGCAAGTGTTTGTGTGTACATATGTATGTGTGTACCTCAAATATTTTGGCCCCATTTACACCCAGTACACATCTCCAAGCCTGGCTTTAGCAGTCCTGCAGATATCATCCACCTTAGAAGTACCTGTTGCCAACCTTAAACCATGTCAGGTCAGTGGTGCATGTGGTAAATGTGTAACATAATGGTCCGTAAAGATTGTTAGATAGAGGTTTGAATCTCACCCCTGGCAAATGTAAATGAGTTCTGAGGAACAGGAAACACCTTCAGGAACGGCTCGTACACGAGAGGGTAAAAAACAATCCTTTATTCCACAATAGTGCAGTTAAGCGCTTTCAACTGGGAGCCCAGTCTTCTTCAGAACCATTAAAAAATACACGTAACCTTGTATATATAGTCAAAGTGAGTCAATCAATGTAAAAGTCCGCCAAAACTCTTAAAGGTGTAGGTCTCACTGATAATTTCATTCAGAATCACACAATGAAATATGTATGTATAATAATTATGAACCATCATATGTAAAAAAAATACTACTGAACAATAAATGTGTTATGAAAGAATTATAACATTTGTATATGTATATACCTGTTTAAGTATTGTCATAGAAATTACTACATTGCAATGATGAAAATAATCAACAAATAAAATAGTTAAAAAAATTAAACTACAATATATTGCAAGAAAAAATCCCAAAACTAACAATAAAATGCATTACAGTTCTTTCCTTTAAATAATGAATGAATGTAATATTGACCAAAACTTACTGGGAAAGTACCAAGAAAGGTTTAATACTAATAAATTCGTTCAGTCCCGGGGGTCTTGTGGCATCCAATAAAATCTGCCACCTGCTCTCCAATGCAGCTAACTGCATCTTCCAATTACCCCCGAATAATGAACTCTTTATTTGGTCTATAATGGCAAAACGAAATTGATGCTCACCCCCATACTCATTGATATGCCTATATAGAGCATTTTTAGTATCTTTTTTCTGAATACGATAATAATATTCATAGATACGTTTTTTTAAAAATCTTTCAGTTTTGCCAATATAGTACGCTGGGCAGGATATACAAGAGGCCAGATAAATCACCTGACTAGTGTTACAATTCCCTGTTCTGGTCTTAATACAAGTGTGATTGATGTCTTTAAGTCGAATAAATCTAGCCTCATTGATGTGGTTACACTGTTTACATCTTCCACATTTGGTAGTGCCTTTATACGTATCTAGTTTATCAATATTGTTACTGGCCTTCTCCAAAATTCTTTTGAGGTTAGTACCTGTCTTATATACAAATTTGGGTAGGGGTCCCACAATTGGATCCAAATTAGAGGCTGTAATAATATCCCAATGTTGTCGCAAAATATCCTGGATGAAATTAGTGTGTGGGGTATATGTCAATATACATGCTCTGCCAAACAAACTGTTCATTCCCTACACCTTTCAAACTAGCTACATAATTACCCAATAAAGGTGGGTATTTGTTTCCCCCTTCCTTCTGTACATAACATATAACATCCCGGAGCATGTTTGCCGGGTATCCACGATTAAGAAATAAGTTTTTGATAACCTCAAGTTCTAACCTCATAACTGATTCAGTCGAAGACATCCTCGCCGCACGAATACACTGCCCCTTAACTATATTTTTGAAAAAGTGTGGTGGATGGTTACTGGAAAAATATAAATAATCATTAGAAAAAGTTGGTTTCCGGTAGATCTTAGAAGTGAATCCATTACTATCAAAACCAACTAAAACATCCAAGTACGGAATGTTTAGGACACTTGTGTTATAGGTGAATTACCTACACCTTTAAGAGTTTTGGCGGACTTTTACATTGATTGACTCACTTTGACTATATATACAAGGTTACGTGTATTTTTTAATGGTTCTGAAGAAGACTGGGCTTCCAGTTGAAAGCGCTTAACTGCACTATTGTGGAATAAAGGATTGTTTTTTACCCTCTCATGTACGAGCCGTTCCTGAAGGTGTTTCCTGTTCCTCACATTTTATTTTGAGTTGGTGGCAGCTTTGGATACTTACTGGTTGTACTAAATGTAAATGAGTGTTTAGGATAAAATTATTTTTGAGATCTCTCACCCACTACATCACCCAATGCCAGTATTTACAAGGGCTGGTGATGTTCCTCACCTTAGACGTACCTTGGGATAACAACCATCCTATAAGCTCTGTGGCACGTACGATAAATGCGGTGCACTGTAGTAGTAATACAGAGTTAGGTAGGGGTTTGAATTGCAATACTGGCAAGTGTGTGTGCGTGTGTTTGTCATCAGTATTCTTTGTGGAGGTTGATGTGATTGTTTAATAACAAGATGCATTGTGGGGTGGGTTTTGCTAAATTATTGTGCTGAGTACCTAGTATATGTCACAATGTCCACTTTACAAGGACAACAGATGTCAAACACCAGAGAGGCTGGTGTAGACAATCCATAGCCCTACATGTGACATTATGGATTGGTGAACAATATAGAAAACCCTTCTATTACTCAAAGAACACTCTCCACCCATGTCTCATACACAAACACACTTGGCTAGGCAACAACCACTATATTGGTAGTTCCCTGCATATTGCCTCACAGATAGTAACCACGGTGTGACTGCAGTGGACTACATGCCTGTTGACCACAATGATGCCACTGACATCAGAAAGTACTGTGATGTGTTACATCTCCTGAATGAGTGTGTGTTATCCAGCAAGTAAAAGGACATGGCACCCTGTTCTATCCCCACAGTAGGCAAATAAATGCTTACAGTGGCCCTTTTGCTATGTTCCCCACTGGACACCTGCAAAAACTGTAAAGTCTACAAATGTAACCCACAAAGGGAATACCATGTGTATGCACATGGCCTGTATGGACAGTTGCCACTAACTCCGCTAAATACCTGTATCATGCTGTCAGTGTAGGAGCAAGCACAACCTCAGTCCCATAGTCAGGTCTACATCAGAAGATAATCTGTCCACACAACATGCCCCAAAGACATCAAGTACACTTCCACATGTCACAGAACATGTGTGAGGGACATGTGCACAACCCATACACTGTCCATATTATGGAATATAGATCACATACATGGGAAGCAGTGCACATCACTGGCCACCTGCAGTAGTAACCCAGATGAGTGGATGGTGAATACAATACCCACCCCTGGGGACCACTCCAGGGACTACACCCCTAAGCCACACTGGAGACTATTGTCATGTGGCCTGATGCCAAGGTATTCCCTTTGCCTAGCCTTGTACAGGTCTCAGGCCCATTCACTTACTACACACCTGTGAAGCAATGAACCTATGCTTCTCAGTACTGGCAGACTGTGTGTGTGTGACTGTGTGTGTGTGTGTGTGTGTGTGTGTGTGTGTGTGTGTGTGTGTGTGTGTGTGTGTGTGTGTGTGTGTGTGTGTGTGTGGAGATTAATGATTTTGAAGCCATTCACACTCACTACACCTTCCATCACCCTACTTTAGCATACCTGCTGATGTCATTCACCTTGAAATAACCCTTTGGCCATATTTCAACCATATAAGCTCTGTGGCGCTTGCGAAAGCTGTGTAATATTGTAGTGTAGCAAACTATTTAGGTAGGAGTTCTAGTCCTGATTCTGCCACCTGTAATAATGTGTGTGTTTCCTGGAGAGAGTGTGCGTGTGTCTTCATTAATACCTGCTTTCGTGGCCATTCACACTTTCCTTACCTCTCCTTTAGCACTGTTGCTGATGTTGCTCACCTTCAAAGATACCTTTGGACAGCTCTCCAACATGTAAGCTCCATTGTACATGCAATAACTGCATAACAGTGTAATAGTAACACATAGGTAGGGGTTTGAAACTCAGTACTGGTAAGTGTGTGTTTGTGTGTGTGTCATCAGTATCCTGTGTGGGTGATTGTGTAATGACAGGATCCATTGCAGTGTGGGTTTTGCTACATCATTATATTGAGGACCTATATGTCCCAATGTCCACATTACAAGGCCAACAGTTTTCAAACACTGTAGAGGTTGTTGTAGACAATCCTCAGCCATAAATGTGTACAGCCATGTGCAATTACTATGTAACTGTATGGATTAGTAAACAATATAGGCAACCATTATAATAACCAGATACCACTCTCCACCCACAGATCATGCACACACATGCTTGGCTCTTACTCTCTTACTCCCTTCCTTCCTTTCTTATTTTGTCTCTGTCTCTGTTTCTCTCTCTCTCCCTCTCTGGTGGATGTGGAAAAGTACATCTGTTTTGCATAGGCAGCAGCTTCAGTTTTGTAAGTAATGCTCATGATCATCTGATGGCTTGTGCACGAATTGCAGTTCCCCACTTGCTAATTGCATGTGGAACAGCTGTGGTATCTTTCCTATAGCCAATTGCATGGAAACACACTCCTATAACTAAGCACTTCATGTGGGTGTTGGCCCTTTTCCTTCACTGTGAGCAGGACGTCATGTGGGTGTTTGACAAACAGCATCACAGAGGGTAGTTGGAAATACTTCTTACAACATACATTGTGGAGACAGGCAAACAAACAGGAGGGGGATGTTCCAGACATGGAGACAGAATGTAAGTATTGCTTTTCTACATTGGAAGTAATGTTGGTTTAACAGGGTTTGTGTGAATATGACTGTTCTACATGATTTAAAGTCTGGCATGACAGTGTTATGTGGTTGAGGAAACTCTCACACGTAGGGCTATCTCCAGACTGGCCAGAGTTTGGAGTCTTACAGGTCGTGTGTTACTCACACATTTCCTATCTTTAGAAATGCAGTAGCATACTCTGATGATTGCAGTCAGTACATGGTGACATCCATGTGAGTTACTGACTTCATATCCCTAAGAAGAGATATGTCACAATAAACCCTGTTACACCAGGGATTTTCTCAGTTTATCACAGCAATATGTCAATATTGGCCCTGTGTTTGTGCCTCTGTCCCCCAGGTCTGTCACCCTTTGTCCATATGTCATGCAATAAGAGGTGCATATGTACAGAATATCATTATTTACTGACATCATACCTGATAACAAGCCAGTGAGATATCAGACTGCTAGACATGTTATGTATAGTAGGCCTTAGATTTGAGGACAAAACCTGGACATTCTGTTGTAGTCTGTACAGTAGTGAGCTTGTGTACTTATGGTGATTGTTGACAGAGTGTGTATTGTGAATATGTTACTTGGCCTGTGTACAGACTGTGGTAGATGTCATTGCTCTTGGTCCTGTTCTATCTGACGTTGCATTCTGCTCCAGTTTACAGTACTCTATCAGCATATATGTTTGTAGGGCCAGACTGAGACATGTCCCATACCACAGTCAAGCATCAGACTACACTGTGTATTGGGTCAGTATATGCAGGGTTAGTGTGTGAGTGGCACATATGAGGATGGTTTTGTTCACACAGTTCCATATAGTGTACTATTAATTAGGCTTACCATAATGTAAATGTGACTGTGTTGAGATTGGTTGTGGGTATGCACTTTCACAGTGGGGTCTTTTACTCCATGCTGTTACATGCCTGTAGTGCCTGCTATATTTTCAAGTACATGTGTATTCTCCCATAGGAAACTAGGATCAGTGTTGTGGCAGTCTGCCTGTAGTTTGCATAGTGCTTTGTGACATGCCTAGCAGCTCAATGTATTTACCTAGTGTGATGTTATGGCCAGATATTTGTCAGATGTACTGTTGCCTGGCCACCATAAGTGTTGTGTATTTCTGAAAAAGCAGTGGGATGCTGTGAAGATGTATGTCACTAACTAGTGGGACATATGTGGGCTTGGGATCTCCGCTTCTCCAGTTAATATGTGTTAGGACAGACAGGAGTGTGTGAATGCATCAACTGTGTGTGCTTATCTATTCCAGTACTTTTGTGATATCCCCATTTACATGGCTGTAAACATCCACTTTGTCTTGCTTGGTCCACAAGTCTTGCACTAAAGAGTTCTGTGTATACCTCTGGACTAACCAGATTGTGTCAGACTGTCCACGTTTTTGGTCATATCTCTGCTGTATTCCATAGGACTATTACTGTGATTTGTGTGGTACTTCACTATGATGATCTTATGATGTCTGTCAGTAACTGATGGTGTACATGTCAGTATCAGAAGTGACTTCGCACACTTCCTGTCTGTTGACACAACCCCTGTTACTGTAGCAACATTCTAAATTTATACCTCCAATAATTATATTACATCCCCTTGCACTAAGAGGTTGTGACTATTGGTGCTGAGGTATGACTCCACTACATGTTATGGGCATATGTTATTTATATATATCTATATCTATCTATCTATATATATATATATATATATATATATATATATATATATATATATATATATATTACTATTTATATATATATATATATATATATATATATATATATATATATATATATATATATATATATATATATATGAATATATATGTGTGTATGTACATGTATACATATAGGTTCATAGGTTCATAGGTAGGTACTAGGCTATTGGCCCTAAGGCCTATATAAGCCCAGCCAATGGTACCCTGGCTTTTGCCACCCAAGAAAATTATCTTCCTGTGCCACTGTCGAGCAGAGCCACAGAAGTGATCCCCGGGGTGAATTTCCTATCTTTCATCCAATCATCAAGAATTTTCTTGAACAGTGCTAATGAGGAGCTTTGTTTGATATAGATAGGTAGTTTGTTCCAGAGTATGGGAAGTCTCTGGGACAGGAATCTATCCCTCCAGCATGTTCTTTTTATTGTGGTGACGAGGTTTAGGTCCCTAGAGCATGTAGCTTGTAGGGACTGGGATTTCTTTAAGTGGAGCATGTCTAAAAGCTCTGGGTTTGACATAGCTTTGTGTGTTAGGCAGAGATCGCCTCTGAGTAGGCGATATGCAACGGAGTAAAGCTGCAGTTTTTTTAGACGGTCTGCATAGGGCATCTCTTTGAAGCCAGTAATCCTCTTTGTGAGGTATTTCTGTGGCCTTTCCAGTTGTTGTAGATGTCTTGTGAGGTACATACCAAAAGGGGTATTGTACTCTATAATGGGTCTAATGAGTGACGAGTAGAGGGGAACAATGACCTCTTTTTTCCTGGATGAGAAACCTTTTGTGATGAGGTGTGCCACATAGAAGGATTTCCTGACTACTCTGGCGATGTGATTATCAAAGGAGAGACTACTGTCCACCTGTGTCCCAATGTCTCAACACACTTTTGGTGTTAAGTAGACTACCACCTACGTGGTAGTTCATGGGTACTGAGTTTTTACCAAAAGGAATGACAATGCACTTTTTGGCATTGAGCTTGAGGCCATGGCTTTGACACCAGGCATCTGTCTCAGCAAGGCCCTTTTGTAGGATGTCCACATCTTTTGGAGTTTTGATTATGGCTCCTAGTTTGCAGTCATCTGTGAACTTCGTTAGCCAAAGACCTTCTGTGTTGGCCTGTACTTCAGAGAAGTAGATACCAAGGTACTCCACTTGTCACTGGTCTGAAGCTGGATTTGGAGTCTGCTACTTTCACAGTGTGGGTTCTGTCAGTGAGCCAGTTGGCAACCCATCTTGTGACATAGGGATTTATACCTAGTTTAGTGAGTTTATCTATAATTCCAGAGTGGGGGATGGTGTCAAAAGCCTTGGCGAGATGTAGATAGGCTGTGTGAACCACCTTACCCTCATCTACGGCTTTGGTGACTGCTTCAAAGAAGTCTATCAGGTTTCGGAGACATGATCTGCCTTTTACAAACTCGAACTGAGTGGGGTCCTGAGTTTGGAGATTACCAATGTCATTGTTTATAAGTTCCATGATGATACACTCCATAGCCTTGCAGACCAGGCTCGTTAGGCTAATTGAGCGGTAGTTTCCGAGGTCTGTGGTGGCTGCCCCTTTGTGAAGTGGGATAACTGTCACTGTGCACATTCAGTGGGCACATAGCCTGAGGTGAGGCTATGATTGAACATGGTGCTTAGGTGGGGTGCCAGTTCGTTCTGTAGTTCATGTAGAACACAGCCTGGGATGCAGCCTAGGATGTCATCAGGTCCCATGGATGCTGTGTTCTTGGCTTTGGATAGTGTGTTTTTTACCTGTGCAGTCGTGATTACAGGAACTTTGCATTCTTCTGGTATAGAGATGGGTCCTTTAGGGGATGACAGAGGGGTAAAGTTAGCACTGAACCTATCTGCCAGGATGTTGGCAATATCCGTTGGTTCTGTATATTTAGTGCCATTGTGCTGTAACTCAGAGCAGATCTGAGTGTTGCCATTGAGATTCTTGACATAGCTATAGAATGCTTTGTGGTTGTCTTTAGAGTCAGTGGCGATTTTGTTTTCATAACTAGCTTTGGATGATTTTATATATCCATATCCTACATGAGTGTTGTATATACCTTCTCAGATGTATCCCACCATATTTATCTATGTGTATATTTAGATATAACAAAATACTGATTCAACACTATACTGATTCTACACTATTTTCACTAACAAGTACTAAACAATTGTAGAAGTCAGAGCAGTTGTTCACTACTATTCAGTATGTGTACTGAAAGATATATTAGAAGAAACAACAAACATCTTCACAGCTGTGATGGCTTACTGGTTCATAGGTTCATAGGTAGGTACTAGGCTATTGGCTTTAGGGCCTATATAAGCCTAGCCAAAAAGGTACCCTGGCTTTCACCACCCAAGAAAATGATTTTGCTGTGCCCCTGTTGAGCACAGCCACAGAAGTGATCCCCCGGGGTGAATTTCCTATGAATTTCCTATTTCCCATCCAATTATAAAGATTTTTCTTGAAGAGTGCTAAAGAGGAGCTTTGTTTGATATAGATAGGTAGTTTGTTCCAGAGTATGGGAAGCCTCTGGGACAGGAATCTATCCCTCCAGCATGTTCTGTTTATTGTGGTGACAAGGTTTAGGTCCCTAGGGCGTGTAGCTCAAAGGGATTGGGATTTCTTTAAGTGGAGCATGTCCAACAGCTCTGGGTTTGACATAGCTTTGTATGTTAGGCAGAAATTGCCTCTGAGTAGGTGATATGCGATGGAGTAAAGCTGGAGTTTTTTGAGATGGTCTGCATAGGGAATCTGTTTGAGGCTGGTAATCCTCTTTGTGAGGTATTTCTGTGGCCTTTCCAGTTGTTGTAAATGCCTTGTGAGGTACATACCAAAAGGGGCGTTGTACTCTATAATGGGTCTAATGAGTGACGAGGAGAGGGGAATAATGACCTCTTTTTTCTTGGATGAGAAACCTTTTGTGATGAGGTGTGCCACATAGAAGGATTTCCTGACTACTACGGCGATGTGATTATCCAAGGAGAGACTACTGTCCCTCTATGTCTCAAGGTCTATTATCACATTTTTGGTGTTAAGTAGACTACCACCTATGTGGTAGTTCATGGGTACAGAGTTTTACCAAAAGGGATGATAATGCACTTTTTGGCATTGAGCTTGAGGCCATGGTTTTGACTCCAGGCATCTGTCTCAGTGGGGCCCTTTTGTAGGATGCCCACATCATTAGGCATTTTGATTATGACATTTAGTTTGCAGTCATCTGCGAGCTTCCTTCGCCAAAGACCTTCTGTGTTAGCCTGTACTTCTGAGACGTAGATACCAAACAGGAGACAACCCAGGACTGAACCCTGTGGTACTCCACTTGTCACTTGTCAGAAGTCAGATTTGGAGTATGCTACTTTCACAGTGTGGTTTCTGTCAGTGAGCCAGTTGGCAACCCATCTTGTGACATAGGGATTTATACCTAGTTTAGTTAGTTTATCTATAAATCCAGAGTGGCGGATGGTGTCAAAAGCCTTGGCGAGATCTAGATAGGCTGTGTGAACCATCTTACCCTCATCTATGACTTTGGTGACTGCTTCAAAGAAGTCAATCAGGTTTAGGAGACATGATCTGCCTTTTAAAAGCCCAAACTGGGTGGGGTCCAGAGTTTGGAAATTACCAATGTCTTTGTTTATAAGTTCCATGATGATACATTCCATGGCCTTGCAGACCAGGCTCGTCAGGCTAATGGGGCAGTAGTTCCTGGGGTCTGTGGTGGATCCCCCTTTGTGGAGTAGGATAACCATCGCTATGTGTCATTCAGTGGGCACAAAGCCTGAGGTGAGGCTATGACTGAACATGGTACTTCGGTGGGGTGCCAGTTCATTCTGTAGTTTGTGTAGAACACAGCCTGGGATGTTGTCAGGTGGTCCCATGGATGCTTTGTTCTTGGCTTTGTAGAATGTGGTTTTACCTGTACAGCCGTGATTACAAGAACTTTCCATTCTTCTGGTATAGAGATGGGCCATTTAGGGGGTGAGAGGGGGGGGGTAAAGTTAGCACTGAACCTATCTGCCAGGATGTTGGCAATATCAGTTGGTTCTGTATATTTAGTGCCATTGTGCTGTAATTCAAAGCAGATCTGAGTATTGCCATTGAGATTCTTGACATAGCTATAGAATGCTTTGTGGTTGTCTTTAGAAACAGTGGTGATTTTGTTTTCATAACTAGCTTTGGAGGATTTTATGAGGGATCTCAGCTTCTTAGTGAGGCTGACCAGGGAGTTCCTCCAATCATGGGATTTTACTCTTTTTTGCAAAAGTTCCTTTCTTCTGTTGTAGAGTTTGTTTATGGCAGGGGACCACCAGACTGGCTTCCTTTTTTTGGAGGATAGCATCTTGGTTCTGTTAGGGATAGCATGATCCATGCACTCACGTAAGTGATTATAAAGTGTATTTGTGTGGGATTCAGCAGTCGTACCTCTGTTGTCTTTATGAGTATCGTGAAGTTTGCCACTTCTATCTTAAGAAGCGTGAAGTTGGCTTTGTAGAAATTTTTTACGGTGGTTTCCTAATGGGGGGTGGAGGTGGGATCTGGATGTCTAGGGTGATTAGCTTGTGGTCAGATCTGATCAATGTGGAATTGACCTCTGGTGTGGAACACCGGTCACTCATGTTGGTAATGACCAGGTCTAGGATATTGCTGCCCCTGGTGGGGGTGTGAATAAGTTGATCCAAGGCACTGGAATTTATGAATTCCAGAAAACGTTGAGCAAAAGAGTTGGTACATGAGTAGTTTTCCCAGTTAATGGTGGGGTAGTTGAAATCACCCATTATTAGGGTGTTAGGTTGTACCCTAATATTTTCCAGTGTATCAAGAAATGAGGAGTGGGAATCCTGGGGCATGGTGGGGGATCTGTAGCAAGCTATAATTTGGACTGCGGTCTTGCCCAGAGTTAGTTGCACATACCTCTCAACTTATTAATGCAACAAATCTTTACAAAGCTTGACAAAACGGGTGTACAAATAGGGACATATTTTAAATATTGCTCTTATAAACTTAGAAAGTTGCTAGAGTAGCCGGATTTGTTTTAATATACATTTTCTGACAGATTTGAAGTCTGAAACTAAAATGTATTTCATTATTTAGTGACTACAATCCTGAGATCATCCCAGTGATTTCTCAGGAAAATAGAGGAACAGGCCAAAAATATGAGCCAAAAATCTGGGCGTTCTGTGTAAATCTGTACAGTTGAGAGGTATGCTTGGATAATCTCGGATGCATTATGCTGAGCAATTAGCCTGGAGGTGTGGATATCCTTAATGAATATGGACGCGCCTCCGCCTTTAGTGTTTCGGTCCAGGTTAGGTGGTCAAAAGGTGTGGTATGAATTATAGCCTGGTAATACAGGGGTGCCCTCTGGAGCCTTGAACCAGGTCTCTGTCACTGCACAGATGTCAATGTTCTCCATTTTAAGGAGTGCCTCGAGTGAGTGCATTTTGAGGTTTAGACTTCTAGCATTGAGTAGCATTACCCTCAGATTTTGCTTGCTTGTACCTGTTACAGTGGTGAATTTGACATTTGAACCTTGCCTAAAAAATGCACTATATGGGGTGGCAAGAGTCTTAGCCAGTATCCGGAATCCCAAGTGCAACAGGTGCAGGCCATCTCTGACAAGGCATCATGGTCTGTCGATCATGTCACCCCAGGCAGACAGATACTGAATCCCCTTAGAATGATACCAGAAGCTTAGCCAATTGTTGAAGTCAATCATTTTGTCCTTGTACTGTGGTATCATTCTGGGTGATGGCAGGATGCTACTCAGGGCTAGAGTCATACCTGCCTGGGCTACAAGATCGGGCCTCCATGTCTCTTTTCATGTAGTGCAGGGAGGTACATCTCAGGTCATTCACACCAACATGGACAATGACAGAATCATATTTGTACTTGTTGTGGAGTGACCTGAGGGCATGCATTATGTGACAGATCCTGGCACCTGACAGGCAGCTGACAGTAACTTTCTCCCTATTTAGCCTGGTGAGTGGAACATCGGTGTGCCTGACTATAGAGTCACGTATGACTAGAGTGTTGGGCACATTGATATGCCTTATGGGCTGTGGTTGGGTGGCACACTGAGTTTGTGGGCTATGTGTCATTTGGGTTGTTTTTGGGGGTAGAGGTTGCTTGCATTTCTGCATTGGAGCTCTCTGTTGCTTGGGCAGATTTTTATTGAGAGCCTCCGTGAATGTAGGTGTGTGTTTTGTGTTTCTATGTGTGTGTTTTGGTGGTGTAGGTTTTGAGGGACTATGTGATGAGTGTGGTGTGGTGCAAGTGTTTACCCTCTCATCTTGACTGTCTAGTCCAGTCTTGGGTGAAGAGAGCTTTGCTTCCAGTTTGGCTATATAAGTGCATCTCTCACAGGTTGTAGTGTTGGGTGGTAGGAAAGGGATGTCTGTGTACATGAGGCAATTGCTCCATTGCTCCAAGATGCCCAGATGCATCAGGTAGACAGGAAAAAACACCGGGAGCTGACCCATAGACATGCCTGGATAGGTGCTTATTTATTAAGTACTAAAAACTGTTTTCCTCTAGACAAGTGAGGAAAGATGAGCGCTGTAGTAAATTGTAGCTTATTAGTGCTTACAATGAGTTCTGAACAAGTGCTTAGCTCAAAGAAACAGATTTGAGTGCTAAAACTAAAAAAATGGCTAGTTCTAAGGGTACATTTATAGAGCAGACTTTATGGTGCTGGGAATATTTTAACCCTAGCTAAGCGGCAATGCATAAAGTTTATTTATTTATTTTTTAATATATCAGTAGCAAATGAGCAAACTGATTTAAACAAATTAACCAATTAAACAATAAAAAGCTAAAAACTGAGCCCCATTCCAACAGTCTTCAATCAGACAAGTTCTAACTGCACACGCCTGCACTAGGGTGCAGGGGAATCTTCTCCAGAAAAAGATGGCCTGGATTAATGCTCAAGTTATACAAACAAAGCTAGATTCAGCAGGTCTGAATCTAGTCTTGTGCTACAGCAAACAAGGTGTACAAATTTCAGAAAGAAACAGTTCAAATAAGCAGGCACAAGTTAAGAAGTAGTTAACTGCTGTGACTATAGTGTACAGGGTCCTGGTTTCAAGACTTGCAAGACATTTTTATTTTTTTGCTAGGCAGAACAAGGACTGTTAGATACAGAGTGGTTAAGACAGTTTTGAGCAGCTTTAAGTGGGTTTGTATGGGTTTGCATGACGGTAAGCGGTGCTAATGTACAGTTAAATGAAAAGGCGCGTACACTGTGTAGGCTTCGCTTACCAGTGCGCAACTGTGCTTAGCATTTATATTTAAGCAAAGCTTACACCTGCATTCCAGTCTGATGAAATAGCAGGGTAAGGACATCTTTAATAAGTGTATTTAATTCCATGTACATAACATGCTTCTATGTGCTGTCATTACAGTAGCAAGGGGTGTGAGTATACTGTATGGGACACCTGAGTATATATGGCTAGTACAACAATATTTTCTCTTGGTATGTGTTTCATACATAGGTAGTATCCCAGGTTATATGCAGTCATACTTGCATGTATTGTATCATTATGTTACTACTGTTAACAGTGCTTTCCTAAGTAAGAGTAGACTGCAGATTGTAGTACTGGAACCATACACCCCTGAATGCAAAGCTGGACTCTGAGTACTGACTTCTTGGTGTGTGAGCTGTGTGCTATTACGTATTTGCTACTGGATATTGATCTGATATGTGGATATTAACTGTAGACTACTATGTGTACAGGACATGTCATTGAGAGCTGCTGTCATGTAATAATGGCAAACCTATCAGTGTCAGATGTCTATCTGGCAAAACATTCATCCTAATGCATCCTAATGCATAACCTGTTGGCTAGCTGATTTCTGTCTGTCCTCTGTACAGCTGTGCAGATGTCAGGTATCCATTTTGGCTGCCTACAGGCAATCTATGCTTGACTGATAGTGACATGTCTGCCCAGCTGTGTTATGAATGCCACAGCTAGGAAACCCCACCGTGTATGCACCGCATGCCATGGATACCTCTACTAGACTACCACAGTCAACAGAACATGCTTGAGTACAGGTCTCCAACCCAGACACTGTCCATGTTATGTAAAATATGTTGCATACATGTCAATTGGAGCACCTCACTGGCCCTCTGCAAGAGAAAATCAGATGATTGGATCTTGCATTTAATTGTCACCCTGGGGATCACTCAAGTAGCATCAGTTGATAGATGGCCTGCTGACAAATGTCAGGTGGCATGATACCAGTGTACCCACATCCCCTATTCTTCTTATCTCTCCATGGACATTAGCCTGGTACATACCTAGGAACACCTGCACCTATGGACCCCAGTACTGACAAATGTGTCAGTGTGCATTACTGAGAATAACAGTGTCTGTGTGTTTGTAAACTTGTAGTTGATAATACCCTGAGGGCCTTCTCACCCACTACACCCCTACTGCCATAGTTAGAAATGGCTGCTGCTGTAAAGGACATTAAATGTACCTTGTTACACTCTTAACCATATGGGCTACCTGGAGCTTGCAGTACCAGCATAACCCTGTTGTACAAATGGGTAGATAGGCATGGGCTACCCTCTGAGTCCTGCCTAGTGTGTGTATGTGTGCAAGTGTGTATATTTGTAGGATACAGCATTCTGAGGCCACATTCTCCAAATACTATACATCTTGTCATACATTCTAAAGGATATTGATGTGCTGACATTAGGAGAGCCATGACAAACCCTTACCCTACTATACCTGTGGCATGTGCAATAAATGCATATCCCTGTAGTAGCACTGATTAGATAGACAAGGGGTTGTATTGCAGTCCTGGTCAATATGTGATTATGGCTATGTCAGAGCATTATCATGGGTTTCAGTGAGTAAAATATCCAATGTGGGGTGTGGGTGCTGGGTATACTGTTTTTACACAATTTTACCCCCAGTACATGCCCCAAGGTCCACTGTATGAGGACCACTCTCACCATCAAACATACAGATAACTGATTAAACTATCCAGCCCAATGATGCATGTGCTGTGTGCAAATTCTCTGTAAGAGAATGGACTCACTGACCAGGTAGTTAGCACTGATAAACCCAGGTCTCTCAGATGTGTCTATGACTGTTATGTGTTTGTTATTGGGTATATGACAGTATGTCATACTACGTATTGTTCATTAACACCCAGTACATCCCCCATTACCGTATTGTACAAGGCCTGGTGATGTTCTTCACTTAACAAGAAACTCGGGACATGCCTCATCCTAAAAGCTGTGTGGTGTGTGCAATTAAGGCCAAACACATTAGTAGCAATACGTATCTAGGTAGGGGTTCTACTTTCAGTGTTGCCAAGTAAGTGTGTGCATATGTGAAGGGATCTACGTCAGTTTGCAGGTGGTCATTTGTCCGAGAACTGACTAGCAAATGCTAACATTTCAAAGGAATCATCTTGTGGAAATTAATTCCATAAAAACTAGGAGTAGATGTGTAAATGCCCTCTTCCCCACTGTGCAGTTGGTATATATAGTTGGGTATGGATGTTGTGAGCACAGCCACCCTAATTGGGGTTATTGTTGTGTGTATCTCCTCGCTTAGTCTGCTGTAATACTGGAAAGTTTATGTTAACAGGTTAAGTAGTTGTCAATCACACTATGCGTGGTTCTATGCCACCCCATACCCTCCAAAGTGGAGGTCTGTTCCACCCACACCAGCACACCTATGTTTACCAACTCCAGGACTGCACTACATTGGGGAAGAGGACATATACCCTGCCAGTACCATTGTCAGTGACATTAAACTAGCAGACTGATTATTTACTGATGTGATATTTTTCCTGTTTTGTCTTGGTGGAATTACATAGGCTAAAACGAGTTCACTACAAAATTAAGTACATCCATGTGTACAGTATTCTCTGTCTATTGCATCAACACCAAAGCCTCTGTGTGTGTGTGTGTTATTCACAAACATTTGATGTGTGCCACCCAGTACACTTACCATTGTCCACTGTAGAAGAGCTGCTGACATCACCCACCATGCTCTCACCTGTATACACCCCTCAGACCTATCAGCCATGTGGCACATGCAGTAACTGTTACACAGACCTGTTACTTGTGTTCAGCTGTACCCAGGATATAACACAGTCAAAGTGTCACCACAGTGCCATACCCCTTGAAGGAAACAACAGCAGATCAACATCCTGCTGACACATAGACACCTACAACACAAACTGAATACATTATGGAGACCACAATCAGTCAGTGTTAATAACAGCTATAATGCATCATGGCTGGACAACTACACATCCTGACGTAAGCATTAAACTTTTCAGCTGAAAACATGTTACACAGCATTACATTGCTAAACCTTAGTACATTCACCCTGTGCATCCATATTAGCATGTCCATGCATCGATGGTATGGATGACAGGGATGTAGCACAGGTATCGTCACATGCACAGGGTGTGTTGTGGGTTTGCCAAAGACCTAGGCTGAGCCATTTGGTTGACATCATGTGTGTGTGTTAGGGGGTTTCATTATCAATTGGGCTGTGCAGATGTGGTGTGTGTAGGTATGGAGGTGCCCTAGCTGTGTTTGTGATGTATGTGCGTATGTATGCACACAGTTCTGCCATGTGGCTGCCCTATACAGGGGTTTGTTGGACAGCTGCAGACCATACATGGCAGGGTGTACAGTTCACTCTGTCTGGCCACGGACATGACAACTGTGCCTGCCAGGGGTTACATGTGCAGTACCAGGTACAAGCCCAGATATGGTACTTTCCCTGATGATGAAAAATGTCCGCTGGATCCGGGTCCCTGTTGGGACCAGCCTAGACCATGTGCATGTGGCCTGCTGTGTTGTGGTGTGGACAGCACCCCCCTGTAGTGCTGGTGCTGGTACTGCCGCTATGGGAGCGGCTGTGACTTGTTGCACGTCCACGTAGACCTCCACCTGTTGGTGTTGCTGACCTTCGTCTACATGGCTGTCGCCCTACTCCCACCATATGCTCTAACACAGACATTGCACAGTGGAGGATTCCCACCATCTCATCCAACAGTCTATCCAGGACCTCTGCAAAATAATGGTGGGCACCTGCAAGATCATGGATGTTGTCAAGTACAGCAGAATGAGTAGCCCTCTTAAGCCTCAGACTCTGCCTGATATAATGTTCTATACATTTCTGTGCCTCCATGATGGACCAAAAAATGCGTCTGGTGACACCTGCTGTGGCACTTCTGCCAGGGGCATGATGGTCAGCAGCCCTCCTACGAGCACCCTTGTACATCTGCCTATGTGGTACTTTGCTGGTCATCCGGCTATGGCTGCTGTGTACAGGCACATGTGCCATAGTCACCATACTGTCCTGTCCCATGCCACCACCCACCAACTGTCCCTCATCTATGGCCACTGGTGATGGGGTATGTATAGGCATTGTGACTCTGTGCGGGGATGGGGTGGATAAAAAAGGGATGTCAACCGATGGCACAGCTTCAGCTCCTGACAAACCTGCCTGTGCCTCACATCATTGGCAGAGTCTGTATGGACACTAACATCAGTTTGCCTTCAGGAGGGACCCTGACGCACCTCGCCACCTGTGAGGGGAAATCAAAAAATGTAATTTAAGACATGTACGTCATTGCTTCCCTCTACACACACACACACACACACACACACACACACACACACACACACACACACACACACACACACACACACACACACATACACACACACACACACACTTACAGGTGAGGTGGCACAAAGATATTACACAGAATTCTCATTACCCAACAGTCAACATGCATGACATATGGCACTCAGCATGCACTGCAGCTATACTCAGTCCTTGTTACCAACATTATACATCTCTGTGATGCATGAGTTGTGTTAGTAGGTGATGCACCTTCCCCTGGAACACACTGCACCCATGTACACAGTATTGCTGTGCACCTGGTCAGCACCCTGGCATGTACTGTGCACCATACCTCACGAGTGTACATACCATTGCTGAATGTGTATATGTGTGGCAGTTATGTTTGCTCTATTGCTCAAAAGCCCTATGTGTTTGTCTGAGACATACCTGGAATGATATGAGGACAGATGTCAAGTAGTGAATGCCTGACCTCTGATTTGCAGATCTCATCATCAGCAGTGCATGTATGAGCCATAAAATCCAATTACACTGACAACCTTCAAAGCTTACTGTGGCTATGAGGAGTGTACACACCCTTTTTGACATGCCAGCCTCTTCCATGATACGCAGTGGGGGCCACAATACTGCATATGTTAATATTACACACACCTGATATGTGACATATGACCTGTGCAATCAAATGCAGTATCAAACAAATGTGTTAGTTGTGCAAATGCTGATTGAGATACATACAATATGTGGGTTGCATAAGTGTGCACACCCTTAACATGATGGTTTGTTGCAGCATCTGTTATTTGAACTACAGCAGTCACTATTCCTGGAAGGAGTATACTAGCATGGCCCATCTTCACTTGTCATTATTTGGTCACTCCACCCTACAAATGTCCCCCTACTCTGCTGAATTTCAAAGTCAGCTCATGTGCACAGCCCTTGGAGGTCACACTGTACCTTCACTATTGCTGTAAAGTCAGGGTTATGTCTGGCACAATTCATGACCTTGACTGTGTTCAGATACAGCCATTCTTAGCGAGCTTTGGATGTATGCTTCAGTTCACTGTTGTGTTTCAGGATGACACCCCTCCCCATCCTCAGCCTTATTGCAGATGCTTGACAACTATGGGCCACACATGAGTATAATTTTGCAGTGTTTCAAATTCAGAATGCCATGTCTACTGGCCTAGTTCCTGCTAATGAACAGCAAACCTATAGGTGTACACTGGCACCAGCAAGGTACAGATGGGGATGATGGGCCTGAGGTGGAGTGAGGTGTTGCTTGTGCACCACATGTATCTTTATTAATACTGTCTATAGGGTTCAGCCTTGGTCTCAGTACACCATTACACATTGTAACACATGCCTTTGGGAGACTTGATGTTATGCATATGCTACCTGTAGAGAGCCCTGGATGATGTTTCCTATGGAACAACTCTTCCATCTGATTACCCTAACCCATAGACCACACTTATGAAGCGTCTAGGCAATTGTTGACATGGGTACTGCAGAGGCAGTACTTGCTTGACATTCCTGCACGTCCCTCAGTGTTGCTGTATGTTTCTGAGCAGCCTCTATGACCAGTTTGCAGCATGTGTTGTCATCTGTCTTGGATGGGCATCTGTTTATTTTTTACATTAATGTTGTCCCATATTTCATAGTCACATACATGACTGTCTGCACAGTTTGCCATGGTATATACAATGGTGAGGTAAGGCTATGTCTCCCACTCCTGAGTGCTACCTTTCAGATATGGGATCCATTCCATGGTTTGTAAGATGTGTGCAAGCCATGGCTGCCTCTTTTGCAGGTGAGTGGGCAAATGTCATGGACATACTTCTTGGACAGCAGACCATTACTTGGTGTGACATTGAGGCCCTGTATTTGATGGAAGGTGCGTATTCAAAAAGAGTGAATGCTGTCAGTACCTCAAAAGCTGCTTCCACAATATGTTATTTGGAGTGTGTGCACACATATGCTTACAGTGTTTAAGGTATGTATTCCCCATATTTATTGTCCTAACATAGGATTCCATATTACACATTCATTCCTCATGTTAGAATCACATTACAGGATGTAAAAGGTGTGGAATGTGGTATTGTGATATGCCGTTCTGTAGATCTGTAACAGTTGCAATTGTAATAGTGGTGTATATACTCTTGTAGCCACTGTATAAGGGTAATGTTTCAGACATGCCCCTACTGCAGGCCATTTGTCTCAGCATTATGTTCATCTCTGTCCACACATCTTGCACTGACAGGTTGTTAGCTATACTGCAGGAATCTTACATACCCTTCAGATATGCCACCATGGTGACCACTGTGATGCAGTGCAGTTAACAGCAACAATAAGTGAACATGTACATCATGCATTATGGGTAAGTGTGTTAAATGTGTGCATGGCAAATAGCATGGCCATAACATGGCCCGTGTATTGGCAAACCTGAACAAAACAACTCCATACTCACCAGCCACAGGCTGCTGCCCCAGTTGTCTACCAGAGAGACCTACATAGTTGTGTGAGAGATGTAATGTCAGTTGCCACACCTGTGGCATTTATACAGGGTGGGAGCAGCATTTCAGTACATCAACAGTACAAACCCCCAATACTAGCGATTATGCACATCTGTTCATTACTACACTGCAGCAACAGACTATGTTATCTGACATATACATGAAAATACTTTACAGATAAAGATGGATAAGCAACAGTGGTCTACTCATGTGCCCTGGGGCCTTACCTGCATGCTTCTCATCCATTGTGTGGGTAGTACCCACCTCCACAATGCTAGCATCAGGTTCCTGGCTTGGCTGGTGGGCGGGTGCCCCAAGGCTGGCGAGGAGCTCCTCAGCATGTGTCAGTGGGGGCTGGATGGCATGACCCCCACCTGTGGCTAGCTGGGTCCTCCTAACTGCAGCAGCATGCTAACAGGCATGGCGGATGAGATCAGTTCAATGATTTTGCACCTACTCATAACTGTGGTTTTGCAGGTCGACATCGTTTACCCTGTAGATGAGCTCATTCTACAGGGCAGTCCACTCCTGCAGATCATAGGCATAACATCCAAAGAGGGTTCTGTGATGTTGTACAAGGAAGTTTACGATAATATCATTCTCCTGGGGAGTATACGCAGAGAGACGCTCATGGGACATGGTACCTGGAAGACAAAAACAGGAAAAAAGGTCTGAGGACCTCATACTGCAAGGATATAATAGTTGTTAACTGACATCTCTCCCCCCACCATATCTGCAATAATAATATGAACACACAAATCAATGGGTATGTTTACACCAAACCTACTGTTGGGAAAGATATCCTATTGTTCAGCAAATATTGAAATGTGTTACTATTCATGTTCCATGTTGAATCACTTATCATTTGTGGCCTGTTGCTATCAGTGTAACCTGCATGCCGTTGTAATGGCCACTGTGGTTCCATATATGCATGTGTTCTGTTTGCTATGCAACTGTTCCACATCTGGTGTTTTGGGTTAATGGGGATATCTATGCATGCTGTTATAGCTAATCCTGGATTGTGTTGACTATTACTAACCCACATATGTTCTAAAACTGCAACACAATAGCATGTTTGGGAAGGCCGTTCCCAGCAGACCCACCTCTCCCACATCATCTAACCATGGCACTGGGCCACAGCTCATCTGGTGCCCACCGCGGGACCTCCTCATCCGCTGTTCCTGCACTACCTTTAGGTAGAACCACCTCAGGGGATGGGACTCGTCCCCCCCCCTGGGAGGGGGCACAGACAGGATCCTGTCACCTGAAGTCAGGTCCAGGGTCTAGTGCATAGGGAGCTCTACAGAGAATTGGGAGATCTGCTACACCAGCTTGAGGGCATCATGGCACAATTAAAGGGTCAGCTTGCCCCTCCTGCTCAGCCCTGAGCACAGCCACCTTCAGGGTTGTGAAGGTGCAGTGGTGATTGCCCATGGGTGGGGACCTCAGTCCCACTGTTTCCATTTGGGGGCTCATGGGTTTCCAATTTCCAAACACTACTCCCCGTCCAAGGTGTTTACCCCTCACATGTGTCATAGACTGCCCCTGTATGCTATCTTGTCTGTCTTCTGACCCAACTTAACTCCCCAAATATACCTACTATCCTTCCTCAATGTCCCACTCTCACCTTAACAAAAAAGGTCAATCTGTTCCAAAAAAGAATTTCACACCATACATAAACTGCCCATTTCACAACCACTTACAACTGCTTAAAAGTGCCTTAATCAGTCTGTATCCAATAGCCCTTGTTCTGGCCAGCAAAAAAAATATTAGCCTTTGCTAGTGCCTAACCCAGGACCCTGCAATTTACCACTAAGCTAGCTGAGCTGCAGATATGTGTGATGTTTTCTCAAACATATCATGCATCACAGTCATTCAACAGTAGGGAAAATGTATTTATATATATATATATATATATATATATATATATATATATATATATATATATATGTGTGTGTGTGTGTGTGTGTGTGTGTTTTATATATATATATATATATATATATATATATATATATATATATATATATATATATATATATATATATGGATTCAGACATCAGATTCACACTCTGAACCTCCTTCCTCCACAGCTGAAGTGTTCTGCCTTGCTACAAAACAGAGCATCATGACATGTGGACACAGTCTAAACTTAGGGGAGATATACAGGGACAGATTGTAGATATGCCTATTACAAACCTATGAAGTTTGTGCATGATACATTTCACATTATCATGACTGTTCTGAAGGTGGTGGGGTCTGAAACTCATGTCTATCATGACATCATTACTTCCACCGTCAGCTATTTGCCAGACTAATATAGATGTTTGGAGGAACAGAACAAACACTATGATGGCTTAAATCTTGACATTCTGTGCATATCTGCACAGTTGTCAGGTATGTCCCACTCCCCACAGGGTCAGATGCTATGTCCATAGCAGTTGTTCAGCAGGACATCATTACAGCAAGTCTTGATGACACATATAAATCTTTCAACATCATCTATCCCATTATTACAGACCAAGTACTACATTCAATTACATGCTGACATGTTTCACATACCTGTTTTATTATTGTGCTCTCTTCTGTGTACCAGTTTGATGTCTTCCTTGTTTGTTTTAGTATTTTTGTTTTTTTAATATTATTTTTGTTTTTGCTTTTTTTTATTTCTCTCTCTATCTCTCTCTCTCCACTACAGGGATTCAGCTGGTTTGAATAGGTTGCAGCTTGGCTTTTGTAGGTGATGCTCATGATCAGGTGATGGCCTCTGCACCAACTGGTGTTCCCCACTTGCTAATTGCATGCGACCAGGTGTGTAGTACTTCCAATAGCCAATGTTCCAAACAGCTTTTACCTTTCCTAACACAAAATCACCTTCTTACTTCCACCCAACATGGCTTCCGCCCCAGCCATAGCACCATGACTGCCTTACTATCCTTCCTTGAAACAGTTAACCGAGCCCGAGACTCTGGACTCCTTGTATCCACAGTACTACTAGATCTATCCAAAGCCTTTGACACCATCTCCCATACACACCTACTCTTTCATCTCGCCAACCTTAATCTCTCCCCACATACTCTTTCCTGGTTCTCCAGCTACCTATCTGAAAGATCTCAAGCTGTCAGATGGATGAACTCTACCTCTTCCTTCTTGCCCACACCGACCGGTGTCCCCCAGGGGTCCATCCTTGGACCCATGCTCTTCAACATCTTTATAAATAATCTACACTCTGTCATACCTGACACTACAGTCATCCAATATGCTGATGACTCCACCTTAGTTTGTGCTGCCTCTAACTTTTCTGAACTCCAGACTAAAACACAAATAGCCTTTTCCACCACAGAGAACTGGATGCACCAAAACCACCTCTCCCTTAACTCTAATAAATCCAAAATTCTTATTTTTACCCCTTCCAGAACTTCCTCATCCTTTGACAAAGATTCCTTCAAAGTCCTCAGCCAAACCAACACTGCTATAGAAGTAGTGCCTTCCGCTAAACTACTCGGCATTACCATAGATGAACACCTAAAATTCGATCTCCACATTCAACAAAACATAAAGAAAACCCACCAAAAGTTAGGTATGCTCTACAGAAACAACCAATTTCTTTCCAACTCCTCTAGGCACACCCTAACAATTACATATCTTCTACCCTCTCTTCTCTATGGAGCCCCCCTTTTAACCAATCTGTCTATTTCCAACATCTCAAAACTTGAAACTTGCTATAATAAGATCTCTAAATTTGCAACCAAATCCAAAACCTCAACCCACCACTGCCTTACCCTTAGATCTCTAAATTGGCTTGAACTTCCCAACCACCTGGACTATCTCCAACTAACCACAGCTCACAAACTAATATTTTACCCTGACTCTTGCCCTGCCTTAATAAACATTCTTCCACCTTACACTCCAAACAGATCTCTGAGATCTGAACACCAAAACCTTATCTCCATCCACAAACCTAAACGTCCTGCCGGCCAACTTCTACTCTCCTTCTCTCTAGGTAAAAAATGGAACTCTCTCCCTCCTTCTCTTAGGACTATACCTAACTCCGAATCCTTCAAGACCCTACTTCTCAAATACCTGTCATCCAAATGGAAATGTTCCTGCTATCACCAGATATAATTTCCTGGGATCTCTTTCCCTGAACTCTGCACTTCCTGGCCCTCTCTACCTCCATGATTTTCCTGACATTTCTAACTTTCTCCTGACTCCAACTTTTTTTTTTTCAGTCTGGAAAAAAAAAAAAAAAAAAAAATTTTGGGCACATCTATGTATTTTTGTTATTTTACTCTGCACTGTATTGCTTCATTATGCTTGCTCTTTTTGCACATTTTATGTAAATGTATTTTCTGACTGCTTGAATCTTACTCTTGTACTATACCATTAACTTTATGTAACCATGTTTTCATTGTATTGCTTGTGGAGCTTTTCTCCCCGGGCCTCCACTGAAAATGGGCACTTCTTGGCCCAGTGGACTTCCCCGGTAATCAAACTGAAATAAATAAATAAATAATGTCATAGCAACCCACTAATATAAATGACTACATCATGTGGGCGTTGTCCCTTTACCTTTCCTGTATGGAAGGCATCCTTCCTGTGTGTGGGCAGCAGTGTTAAAGACAGCAGGTAGCAATACCTCTTACAACAGGACTTGCGGACACAGGCCACCTAAGTTTGTATAAGGTTCCAGACCTAGGGAAAGTGTGTGAGTATTGCTGTTATATGCATTGCATAATGCTGGTTTTACAGGGTTTGTGTGTACATGCTAATTTTGCATGGAATGCAGTCTGTCTGCATAGCTCTCAACTGTGGGCCTACCCACATGATGGCCAGAGGATTGGGTGTTATGTTTTGTCTGTTCACCACACAGGTCTTCTCCCTGACATATCAGTGCCATTCTCTCCGTTGAGTGCTATCAGTACATGGCAACATCCATTTGTGTTTCTGACTTCATATTCCTTAGTAAGAGTATGTTGCAACCAATCCTGTAACACCAGCAACTTTCACAGTGTATAACAGCAACATTTCAAATATGGTCCTGTGTTTCAGCCTCTGTCCTCCACCTATATATCAGGCTCTGTCCAGATGTCATGCAGTAAGAGGTTGTTAGGTAATGGCCTATCACAATTTTGTGCTGGCATTCCTGCTATCATTCCAGTGATGTTGTGGACTCCCGCACAAATTGTTGGGTAGGGTCCATATATATGAGGGCTACAGCTGGACAAAACGTGTGACCCTGTACAGTCTGGAGGTCAGTGTATGGAGAACACTGTTATATGCCCTTGTAAGACATTTTATGGGGGAGGGGTATTAAATGTTTTTAAGCTAGGCTGTTACAACATGTGAGGGATATCAGTAATAAGAAACATTAAGGTACATGGATGTACATTTTCATACGTTTCACCATGGGAACAGTGGTGAGCTAGAGCTCACTGTCTTAAACACAGTTCTGTTGGTCAGTGTGATGGGGACATTTTAAGTTAAGCATTCTATGTAACAGATACATTTACATTGTGACAAATAATACTTTTCCCCCCTAGGAGTTGAGTACAGAGTGGAATTTGAGGCTGCTGAACTACATCTGTAATTGTGTTGATTGATTCTTATCTTCAAGGCAAATGTGTTTTTTACTGCTGTACTACTTGAAGGCTTTAGCCTAGACAGCAAAGTATGTTATGTTTTGCAAATTACTTTTTTGTTTGAGAGTTGCATTAATCAGTTATTATGTATTTCAAACATCTAACTGCTATCAGAAATGGCATAAACAACTGAAATATTACACAAATAACCATTTCTATGTATGCAAACTTGTGTGGTGTCCTGTCCTTTGCATTGTGTGTGGGTATATGTTTCATGCAATAATTCTCATTTGTAGGAACGAATTAGACACTGACCATTTGAAAAGGTGTCAACTGTAGGAATAATGGCTGTTTGATATGCTGTGCACCCTCTATATATACTCTTTTTATATATATCTATATAGTATTTATATAGTTATATGTGTATGTATGTGTGCATGTATATATATATATATATATATATATATATATATATATATATGTGTGTGTGTGTGTGTATCATTGGAATGTTTAGTGCTTCCACACTGTACATTCCCTATGGTAGACTGACTGTTCTGCATGATATGTTACAGAAATCATCCTGATATTTTACAGCTGAGATGGCTTACTGTTAACTTGTTGTGGCTATGTTGTGCAGGGTACTGTTTTCAAGATTTGCAAGTGCTGGTTATTGTGTTGCAATGCAGATCAGTTCAGCTGTGGAGAAGTGGATAATGGCAATAATTACAAGAGATCCCTATTTTGGGCCCCTACACCCCCATTAGCAGTGTCTTTGGTCAGATGTTTTACAGTGAGAGGTTCAGGGTGTGGCTCCATTGTGTGACTGCAATACACACACACACACACACACACACACACACACATATATATATATATATATATATATATATATATATATATAAAAGAGAGAGAGAGAGAGAGAGAGAGATAAACATAGGCATATATATATATATATATATATATATATATATATATATATATATATATATATATAGACATATATGTATATATATATATATATATATATATATATATATATATATATATATATATATATATATACACACACACACACACACACACACATAGATCTACATATATAAATAGATTTTCCCTACTGTTGAATGACTGCGCGGCATGATATGTTTATGAAAACATCACACTTATATGCAGCTCAAATGGCTTAGTGATAAATCACTGTGGCTATGGTGTGCAGGGTCCTGCGTTTGAGACTTGCAAGGGTTGATTATTTTGTTGCTGGGCAGAACAAGGGCTGTTGGACACAGAGTGATTAAGGCACTTTTAAGCAGTTGTAGGTGGGTTTGCGTGGGTTTGCACGACAGTAAGCAATGCTAACTTCTGTTTAAGTAAGCTTACAGACAGCTAACCTGACAGTGCTTAATCTGTTTAGCCATTGCTTGCCGCCATGCAAACAGGCTTAAACCTGCTTACTACTGCTTAAAAGTGCTTACTCCCACTTACCCCCATGCTAATTTCTTTAAAAGAAAAGAAACAAGGGGTGATAGGAAAGTGGTGAAAAAGGCAGCACGCAGTGGAAAAAACAATAGGGAAAGTAGCTAGGGACATCTATGAGTGGTCTCACTCATTTATTCGCACCTCCTGCTGTTCTACTTTGCAGGGGCATGTTTATTCTGAGAGATGCCCCCTGCACTCGTTCACGCCCCGTGTAGGATTAGGAGTTCAGACAGCACGCCTTCATTAATATGCAAGGCGCACTGCTGTCCTCCTCCTAAACTGCTGCTGCTGTGCAGGACTAGACTAGTCCTGCATGGAAGATTAGTAAATCCGGGGGAATGTCTTTTATATCCTGTTAGTTTTTAAACAGAATCTGCATTATCCTGTTAGCATTTTTTATTTCCCATATTCCATGATATCTTACCCATTAAAGCCTGGTCTACAATATTCTGAATTTCATTAAATATCCTTTACTGTGTGTTTCCTTAAGTAGTAATAACATATCCTAACCAACATGTTAGAATAAACATGTCACCTTATCCTTCAAACTGATGTTTGAATAATATCAGCTATGAAGCAGTTTGGCCATATACCCATGCTGTGCATATCATAAAAATTATATACCCAGACCTCCCCGTGGTCGAGTGGCATTCGAAAGACATGTGTGAATGGGTGTGCCTTTGTTGAAGGTTGGGTGTCGGGCTGGCACCTCAGCACCATAAAAATCAACTGCCAATCATTAGCGGACCGACGTTCCGCTGTGGAAAACCCTAACCGGGAAAAGCCGAAAGAAGAACAACTGAGCATATCATAAAAATTATATACACATCCTTGTGAATGTTACAAAAATCATATACACATACTGTGCATATCATGGAAACCATATGCACATTCTCTGCATATCATGAAAACTGTCTAGTAAATTTAAACATGAAATAACTATTTATTATTAATAGAATTTTACAAAAATCTCGTTGTGCCCTAATAACACCTATTTGTTGACAAGGTCTGTTCACTGGACATGCAGTTTATTTTAAGTGACTTGTTCAAGGTCATACAGTAGGCAAATGAAAACTGAGGGAATCATACCCCGCACCAGAGGAACTGTAGTACATTGCCTTAACCCTCTTTGCCAACTTCCAGATCTATTGCTGACACTATTTTCTTCAAAAAGCAATAAAATATGTTTTAATATACCAGCTCATCCCTTTATTGGTGTCAGTATACATTAAAATTACAACCACTAAAAGTGTTTATACCTTCTAACCATTCACCTGATGCACAGACAGAAAAATATTTTTATGCAGTCTGATACACCACATTTAACTCTGCAAGTAGTAGTCTTGCTATCTTTTGTCTCATGATGTTCAGTGTATTTTACATCATCTTTCTAACATTTTGCAACCAGGTTACCCTTTCTCCCATTGTCCCTAATTAATCAGCAAAAACTCATCAAATTATTAATCTTATTTTACTTATATTCTCCTCAAAAGGATTTGAGAATTACTAATAAAACATCATTACAGTTATACAGAAAAAAAGTCTGAACATGAAAACTGCCTTTCAAATGTTATAATATTTAGTTTCTTGTGATTTCAGGAAAATTATTTTTTTGTGAAAATGTACACCTGTGCATATGTGCACAGTGATCTGGACACAGTTATAATACACTGATTACCATTGATTTGAAGCAATTACCAATTTATGTTGGTTACCACTCTCTACATGAATGAAGGTTTCCATATGTCTACTCACAATTTTACCAGTGTTGAAATCCTTGTGCAAAATTCATGTCAATTTTTCTTTACAGACCATGAAATAAGCAAGAAATCATTGTATGCTACATCCTGATACAAAACAAATATTTTTATTGAATCTTAATATAAACTACAAAACACCTACTTTTTATGTGGCAAATTAGCAGTCAGTGGTAAGCCAGGAATCAAGCCGTTAATGTTTTGGTTTATATGACTTGAAAATATAATTTGGTTTTCACTACAGGCACAAAAAACACTGTAGTTTAAACATTTTAGCTATTTAGTAGATATATTGTGTTTATCTGCTTAGATTTATAGCTATATACTATGCTAATGGCCACTAAGGCTACTGCTATCAGTCCATCCCAAATGTGACCCACAAATTTGAATTACATGGGGGTGATTTTCTGACTGCCTCTGTCCATCAGAGACACAGGTGCCAGACCAGGGGTGAATTTCTGATTACCTATCCAGTGGTCAAAGTGTTACTTAAATTGTGTTAGGGAAGAACTCTGCTTCACTTGGATGAGGAGCTTGTTCCAGAGAAAGGGAATTCTCTGAGAAACACATCTGTGTCTTCAGTGTGTCCTATTTATGTCACTACCAAAATTTAGGTCTTTTGATCTAGTAATTCTGATGCTATTTGTTTTGTGGGGGTGTAAAAGGTTCATCAAAACAAGGTCCAGGAATGCCTTGCAAGCCAGGCAAAGATCACCTCTCAGAAGTCTGTATGATGCCAAGTAACAAGACATGGCTTTGAGGTAACAAGGCGAGGACATTGTAGTAACAACCTATAGTCTTTTCATAAGCAACCTTTGTGGACACTCCAGTTGCTGCATGTGTTTGGTCAGGTACATACTGAAGGGGGCATTATACGCTATTATTGGTCTCATGAGGGCCAAGAACAGTGGTAAAATGACCTCTCTGGACCAAGATGTCATGCCCTTACTGATAAGATGAGCAACACAGAAGGATTTTTTACTACTTTTTACATGTTGGTCAAAGGCTAGGTTACTATCTACATGAGTTCCCAGATCCCGGACTAGTGAATCACCTTTTGGGGGTGTTTTATCAATGACATAGTTATCCCGGGTGACCAGCTTCCCAAAAAAGTACTGTAATGCACTTCCTGGTATTGAGTTTTAAGCCATGGCTTTAGCACCAAGCATTTGTCTGTGTTAGACCTTCCTGAAGGGTATTCTTGTCCTGGAGGCATTTAATGACTGCTCCCAGTTTGTAATCATCTGCAAACTTGGTCAGGCATAAGCCTGACCAACTTGGCTTTGACATCCAGGAATTTGCTGCCAAACATGAGTAAGCTCAGCACAGAGCCCTGAGGGACTCCACTGATGACAAATCTCTGTGTGGAACTGGCCTCACTGAT
This sequence comes from Protopterus annectens, assembly GCF_019279795.1. Classification (NCBI taxonomy): domain Eukaryota; kingdom Metazoa; phylum Chordata; order Ceratodontiformes; family Protopteridae; genus Protopterus; species Protopterus annectens. The sequence continues at coordinate 655,716,136 of NC_056746.1, forward strand.
CCCAACCTCCTGGAGTCTATCTCTGAGCTAACTAGCTATTCAGTGTTTTATAAAGGGTTTATGACTAGTTCCATAGGTTTATTGACAATGCTCAAGTGAGAGACTGTATCAAATGTTTTAGCTAGATCTAGGTAGGCAGTATGAACCACTTTAACTTCATCCATTGTCTTGTGAACTTTTCAAAGAAGCCCACTAGTTTCAGTAGGCATTACCTTCCTTTGTCAAAGCCAAACTGGATGGATCCCATTTCTAGAAGTCTACTATGTTGGAGACATATACGGCTGTTAATAATTTTTTATATGCATCAAGTATGCATAGTTCACATCTTATTAAGTGTCTTCCAGTAGGGGAGTTTAAGCATATTGCAAGTAACACTTCAGAAAAGAATAGGTTAATATTTGAATTCAATCGTGTTCATGATAAGTTATGTGCCAGAGGGTATTCCCATGAGGTGATTAGGGAAGCTAGAATTAAGGTGGAAAAAGAGTTTAAACTTGATCACCATGGTGAGGGTTCCTTTGGAAGTTTTAGGAGGCAAAAAAGTAAGAGGGTGTTTTTCTCAGATGATAAAATAGTTGAACAAGAGGGCAGTATATTTTTTGTTAATAGGTTTTCAGGTTTTTCAGCAATATTAAAAAATTTGGTGAATTCCTTGTGGCCTATTGTAAGTAGAGATGATAGTTTGAAGGATATATTACCAAAAAAAGTTACGTTCTCTTATGGAAGATTCCAAAATTTAAAAGCGATGTTAAGAAGTAAGAATAAAAGGAGGGAGACAACAAATGCAGGTGCATATGCCTGTGGCAGATCTAAAGCTTGTGAAAACATTAGGAATTTAGATGGCAAGATGATCAATGGCATCACATATAATGCAATGGACCATTTTGACTGTAATTCCTTTGGTGTCATTTATGTGATTGGTTGTAATTGTCCACTACAGAAATGGTATTTTGGACAAACCAAACGTAAGGTCAAACTGAGAATTATGGAGCACCTGGGTGACATAAGAAGTGTTAGGTTAGATAGTCCCGTGGCTAGTCAGTTTCATGAGAAGCATGGAGGATCAACGGAAGATTTGATTTTCAGTGTTATGGCTAGACCCTATGGGGTGGGACTAATGAATAGCAACTTCCAAAGGAGGTTATTAAGTATGGAATCAAGGTTTATTATTAATTTCAACACTCTCTATCCCAATGGTATGAACTTGGAAGCACAGGTAATTTTGATAAGTGAATGATGATATAGATGATTTGATACATTTTTATAATGTGCTTTAAAGTCAAGCTATGAAGTTGGATATGTATTAATTGGTTAAGTATTTAATGAGTGATTATTTAAATATGACTGTTGTTCTTATGTAAATTATTCCCGAATCATTAAAGGATTTATCAACACAGTCCGTGCTGCATTCCATGTTTTTTTGGTGTATTTGATTTTGAAGAAGACAGCTTTGTGGTTGGATCCCACCAGGTAGGACGAGACATTGGAGGGGGGGGGGTTGCAATGATCTCCCATATTTGTGAGTATGAGGTCCAGTATGTTGGAGCCTCTAGTGGGCATATTCACGAATTGGTCAAGGGTGTTTGTATTTTTGAAGTCCATGAATCTGTGCCTGTATATTTGACATCTTGTGTAATTCCTAGTCTGCAGATGGGTAATTAAAGTCTCCCATAAGAAGGGTATTAGGATAGATTACAGTAAGAATATATATTTTTTTTATTTACGCTTGTGGCAATGAGCAGTAACACCTTGAGGTTCAGTTCAGATGATTTTACTATGCTGGAAGGTTTGTCAGTCTAGTATTGCCTAAAAAGGCACTATGGGGTGGATAAAGTTTTAACTAGTATTCAAAAGCCTAAAGGGTACAAGTGCAGACCATCCTTGGTAAAGCAGCGTGGTCTGTTAACAGTGTCCTCCCAAGATGACAAAAATTTAATCCCCTTAGGATGACACCAGAAAGACAGCCAATTGCTGAAATGAATCACCTTTCACTCATACTGTGGCATTATCCTTAGTGATGATAATATTCTACAAAGTGCTAATCTCATACAAGCCTGTGACACATAGTCTCACAGCTCCATAATGTCTATCTTCATATAGTCCAGGGAGGTACATCTCATGTAATTTACACTTACGTGGATTATGATAAAATCATACTGGTACCTGTGGTGTAATGATTTGAGTGTGTGATTTGGTGGATCCTGGTTCAAGATAAACAGCTGTTATCTTCTCCTTGTTCAGCCTAGTTAGATGGCATCAGCATGTCTTACAGTGGAGTTCCCTATGTGTGTATTGTGTGCTATGTAAGGTGGGCGTGGTGTGCATGGTTTCAACAACATGATGTGCAATTGTATGCAAGGGTTTAGTCTCCAGTGTCATTGTGTAAGTATACAACATGAGACAATTACTACATTGTTTCAAGATGCCCATATCCATCAAGCTGATTACATAGAAGTTAAGAAATTGCATATCCATACTGTCCAGTCCTTTCATTGGACTGTGGGGGTGGTATATTAGGGTTAGAAAGTTATTAAGGGTGCTTTATTAGTGCAGGCTAATAAGGATACTATACTGCGGAAGATTATGGTAAACAGTACTAAATTCTACTAACTTTAATGTTTACACAATACTGAATTCTACTAAATCTATAAGTATTGCCATTCGATGCCCAAATAGCTGCTCTAAGCTTGTGGGTGTCCAAGGTTTTTGCTCTATATTTACTGCTTTATAGAGTACAGTTTTAAAGGTAAAATATGTTTTCTAGGTGTTTGCTATGGGACAGGGCACTGCTAACCACTTCTGTGCAGTGGGCACCTCTGTGCAAATGTGCCAAATTATCAGCTATATATAAAATTATAGGAGCAAAACTGGAATTTCAACTCTAAAAGCAGTGAAGCACAAATCTTCAAGCAGAAAAAACAGTACTCTAACTACTGAAATGCTACTACAGTTTCTAACTCAAGGTAATAAATAACAGAAACAACAACATTATTTCCTAATACAATCCTTTGTTTTCATCATTTATTACTGATTTGTTTAAACTGTGGCTTGAATTCATAACAGTGATCATTTTTCTAGTCTGTCTGCATTATGTGTTAATCCATGATCATACCTCTCAAGTGTACAGATTTTCACAGAATGTCCAGATTTTGGCTTATATTTTTGGCCCGTTTTTCATAAAATTGTGGTTTTCTGGCAAATTAGTGGCAAATCATTAAAAGAATGAAGTTAGAAAATAATTATAGATATTTGAGTTTCAGACTTCATACCTTTCAGAAAATGCATGCTAATGCAAACCTGTTATTCTATCATCTTTCTAAGTTTATAAGAGCAATAATTAAAAATTGTCCCTATGTTTGGGCCTTTGTCCCACTTTTTTTTCATGACTTTGTCCAGATTTCTTGCTGTAAGAGGTTGAGAGGTATGACCATGATTGCTTTTTACCCACTCAGAATTCAGCGAGGTATCTCCAATGGTCAGTACATAATTATTTTCAGCAGACATATGTACCTTGTCTTTATGTCTCCACCCTTTGAAAGTATATCAGGAAATTACTGTTTTTAATACCATACATTTCTAGGAACAGACTTCTCCTTCTTGTAATGCTGAGTCACTAAATCTACTACTGACAAGTTTATCTGTGATGTTTACCTTGTGACAATAAGAAAGAACATGAATTTAGTCAAAACAACTTTTGCCAACAAATTTATAGTTGTAAATTTCCTTTCCCTTTGGCAATAATGTTATTTTAAACAATTTGGTCTGTGACTACACAAACTTAACGTTCTGCTGTTTCAGAGCTGAGAAATCACCCTTTATGTAACTATAATTAGAATGTGTTTTACTTGTATGTCAGTGTTGCATATGTAAACCAATTGTTGATTATTTTCCTATCATCAAATGCAGACTGAAAAATTACATTTAAGGCCGTTTGAAAAAAATTAGATTTTACCAAAAAAAATCTAATTACTTTCCATTTTGTATTCTTTGGAAATGCAACAGATTAAAACCAAGGGCCAGATTCATGAACGGCTAATTTCCACGCTACTATCATATGCATGTCGCAATGGACTGCGCACATAATAGTGTGCTATTTTGTATTCATTAAACAACTCTTCTCACTGTGTAGAGCTACCAAATAAAGGTAGACAGAAGAGTATCTTAATGAAAGCATAAGCTGCTCAGTTACATGCTAATTAACCAATCCAAGACGACAGAGCCATTCAGGAAGGTATAAAGCAACCGTTGAGAGATTGTGTAGCCCTTTGCCATGAACTCCTATTGGAAAACAGCCACCATCACACACAGAAAAAAAGCAATGTTAGGGGCTGTTACTGATCTCTTTCATTTGTATGTACAACAGGCTCAAATCTAATGTGTTTTTTCAAACTTGTAGCACATTATATACAGGTACTGCAGCTAAACTCAGTAGGCACATTTCAACAATAATCAGCAGAAAAGAAAAAAATTTTATAATGCAGAAATGTACAGACTGAGCTTAGCGTATCCTATAAATTCAAAGACAGAAGACCAATAAGGTTTTACTCAAAGAGAAATTACCAAAGTTGACTCTATAAAAGGGTTAGACAATGACATTGCCTTCAGTGAAATGAATAAGACAAACTTAAACAAAACCTCGGTGGTAACATATTCACAAGTAATTCGTAGTAATGAAGAATGACCACCTCTCCAGTTCCTTTTCATTTGAACAGTCCACTGAACAAAAGGACTCAGTATCAGAGTCATAAAGGGAAATATCCTGGAAAAGGAAAAGGGAGGAAGAAATTATGAATTCTCAAAGCATTTACAATTTGAGTGACTTTAACTTGAGTAATGACCATGTTGAAGTTCTTACACAAAGGTTTTTCTTTCATCCCTTCATATAAAACAAATATCATGAAGGTGTCAGCTGATATGAAATTGTATGAAAGGAAGTTAAACCTACATTATATTTTACATGACATTCCATATTTCAAGAAAAAAAGACAGTGTTTAGAAAACATAGTATTTATAATCTTGTGTTACATAACACTTTACAAGTGTTTAAGATGTCTGTGAAAAGGAGTTTCATCATAAATTAAGTATAAATAGAAAATTCACATTTCACAATTTATCATAAAGAGAAAGATTAGCCTTGAGAGATTTATTTGAGAATGACAAAATGCATTGATGAAAGAAGATAAGCGTAATGGAGTGATTATAATGAGTACTAGTGATTACACTGAAGCAGTGTCAGATTTGTTAAAAGATGACAAGTGTTATTAAGAAGTGACAACAACAGTTATCAACAAAAGTTTTTTTTTGACATTGACAAACTGTTATTTGGGGTGTATATTAGAACATCGAAGTTTCACAACTTCGAATGTTCTAATATCAACCCCTATTCAGTGAACTCTGAAAATAGCGAAACAACAGAAAACTGACTTTTTTCCTAGGGAAAGAATTTGGTTGTCTGTTTCTGTCGCTTTGCTATTTTCAGCATTGTGATGGAAAGTTATGGGTTGGGTTCAGGTAAGTGTGCGATTGGGCCCGGGTTAGGTGAGTTAGGGTTAGGGCGCGGGTTAGGTATGTGTGCGAGTGTGTGGACGTGAGGGTTAGGGCAGGTTAGGTGAGTTAGGGTTAGGGCACGGGTCAGGTAAGTGTGCGATTGTGTGGATGTGAGGGTTAGAACAGGTTAGGTGAGTTAGGATTAGGGCGTGCATCAGGTAAGTGTGCGATTGTGTGGACGTGAGGGTTAGGGCAGGGTAGCTGAGTTAGGGTTAGGGCGCGGGTGAGGTGAGTGTGTGATAGTGACGGACCTTAGGGTTAGGGTTTGTGTTAAGGTAAGTGGATAGTTAGTGGCATTTGTACAGTTTAGTGAAGGGTTACATGTAAGATTTTAGGTGTATGTGTGTGGATTACTGCTTGTTTGGTGTGCTTGTGTTGTGCGTATGTGTTTCGGAACAGCAATTTTTTTTCCCTAGGAAAAAATTTGCTGTTCTGCATGTTCGATGTTCTCAGCTTGCACTGAATAGGGGTCGATATTAGAACATTTGAAGTTGTGAAACTTCGATGTTCTAATATAGACCTGTTATTTGATGTGTTAATTCAAGGATATATTGAATTAAAACTTTATGAATTTCTCAAAATTGATTTTCCAAAGATGACCTATATTTGGAATACCCAAGGTTCATAAAGACAGACTAAAGCCACCTTTTAGACCAGTAGTAGCAGCTGATTTTTATAAAACTGAACCAGTTTTTGATTTACTTAGATCAAGTGTTAAATCCAATAGTCCAAGAAGCTGAATTTTATTTGAGAGATTATTGACATTTGTTAGAATTATTGCATGAATTTTATGTTCAAGAAGGTGAAGGTTTCCTAGTTACACTAGATGTCACTTCACTTTTCACAAGTATTCATCAAGAACAAGGAGATGAATTTGTTAGGAAGTATTTAACTAAATTTACAAAATTTGAAAATGTGTTCATCAACACTATTTGTTTATTCTTAGAGTTGGTTTTGGGAGTTATTTGTTAATGTTTCATAAAAGATTTTTCAAACAAAAAAAGTAGTTATAATGTATGCTAGATTAGCATAGGTATTTACAAATTTAGTAATGACTTGGTGGGAAGATGAACATCTTAAGGCCCACAATTTCTTGCTAAAGTACACTTTTATAAACATTTTCTAGATTATCTCTTTTTCACTGGGCTGGTACACTAAATCTTTTTAATCAGTTTTTTAAAGATTTGAACTGTAGTACTGATTTGTTGTCATTTACATTAAGAATAAAGGTGATACTATTATTTTTTTGGATTTAACTATTACATTGTATAAAATCAATAGAAATTTCCAAAGTAAAGTGTTTAGACAAGAATATTTTGTAAATAATTATTTACATTGAGAAACAAAGCACCCTGTCCATATGAAAACAAATGTAGTTCAAGTGCAGTTAATTAGGTTAACTAGTGATGATAAGATATTTTTACTAGCTGCTGACCACTTGAAAATTCTGTTTCTTCAAAGAGGCTATGATTGTAGTTTTTTGGATATGGTTATGGGACCCATTACTACAAGACAAGGGAAATTTAAACCCATTTTGAGAGGTGGTCCAGCAGGAACCTCATGGTTTCTCAACAAGGAATGTAATTTGAAAAACATCAATCAGAATTTAAATGGTAGAGCCTTTCCTTTCCAATTTCTTTAGATATGTATGCTGTAAAAGAAGTACTTTTAGATTAATGGAAAATTATTCTGGGAAACATGGATTTAAGAAAAATTTTAGAAGAAAGACAAGCATTTACATACCAAAAGGGTAATAAAATTAAAGTGATTTTGGAAAAGTCTGGACTGAATAAAAAACATAACACATCTGTAGAGAGTACTTATAACAGTTGTAAATATTTCGGGTTCATCTGTGATTCATCCAATGTGTCTATAAAAGGGATCAACAAACAATTGCAGGCAAAGGACAGATTTGATTGTAATTCCAGAGTTATTGTGTTTATAGCTACATGTGAAACCTGTCATAGTTATTATGTAGGAAAAACTGTTAGGAAGTTATCTAAAAGAATTTATGAACATATAACAGCTATTAAAAAAGGGATTTTAAGTAATTCTTTAACTAAATATATAAGGGTGTGTAAAACATTAGGAAACAATGTTTTGTTGTTGATTCTGTTAATGTAAATGAATTTGAAGGAGCTTATAATATATGTCTTGAATGTACGGACAAGGAATGACAGATTAGATTGTTGGTAGATAACCAACCTGGACTTAACAAGAATATTAATATAAAATGTTTAATGGCCCAGAGATTGTAATGCATTTGATATTAACACATTATCAATGTTTAATAACAATACTTTTAGTATTTGGTTGTTAAGATGTTAGAAATATATGTGTTAACAATTGTATGGACCTTTAAGGTTTACTGTTTTTTTATTAGCAGTTTTAATTCATGAGATGATATAATTTCAAATTTAATTGAGAAGTTGGAGTTAACTAATTCATTCTGAAGAAGTTCTATTGATTAAAAAAATGAAAGTGCTAATTTTTTGTATTTTTCCTTGATCTGGTTTTTACCAAGAAAACATGTTGGTTGTGTTTTTATTGAAGTTCTAATAATCTATACTGCAAAAATTATGTTTGTTTAGTAGGCTCAGAGCTATGCTGCTGCTGCTGATAGACCTAGTCCAAGGAGAAGAAGGATGTTCAGAACCTGTTTAACATATCATGGACTGCATGATATTGCAGTAGTAGAGCAAAGGAGGGTTGATAGGAAAACACTACAGGAACTCTGCAACCTCTGCTGCTCTCACCTCAGACCCAGAGGAAATCAAGGAGAACATATACAAGTGTAAAATAAGGTATATGCAGCATTAAGGATATTACCTACTGGTACATTCCAGAGAACCACGGGGGATATACTATGGGTGTCACAGGCCTCTGTCTCCAGAATATTGCACCAATGTCTTATTGCTATGTTAGAACATGAAAGGGAGTATGCTATTTTCCACACACAGCACAGGAGAGAGCAAGAACAGTGCAGGAATGATATACTCTAGCACACTTCCCTGAAGTTTTGGGGATACAGACTGCACTCACATTGAAGTAAAAGTCCTACCTGGTGATCCGGGAAGGGCATATATTAACAGGAAGAGGGTTTCACTCAGTCAACTACCAGGTTGTCTGTAATGCATGAGGGATCATCCTCAATGTGTGTGCAGGCAACCCAGGCAGTTACCATAACTCAGATATATGGCACACCTTACACCTAGGGGTGATGTGCCGCAAGGCAGTATACTGGGTGATGCAGATTATGCACTGGAACAAGTGGCTCATGGCACCAATCAGAAATGCACACACACCTACAGAAGAAGGGTACAATGATGCCAACATTCAAACAAGAAACATAGAGTGTGTGTTTGGCATGCTAAATTCATGTCTAGATACATTACGGGGTGCCTTGCAGTACGACCTATGCACCTGTGCAGAAATTCCCACAGTCTGTGCCATGTTGCACAATATCATCTTGAGGAAATAGTTGCAACAGGGACAGCAAGGGCCAAGGCCACACATTTCTGGACCACAGGCAGGCCACCACTGCAAGCACATACAGATGAGGATTCTGAGGGAGAACCTCTAGCTGCACAGATAGCCGTCAGACGTAGGCATGCACAATATGCCCTTGCCCTGGCTAAGAGGCAAAGTATAGCACACACACACATACATTCACCACCTAAGACTCAAGGTTAGCACACACACTCAGCAAATAAGAGGCAGAGGATAGCACATACACTCACCAGTAAAGGAATACACATAACAACCTAAGCACATACTAATATTAAAAATGAATGATGTCCACAAAGTTTACTTACCTATGCAATGTCCATCCAAAGAACACAACTCGTAACTGCAATAATGTCAAGCTAAGTGAGGAACCTTTATTATACGACAAATGTATAAGAAGATAAACTACCTGCATGCTGTCAGTCACAAATGAATTCAATCAGAAACTTTGTGAGGTGTCCACCAATGGCATTCTTGGCTTATAGGAATGATAGCTGCATTATACAGGTATGCATTGTACAAAATAAGTGGCATCAAGCCACTTACCTCCTGTACACAAAACAGTCAACAGGACAATTATATCAACAGTTTCACAAATAGAACAATAAGCAGGAATGCAATATCACTGGTTTGAATACATAATTTAAAATACCAAATAAAAAAAAATCCTTCTGAAGTGAGTATTTACAGAAACAGCCACAATCCTATCGCTTACTTAACATGCATATGATCTATGATCAACATACTGAGGAAAGACATTCTTAGCTATGCACTCTGTGCATCACACATATATACAACTCTAAGTCAAACCCAAATGAGCAAAGCTCATGTACAGTCACCATCATTTGCACAGAGTGGGGCAGAAGGCCAAGTCTGACATCAAAGTAGTGAGTGTGTTTGAGTAAAAACCACAGGACATTCAGTATAGTATGAAATATCTCAGGTCCCCTAACAGGAGATATAGCCCAAGCAACATTAAGGTTTTCTTAGCTTGCCTGTGTGTGGGTCAGTATGAACAGTTTTTCTGAAATGTGTGTGTGTCTGCATGAACACAATCAAGCTCTGTGCTAGTACTACGTCCTGCTATGTCAGACAGGTGTGACCCATGCATGGTAGAGTTATCAGTTTAGTATTGTTGCTCCCAACCAGGTGAACTGTCTCTGCCAAGAGTTGCAGTGTCAGTTCCGCATCCCAGGTTCAAATTGGGGGAGCTACATGAACATGAGTGATGTCTGCTTGATGAACTCTCTTCATGATTAGGCTCAGGACCACAACCTTATGGCCTACCATGTCTGGGTGTGGACATGTCAATCAGTGACAGAGCAGTAGAAGCAGTGTCATTACCTCAGCAGGATCTGGCACAGCCACTTTAGCTAACACCAGATGATATTGCAGCTTGATGGACACATGGATGCCAGCTCTCAACCAGCAGATGTGCCATCACAGACACTTCCCTATCCAGTGTGTCACTCATCCCTATCCAATGAGTAACTCACATGGTTGAGACAGTCACATATGCCAGGATTGTCCATATTTAGGACTCATACAGTCTCCTCTGTGGCCCTTGTGGAACATGCCTGTGCCTCCATGATGGCCCTATACATATGTCTGGTGGCATGTAATGACACAACAGCATCAGGATGATGTTGGATAGTAGTCCTCCTCAGAGCACCTCTAGCATCCCTCCTGTGTGATCCCATGCACTCACAATGGCTATGGGCAGACTCAAGCAGCTCTGTAACTGGAGTATCCACACTACCCTAATCAACCATGTCACCCTCAACTGGTCCATTATCTAAGGCCTGAGTGGAATGGGTGTGCATAGGCATACTGACTGGGTCTGAAATAAGGCCACTGGATGTATGAGTCACAACCTCTGTGTCAGACTGAGCATCTGCACCCCTCTTGTCTGTACCTCTGTAGCACCAACAACCATCATCAGAGGCAACTGATACTCTGTCATGAGGTGGTGCAAGTTCTTCAGTACCACTGTCAGGATCGTCAGTGATAATAATCAGTAAACACAAGCAGGAGAGAAACAGTGAGTGGAAATGATCCAAAATAAGTTATATACGCTCATTTCAAACAATTTCAGATGTCAAAGGAATACAATACTTTTTACTCTCCCCTTAGATTTACATCTAAGCAATTGTGATTATTAATCAAAGAAAGTTTGTGTAGGTGGTCTTTCTCTTTTTTAATTTTGCCAAATTGTTTGGGTTTCTAATACTATGATGGGAATGGACCCCATTCCTAAGTCAAAGTATGATTAAAATTCATGAAATTAGTATTGTTTCAATCTTTGATGTAAGCCAGAAGTGCTCTTTGCAGCACTCACAATGTGCCCAGTAATGACTTCTCCTACAATTCATATGGAGTTACATGTATTGGTAACATATCTAAATATGATTGTAGATTCTTTTTTATAAGACCTGTCACTCTTATTACTACTGGAACTGTCTGGGTATCTTTCTTCCACATTGCTCTTGTTTCTACCTGTAAATCCTAATATTTTATGCCTTTTTGTCTCAATGACCAATGCAACTTTTGTCTTCTTTTCATGGACCACTATATCTGGTTTTCTCGCATCTATCTTTTGAACTGCTGGTAATGGATGATCCCATGTGATGTAGACTTCATTGTTTTCTATAATGTTTTGCGGCTCATGTTTCCAGTGTTTTTCAGCAACTTCAATATTATAATGTTTGCACAATCCCCAATATAACACTCTTGCCACATCATTATGTCTTTCAGTATACAGTCCTTTTGCCATTATTGCATCATAAGCAGCAACAAGGTGTGCGACTGTTTCCAATTCTGTTTTACAAAACCTACATTTGTCTATTTCTCCCACATGTTCAATGGACTTTGTAAACCAACGTTTATGTAGACCACTATCTTGGACCGCCAATATTAACCTTTCATCTTTTGGGTTGAATTTGCCTCTCCTTAACCATTCCTGCATTCAATCCTGATCAACATGAGGTTCTTCCAGGAGTTTTCTATACTTACAGCTATGTTTATGCATTTTCCACATTTCTTGCCTTCTCATCTGATCCGTCACCTTATATTCTTTCCTTTGTTTTTTTTGGCACATTCAGTTGCTGCCTGATTTTTATCTACTTCTGGTTTTATTTCCATTCCCGTTTGACACTGATATGTTTCTGCTAGACTAAGGGAAGTCATCTTAGATTAGATTATTCTCCTCATGTTTCAATACTTTCACTCTGTTTGGGTCTTGTGAGGTCAGCAGATATGTATGCAGTCCCACGACTGCAGATCTATACATGTAATCAGTTTAAAGGAGGCCCATCCCTCAATTAGAATGGGGAATATATAATCTTGGCATGCACTCATCATCTTCTTTCGGCTGTTCCCGTTAGGGGTCGCCACAGCGGATCACGTTTCCATTTCTTCCTGTCCTCTGCATCTTGCTCTGTCACACCAACCACCTGCATGTCCTCTCTTACCACATCCATAAACCTTATCTTAGGCCTTCCCCTTTTCCTGTTACCTGGTAGCTTCATCCATAGCATCTTTTTCCCAATATACTCAGCATCCCTCTTCAGCACATGTCCAATCTTGCCTCTCTGGCTTTGACTCCAAACCTTCCAACCAGGGCTGACCCTCTAATATACTTATTCCTAATCCTGTCCAACCTCATCACACCCAGTGCAAATCGTAACATCTTTAACTCTGCCACATCCAGCTCAAACTCCTGCCTTTTTGTCAATGCCACTGTCTCCAGCCCATATAACATAGCTGGTTTCACTACCCTCTTGTAGACCTTCCCTTTCACTCTTACAGGTACTCGTCTGTCACAAATCACTCCTGACACTCTTCTCCACCCACTCCATCCTGCCTATACTCTCTTCTTCACCTCTCTTCCACACTCACCGTTACTCTGAACTATTGACCCCAAGTATTTAAACTCATCCACCTTCGCCACCTCTACTCCTTGCATCCTCACCATTCCTCTATCTTTCCTCTCATTCACACACATATATTCTGCCTTAGTCCTGCTGACCTTCATTCCTCTTCTCTCTAGAGCATATCTCCATCTCTCCAGGGTCTCCTCCACCTGTTCCCTACTCTCACTACAGATCACTATGTCATCTGCAAACATCATAGTCCATGGGGACTCCTGTCTGATCTCGTCTGTCAACCTGTCCATCACCATTGCAAATCAGAAAGGGCTCAGAGCTGATCCTTGATGTAACCCCACCTCCACCTTAAATGCATTCTTGCACTGATTTTTATAAATCATTTGATGAGAATGAAGCATCCTTCTTTTCCTGTCTAATTTATCCAACACCTTTTGTGGCCTGTCAGTCACTCTGAAACTGTAAGTTAGGACAGGAACAGCAAATTGGTTTATAGCTTGAATTTTGTTCTTAGATATCAGCTCTGTTTTCAGGATTAATTTAAGTCTTCTAAAATATTCCTTATTAAGTTTTATTCACATTTGTTCATGTTTTATTGTTGATCCTTCATCAACTGCCAAATATTTATAAACTCCCTCTTGCTCAAGTTCTTTTATATCACATTCTTGTCCCAGACTGATGTTTTCTTGGTGCTGCAGTTTTCTTGCTTTAAAGGTAGCTTTTGCACATTTATCAAGACCAAATGACATTCTTATATCATCTAAAAAAGATGTGACTACATGCAGTTGTGCTTTCAGTTCCTCATCTTTATGAACTTTACAGTTTTAAATCATTGACAAAGAGAAGATGAGAAGTCTTTACACTTTGTTGCTTTCTGGAAGCCAAATTATAGCCATGGCCTAATCTGTTAAGTAGACAGCTTAATAGGTTAAGGGCAAGGCAAAAGAGCAACAGTGACAGAGTCACCCTGGAATATACCCCTTTGGATTTTTATCCCTGGAATAATAATTTGTCCTTTATCATGGCTTAACTACAAAGTGGTTTGTCACTGTTTCCATGGTCACTGTGATGTAGTTTATCAGTGTTGGATGTATCTTATACATTTTTAAGCCCTCTTTTATCCATGAATGCGGGATACTGTCAAATGATTTTTTGTAGTCAAACCATCCCATACTTAGATTATTCCCCTTTTTACAGTTCTCCATTATCACTTTAACAACAGATGATACTTTGTTCCATATGATTTTTTTATTGCCCTTTTGTTCTATTGCCATAATTGAGTTTTCTTTTAAATGACTATACACTCTGTTGGCATCAATTCCAGTGTATAGTTTAAACATCATCAGAAGGCAAGTTATTAGTCTATAATTTTTAGGGTAGCTTGCAGGTTCACTCTTAAGCAGGAGCATTGTTTTTCCTGTTGTTAGCCAGGTTGGTTATCTTTTCAGAGTGTGCATATAAATAGCCCTTATTCATGGCTAAATCTTCGTTGAAAGGTGTTAATACTTTTAACCAGAAGTTAGGAACTGCATCTGGGCCTGAGGGTTTCTGATTAGAGGCTTTTCTTAACTTTTTTTCAGTATCTCTGGCTGTTACTTCATCCCATTTCATATCCTGTACCTTTGAACTTCTTATTCTTTCTTTTACTTCTTCTATCCATTTAGCATCTTTATTATGTTCCACAGGCTCTTCATAAACACTTCTCCAAAATCTTTTATATGGTAATTCTGATGTCCCTGGAAAAAGGGGAAAGTAGTGGAAAGAAGACTAATAAGAATCACAATGCAAATGTCACATAGCAAGCAAATACTGCTCTATCTTCCCCTTAAAAACATCTCAGAATCTGTCAGATTGACCATTCCATCCCCCCCCCCACCACCAACACAATCTCTGTTGGACTCTTCTCTCTTATAAGGCACACATCTTGATGTTTCAGATGCAGAAGTAGCAACACATAAAGATGTCTATAATGACATTACAGTAGGCTTCCTCTTATCTGGTCTCACTGGGACCAGACCTTAGGCTGTATAAACGAATGGCTGGTTAATGAGAGAAAGCATACAAAATAGAATTTATAGGTGATAAATCAGCTAGAGTAACACAATTTGTGTTAATATGCATTTTTCTAAAGAATATGAAGTCTAAAGCTCAAATGTCTATCATTATGTAGCCTAGAAGAGGCAGAAGTGCTGTTCTTCTCTGTTATCTTTTGCTAGGGCTAGGGCAGAACTTTGATGTCTGGTTAAAGAGAGGCTGGATAAGGAGGAGTCTACTGTACATGCCTTATACATAGCATACCTATAATTTCTTCTTGCGACCCGCTTGGACTGTTGCCCATATCAGTACCAACATCAAGGAGTCTGTGTGAACCTATTCTGAGCTGTTTGGATCTCTGAAAGTGGACAGGAAATACTCATTTTCAGAGAGTGGTGGTTCCATAGCAGGGCTCCCACCACAGCCATCTGTTCTCATGCTGCTACAGCCATCATCTTGCATGTGGCTGAAATTATAATGGTTGCACAGTGTCTCACCTGATTATTATTTCTGGCACATCTGTCTGCTGCATTTGTGTCAGTGACCATCAGATGCCATACGCTTTTTGGCCAACATATCACTTCTGCCTCTATCAAGCAGGAAGGATCCATAGGAGTGTAAAGCTTCAATGATGACCTCATCCTTTGCATCACTGAATTGTGGCTTTTGTGGAACAGATGGTCTGGGTGCCATAATCCTGTATGACATGAAACAAACAAACAAAAAAACACATTTTTAGCACATACAGAAAGCATTCTCTTCAAATCAAATCAGTGCACCCATCCTCAGCACAAAACAAGTGGACACCCAATGCTCATTTCAGACTACACATAAGCTAAGGGAGTCCACCCAAAAAAAGAAACATTAATACATTAGCATTACATCCATTTTGCTAATATGTCTGTAACAACAACAGCGGTTGTGTAGATGTCTGCTTGATGGCAGGATTATCAAACTAAACAAAATTTCTATGTCCAACTGCCCAGACAATTTCCATTGGTTTCTCCACTGTCCTCATGGGCCATCTGAGAAGCCTAATACCTCCATTAGCTACACATGCATAACCCCTTGAAGTGGATGATAAATGCAATACAGTTGTCTGTGGTACCTGGTGAAATTCCAATAGCAAATTATAACAAAAATGCATTGCTTTAACCATACTAACTTGGAAAGCACAGCCGGAACTGTCAAATGTGCAGCATACCAGCAGTGAATGTTTATAATTGCATACACATCAAAATCTTTAATTCTATTGTATATTGAAATTAATTCAAAATATGAACTTAAAAACAGTTTATGAAGAGGGCAACCATACCTTATGAAATAGTGCAGTAATTTGTAGAATAGTCTCATCCAAGTAACTAGCTGTAATGGTCTGTCTCTATCCAGTCAATCTTCTCTCCTTCCACTTCCATAGTTACACCATTACCTTTATTTAGTGTAGATTCAGCACTTTGAGCACTGTGAATATGCAAATGAGGTTGGAAATCATTAGCTTTCCTGCATACCAATGAAATCACTTGGTGTGGGAGATGTGAACATCATGTAAGTAGCTACACAACTGCATGCACACACACCCTAGGACTGCAGAGAGCATCAATGACAATTGATAGCTGCTAATGGCTTGCAAGTGCTACTGATTGCTCTGACTACAACAACATGCAATACTGAAGTGACTCATCTATCTGAAGTGCTTGTATCAGGCAGAGTTGACTTGAAACAAAAAAGTAAGCATCTTAAGAGATATGAGAACAGCCTTAACAACACTAATATCCTTGTAGAAAGAGCACACTGTCCATCCTCTGCTTAAACTGTGTCTGGAATGCTGATCAGCTATATTACACATTGAAACAAAGATGCAAATAAATGGCCATGACATTGCATTTCTATATTCAAGTTGAGAGGAGGGGAGGATGCTCAGAAAATAAACAGAAGAAATAGCTGGCAGTGTTGGTAACCTCACATTAATATGGTGTGGGCTGTTATTAGTGTATTGATCTAGACATGTTTAAGTCAATGAGAAGGGAACATTTTGTGGTCCAGTGTTGATGGCAAAGCATGATAAACAATGTAACTGAATGTGTGCTGTTATTGCACTGAATTTAGGATTCAAATCCACATAGTGTGCTGGCTGACAGAGTTATTCAGAGAATATAATCAGGCTATGACACACAGATCTAGGAAACTTTGCAATACTGCATTTTCAATATTACTCCCTGATATTTGTCACTACTGACATTTTTATTTTTGAGTGTTTGTTATTTGCAAGTGTGATGGGTCCCTACTCCAGGCCAGCAGTCAAGGAGACTCAATCCTCACCACTGACTCAGGTGAGGGAAGGTCACTAAGACCAAAGATGGATTCACACAGTATTTCCAGATGGAGCTCCCTGTACCAAGCACAATTTCCCTTAAGAGCACACAAGAAGCACACTCCATATCTGGGGATGGACTCTCTTTCTCTCTAGAAGCTCTCTCTCACACACACACACACACACACACACACACTTGGATATCTGAGTTTCACACACACATACACACCTAGGAAAAGCAGGCACAGATTTACTAACTGTGCCCCTTTCTGCCCAGACTCAGAGATAATCATGCTGCCAGCAGTTAGCTATCCTAAGGATATTACAAAGGGTACCCAATTGTTCTATGTAAAATTAACACTAATACAAATGGTAGGGTGTGACCAAAGCAGCAAGGCTATCAGGAGTGGCCATGGTGTCACTAAAGCAAACATAAGTACTCTCAAGATGTTAAAAGTATTCTCTAAAGGACCAGCCATAATGAAAGGTATTAAAAATATGTCATGATAAATAATAAAACAGAAAACAGGAGAGTACTGAATACAATAAACAGAGTTTTAACCACAGAGATATAAAAAATAGTACAGTTGGATAATTTCTCACAGATGCAGAAAACAATACTAATCTATTCTTATTAAATGTCCCTGACTTTCTAAAGAATTACTGTTCCCTGACTAATTACTAAAGTAAGTTAAGCTGATGTGTGTTGAGTGTCTTACCACATCAAAAGCCAGATGATGTATGCCTTTGTCTGTGTGGCTGTGTGAGATATATATCCTGTCAGAAATCTGTCCTGTCAGGTTCCAAAGTGCTGCTGCAAGAGTTCCAAAGAAACCAGATCTGGTCACCTGAATCTGGTACAATACACACACAGAGTTTTGCTAAGGTATGTGGTAGCATCTGAAAGCTGTAACACAATTTCAAACTTTCCACCCTTCCAGGGTTTTCTGACAAACATACACATTAGTTACCTAATTACAAATACCACTTCTACCGAAGTAAACTTTTTAACTTCAAAATACACATTGAGGTCACTTTCTTGGCATGTATTTTGAAGTTAAAAAGTTTACTTCGGTAGAGGTGGTATTTCTAATTAGGTAACTAATATATTTTAACACATGCAAGAATGTTTTGTACACCATGCAATATGATAATTCATTTTAACATAGCTATACATATAGTTGTTTAGTATGAATTATATTTATTTATTTATTTATTTTTATTAGATTTGTTTTAACTAGTGTAGTGTGGTATATCAATGTTTGGGACAACCTTTTCTATGTGGGTTAGTAATGATTGACATTTTATATATTGTAAACTTTTTAGTCATTGTATTTTAATCATTTTAACCAGTTTAAACACTGGCTTACAGGTAAATGAGTTGATTGGTTAATTTAAGGCAGATTTGGCGCCTTTTTGGTTTAAATCTTTTTATAGTGTTTTATGCATTTGTCTGAAGAAGTCTACCTATTTGGGTAGACAAAAAGCGCTTAACATTAAAGGTTCATTTGGTGTTTTAAGAGTGCTCAGTGGCTGTGTCATCTCTTGGTACTGACCAAGGCAGCTGATACTGGAGTCAGTGATGACAGTGTTGAGGATGAGGACTAGATTCTCACTGTTCTCAAGCTGGACAAGAGTGCGTCTTTGATGTCCCCTACCTATCGCCAGTCATCATGTCCCTCAAACTTTTGTCTCCATCCCTGTCCATCTTTATGTCCTGCATGTCTACCATACTTCCTAACCTACCCTATCTACCTGACCCTCTGATTCCTAAGCACCTTCTACAACACTCCTCTCTCTACCCACACACACACAAAAAAATGGGCACCTGTCCCACAAAAAAGATTATGTCCCATACATAGCTCTCTACTTTGCTTATGTGTCATCTTAACACCCTTGATTTGGTCCAACTGGCCATACATTATTCTGTTTTTGTCACCAATCACTGGTGTGGTGACAATTTAAGGTCATGAAATTGTGTGTACAATTGTACATTTATGTTGTGAAGAAGTGGATAGCTATGGTGCTCTCTCAACACCCTCCTGTAAATTCCTGTATACTTTCCCCTTGTAACAGTAAACGTTGACTACACTAACCACGAAAAGCGGACACTGTGTATTTATGTATATATTCCACAGAGTTTATTGAAAGTCCAGTTTTACAGATAAAAAAGTAAAAAGTTAAATGCTACAAAGCGTTTTTCGTCCAGATTAATATCCGGACTTCCTCAGACAAAACACTAGCACTAAAAACAGTTGATATTTAAATACCAACAGGTAACCACAGGTGTTAAGCACTTGTTACGCGAGATTCTAGGTACACCTTTTTAAAGCAACACAATCTAATATCTCTATTTTATACAAAAAATATTTATAATCTCTACAAGTTTTTCAAACATTAGGCAAGCAGTTTTGTTATTGTAATACTACTTCCCGCTAAGTACTTGGTTATGTGATCCTTGCATACACCTACATAAACCTAAAAATTACGTATTAGATATAAAATAATAGATTTTTTTAAAAGGAAGTAATAGTTATCTTATACACAGCGTCTGTACCCGTATATATTGTAATCCTGTTTGTAGGAAAATTTCCTATGCATAGTACATAGTTACACTGGCTCTTCTACATGTATCCATGTTAAAAATGAGTATGACTATAAGTATAAACATAAATGTAAGAATGTATGTATATTCGCTACAAAATTATCAACATACAACCGACAAGACATTCAAATAGGTGAAAATATACTAAATACTAAATATTATATAAATTAATTACCTTATAAAATAAGCAATAAGAATAGTGGTGTCTATTTAAGTCATACTAAAATATTATAAAATCTTAATCATGCCTATACAAATATTAATATTTAAATAAATATGTAATAAGAAATTATTAAATAATTATTAAATATTAAATATTAAATGTTAAATGTATGCTTTCACATTAAATTAATTAAAAATGAATTATTGAGAAGTTAATATTTTAGAACCATTAATTTATAAAACAATTAGTATTTGAAGAGGTAAAAATAATAAATAAATATATGTATATACGGCCTAGTGATGCACAATTGTTTATTCCAACCTACATAAATAGGAAGTGTGTTCTCCAAAAAAAAGAAAAGAATAAGAAAGTTTTTATGTAAAAACTGGTAAGGCATTTATCGTAATAAACTTTTCATTTTTAATACGCATGCAAGTGAGCATAGTTCATTAAGTCCTGGTTCTCTACATGCTCCCAATCGTAACTGCCAACATAATTCATTCCTTTCTAGTTCTAATTTCAGGTAATTGTCATTCAAAAAATTGTGTTCTTGGACATTGTTTTTGATTTGATTAATTACCATAAATTTAAAACTGTGACCTATATGTTGTGTACAGTGCCTCGCTAAAGCGTTTTCATTTTTGTTCCTTGCAATTGCATAAATATGCTCATAAATCCTGTCCCGTAAACGCCTGTCTGTTTTTCCTATGTAAAATGATGTGCACTGTGTACACTGAGCTAAATATACTATTGCCCTTGAATTACAGTTAAATGTTCCTTTAACAAAGAACTTTTCTTTCCTGATAATAACCATTTCTGATGTTTCAATATATGTACAGTACTTACATGCCCCACATGTATATGTACCTCCATTGTTTTTCTTCACATTAGGTTTTGTTTCCAGATTTACAGAAGATTTACAGAAAAAGTACATATTCTAACACCTTTCTTCATTTTACAAGTGCACATCCTCGCCACCAGAAGAAATCAGTGGTCAAAGGCCAACTGGTTAGGGCGGCGAGGATGATTACATTGGATGAAGAATTTGAAAAAGAATGTGAACTTTTATATCAGATGTTTTACAGTAGAGGTTACCCTGCTTCATTCTTGAATGAGATATTCCAAGAAGTAATCAACAAAAGAAGAGATGGTATATATATATAAGGCAATTTTAAATAGAAGCCTAGTGAACTTAACAGTTACAGTAAATGGTACAGTAAGTTGTAACACTGAGGTAAACCCCCAGCATCTCAATACTGCTGAGCAGGGTATAGACAACAGTGATAATATTCAAAACAATTTTACTATTGCATTTACGTTTGCCTACTGTCCAGAAGCCTTAGATATACGCAGAATAGTGAGAAAGTATTGGTACTGTTTGACACTTGACAAGGATCTTGCAAAAATTCTAAACTTTGGCCCTATTGTGACCTATAGATGGGGGGTAAACATGAAAAAACTATTGGAAACAAAACCTAATGTGAAGAAAAACAATGGAGGTACACATAAATGTGGGGCATGTAAGTACTGTACATATATTGAAACATCAGAAATGTTTATTATCAGGAAAGAAAAGTTATTTGTTAAAGGAACATTTAACTGTAATTCAAGGGCAATAGTATATTTAGCTCAGTGTACACAGTGCACATCGTTTTACATAGGAAAAACAGACAGGCGTTTACGGGACAGGATTTATGAGCATATTTATGCAATTGCAAGGAACAAAAATGAAAACGCTTTAGCGAGGTACTGTACACAACATATAGGTCACAGTTTTAAATTTATGGTAATTAATCAAATCAAAAACAATGTCCAAGAACACAATTTTTTGAATGACAATTACCTGAAATTAGAACTAGAAAGGAATGAATTATGTTGGCAGTTATGATTGGGAGCATGTAGAGAACCAGGACTTAATGAACTATGCTCACTTGCATGCGTATTAAAAATGAAAAGTTTATTACGATAAATGCCTTACCAGTTTTTACATAAAAACTTTCTTATTCTTTTCTTTTTTGGAGAACACACTTCCTATTTATGTAGGTTGGAATAAACAATTGTGCATCACTAGGCCGTATATACATATATTTATTTATTATTTTTACCTCTTCAAACACTAATTGTTTTATAAATTAATGGTTCTAAAATATTAACTTCTCAATAATTCATTTTTAATTAATTTAATGTGAAAGCATACATTTAACATTTAATATTTAATATTTAATAATTATTTAATAATTTATTATTACATATTTATTTAAATATTAATATTTGTATAGGCATGATTAAGATTTTATAATATTTTAGTATGACTTAAATAGACACCACTATTCTTATTGCTTATTTTATAAGGTAATTAATTTATATAATATTTAGTATTTAGTATATTTTCACCTATTTGAATGTCTTGTCGATTGTATGTTGATAATTTTGTAGAGAATATACATACATTCTTACATTTATGTTTATACTTATAGTCATATTCATTTTTAACATGGATACATGTAGAAGAGCCAGTGTAACTATGTACTATGCATAGGAAATTTTCCTACAAACAGGATTACAATATATACGGGTACAGACGCTGTGTATAAGATAACTATTACTTCCTTTTAAAAAAATCTATTATTTTATATCTAATACGTAATTTTTAGGTTTATGTAGGTGTATGCAAGGATCACATAACCAAGTACTTAGCGGGAAGTAGTATTACGATAACAAAACTGTTTGCCTAATGTTTGAAAAACTTGTACAGATTATAAATATTTTTTGTATAAAATAGAGATATTAGATTGTGTTGCTTTAAAAAGGTGTACCTAGAATCTCGCGTAACAAATGCTTAACACCTGTGGTTACCTGTTGGTATTTAAATATCAACTGTTTTTAGTGCTAGTGTTTTGTCTGAGGAAGTCCGGATATTAATCTGGACGAAAAACGCTTTGTAGCGTTTAACTTTTTACTTTTTTATCTGTAAAACTGGACTTTCAATAAACTCTGTGGAATATATACATAAATACACAGTGTCCACTTTTCATGGTTGGTGTAGTCAACGTTTACTGTTTCTTTGGAGTTTGGCGTTGCCTCACTGCGTTCATACTTTCCCCTTGTGTCCTACCCTCTGCTTACCAAGCCCATTTTCACCACTATGCTATTCATCCCTTTTTCACATATTTAATCTGGTCAAAAAATAGAGTCACACACAACACATATTGCCAGAAATAGCCCTTGGAAAAGCCTTCACTTTTTTCTCATCATTTGCATAGAGGTTGGCATACCATAGTATAGCATAGCATAGTAATGCTGAGTGATGGTGAACACTGTTTAACTTCCCATAGAAAAAACTGAAGATTTTAATTTCAGCTGCAGTAGTTTTGTTACTTTCACTCAAATGTGCTTACATCTGCTGTGCTATGGGAATATAGACTAAAGGCAGACTAAATGCAGTACTGTGAAACAGTTACTGTAATCATTCTTGGGCTGTTGGATGTAATGAACTAGAAGTTCTTAAATGAAGAACTGTAAGTTCCTACATGGTATGTTGAGATAATTCCCCTGTCTTTAGACTGATGTTTTTGCATAGTGGCATAGGCTCCATCATGGCATGTTTAGATAACTCCTTTAGCTACAGATTGAAGTTTTTGCATAATGTCATGGGTTTCTATTTGACATGTTGAGAAAATTCCCCTATCAATAGTCTGATGTTTTTGCATAGTGTCATGTGTTTGATTACAGCTGCAGGTCAAGGTAGTAATTTGTGATAATGCATATTACTATCATATATTTAACTGCAAACTTCTGCATTTCTCTCCATACAACATTTTATTAACATACCAAATGAATACTGCAGCATTAAAACACTGCAGCACTAACAGGGACAGTTATTAGGCTAACCTTCATGTTTGCTGTACTCTCTTATCCCCTTATTTTTCCCTATAGCAAGTACTTTATTATACAGAGCATGACAGATAAATGATTTAATAAGTAGATGTTCCTACGTGTCCCACAAAACATATTGTTGCTGTTCCTGTCTACATCTGCATCTGTCTCTGTCTCTCTCTGTTGACCTTTTCTGCTTCAGTAAGTTGCTACTATGCTTCAGTTGTGTTATTTAAATGTTGTAAATTAGTAATTCATTTGTGGTGTGGTGAGATAATGCTCACATGTACAATTCTGGCAACCTTCAAGGGTAATAATCCAGCCATTAGCTAAGTGTTGGTGACCGTTTTTGGTACACTATTTTATGTGTACTCATTGGCTACATATTATGAGCCACCATTATACTTCTGTCATAAGCTACTTTGTTCCTGCCTCCATCTTATGCTGTCAGTATATCTTCTTCCTTTTGTATCATTATTCTTCCGCCTCTGCATTTGCCCAATGTCTGGTGCCAGGCAACAAATTCAACTAAGGCTAAATGGAAGTACACAGCTAAAGGCAATATCTTCTGATTTTATTGCTTCAGTGACATTAATCTTTTGCTCTTTATGCCATTGTGCTTAGCTATATTTATTCAGTTTAATGTACTTTTCAACAAGCTAAAATGTTGGATATAGAAATTACAGTGATCAACAGGGTAATGAGGATGAATACATACAGTCACATTTGCAGAAATCTGCTGTCACATGTTAACTATCAAAACTATGACTTTCTACATGGTGTGCTCAGCTAATGCTCAGGTATAACTGTTTTTGTTGCACTGTTCTAAAGGTTTGAATTTAGATGGATGAAAAATATTTCAGAATGTTTTGGTTGATGGCTGTGGCTGCAAATGTTGGCTATACCTTTCCTTAACACGTCCTTACTCAGCTGCTGTATTAACGTGCTAGTACCCTATTGTGAAGCCTTTCTTTTACATACCTTTGAGTGAAAGTCAGCACAGAGCAGCAAAGAGTACTGCAAATTTCCATTCTATGTTCAACACTTCAAGATATGATTATGCATCTGCTAATACTTTGCCATCAACAGCACAATCCAGCTTAGCAGCACTGTGCTTCTGGCAGAGAGTAAAATGAAAGAAAAGAAAATCATTTTTGTTTTAGGTTGCACAATGTTGTATGTCTCTATTAATTTTGTCAACAGGTTATCCTGATTTCAAAATGATGCTGATTCAATTAATCCAGTTAATTAATGTATGTATGCTCTCCAATTGTTACACTTACAACTGTGTTACAATTTTGGTTAACCTATTCACAAATAATACATCACTATTATTTTGCATTGCACTGTCCTGTGTATGACTTTTATGTTTGTCTTATCAATACACAGTGTGCACATATGACACTGGAGAAGTGTGCAATCATCCCGGTATGAAGTGGCAGGAAAGTTTGATAATTCACTGTTTTTTAACAGGAAAATATCCCTCATAGTAACACGATGTACATGCAGGACATAATCTGAATGTTAGTGCAGAAGTATGCAATTACATGGGACAAGCACAATGATGTTACATTGTGCTATGCACACATATGCTTTTGTTCCACAACCTATGATGCACAGTACCATCTGTTCCAAACAGTGGATTTTCAACAAGTACAACTGTGCTTTTTCACATCCTTAAAGTCAGACTTCTGCTGTGGCACTTGTGAATAATACTGTGCCTTCTAGGTTGTGTAAACAGATAGGTAGGATGCTCATTGCTCAACATGGGAAATGTGTTTGTGTGTGTAAAATGCTTAGTGCTGTATTCACTGCCCATAAGTTGAATACATTTAACTTTGAAAACAGCTCCATATTCCCACTTTATTGCAGAAACATCCTCTCTACAACACACCGATGAGGATATCCTGTCAAAAGTCCACTGTCTCCTCATAAGAATCAGACTTCTTCTGTGGCAACTAATACAGTGCTCTTTAGATTGTGTAAATTGTTAGGTAGAGTGCTCAATGACCAACACAAGAAACGTGTGTGTGTGTGTGTGTGTGTGTGTATGTAATGCTTGGTGTTATATTCACTCCAATGAAGAAAATAAATTTAACTTTGCACACAGCTCCCTTATCCCACTTGTGACATCCACACTCTAGGTCAGTAATCAAGGATCCTAAATCCTCACCACTGACACTGGAGAGGGATATTCACTTGGAATACAAGTGGATACACTCAGTATTTCCAGATATAGACCTCTCTGCATCAAGCACAATTTCCCTTAATGGCATACAAGGCATACACTCAGCCTAGGGTCTGGGTGGTGTCTCTGTCTTCCTCCAGGTCCCTAATAAGACTCCCCACTGGCACAGCTGTAGGGTTATGTCCTCAGCCAAGTGTCCAAGTCAAGTCCTCCCACACCTTGTCTATGAAACCAGTACTTTGTGTCCTTGCCCCAAATAGCTGACAAACAGACTCTTTCAGATTTAATTTTCAATCACACACACACACACACTCACACACACACACACACACACACACACACACACACACACACACACACACACACACACACACACACACACACACACACACACACCTGGGAAAGGCTGGCACAGATTATAAGGTAGTTTCACTGCCACCAGTCAGTTACTGTAATGCTCTTAAAATGGTACCCAATTATACTGATTGAACTAAATAATATTAATACAAATGGCAATGTTTTTAAAAACAGCCAGGCTTTAAGGAGTGACTAGAGTTATCACCAAATAAATATGTACAAATACTTTCAAAACTTAAATATTTTCTAAAAGAGACCAGCCACAATGAAAAGTTTAAATATATTTACTAATAAATAATAAAAGAACATGAAAATACTAAATATCTATTTACAACAAACAACAGAGTTTCCATCACAGGAAGTATTAAAAATAAAACTGATGGAAAGTTTCACACACTTATAGAAAAACAGTATTTAGCTAGTCTCACTATCTATTCCTGATTGACTATAAGAATTACTGTTCCTGCTTACCGAATAGAGCAAGGCAAGATGGGTGAGTGGTCCTTGTTGTCAGATCCAAGACAGAATACAGAATGCTGCTGAGACTTCAGTCCCCTCTAATATTAAAACATTATTTCTGTACAGAATTACATCACATACATCTGGTCATCTGACTCAGTTTCCCATGCTATCACCAACACTAGAAGCTACCAGGGTTTAGCACCTATGTTCAACAATACACACAGACAGAGAATTGCTCAGATGTGGTGCAGCTGTTGGAAGTTATAAAACCATAAAACCATTCCATTCTTCCTACAGGAACTACAACCTATTCTGTAGCACAGACATTGTGTCTCTGGCTCCATTCAAAACTGTAGGATAACATCTTTATGGCTTAACCCATAAAGTAGTTTAATTTCAAGAATATTTTCCAAAGTCAGGTGGATTAACCTCTTCTCTCCCAGTATATGCTGTTACAATGCATACATATAATTCAGTTACAATAATACATGTACATTTCTTTTCCTTCCAGCAGGGCACACTGTTGATACATTTTAATACAAGCAAACCTCACAAATACATTTTCAGCACATGCATATGTACAAATCAGTTTGATATAGAAATGACATATAATTCTTTACAACATTCCAGCTAACTGTGCTGGCATAAGTTATCCATCCACTGCCCTGCTTCTCCTGACATGGCTGGCAGTGCTTCCTATTGTCACACCACTTTTTACAGAAACAGACTCACTGATTATGTCATCCTGTCAAAAGTGCTCTCACTCCCCTTAAGAGTCAGACTTCTCCTCTGGTGCATGAAACTGATGCAGTGCTCTCTAGATTGTGTAAATAGATAGATAAGATGTCCGATGCTCAACATGAGTAAAAAGAAGTTATGTCTTACCATTACATTCCATCTGTGTTGTTGATCTTCATTCATTCATTACTGATGGGTTATCGGTTCCATCCTCGGAACCGAGCCAGCCTCATACCAAGCTCACATCAGCCAACTCTCAAGCCAAGATCCTATCCAGAATGCTCTGTTCCCTGTTACCTCAGATAGACTTTGCAAGTTGATAGACAAAAGTAGAGGCTACCTCTGGTCATAACAGACCTACAATAAAGGAAAAACAAGGAGTTTATGAGATCAACCAGGAACCTCCAGAGGGGGATGGAGAGTGGGGAGTAATGAATGAACAAAGATCAACAACACAGATGGAACATTATGGTAAGACATAACTTCTTTATCTGATGTTGTTAATCTTCATTCATTCCTTACTGATGGGACAGAGTCCCCAGCTACCTGTATCCCTGGGTGGCCCTCGTGGAAGGACATTACTGAGCACCATGGAACCAAAAAAAGCTCTACCTCTGGAGGCCAAATCCAATATGTAATGAAGGATAAAAGTATGGGGTTTGGCCCAAGTTGCAACTGAACAAATATCATTGAGGGAAGCCCTAGCATGGAAAGCTGCTGAAGTTGCCATATACCTTGTAGAATGGGCTTTCACTCTGTGAGGCAAGGTGATGTTGTTCTTGTTGTAGACAAAGGTAATGCAATTTCTCAACCATGACGCCAATGTAACTTTTGAGACTGGATGACTTAGCCTTGGTCCAGAAAAGGCCAGGAATAGTTGGTCTGATTTACAGGTAGATTTTCTTCTGTCCAGATAAAAATATATTTGCCTGTGAATATCCAGGGAATGCAGGCAATATTCTCCCTTGTTAGAATGACTAGAAAAAAATACTGGGAGGTCAAGAGACTGGTTGATAGACCGCTCTGATACCACTTTCAGTAAAAAGGAAGAATTAGTTCTCAGTGATACTCTATCCTTATGGAAAATAAGGTAGGGATGATTGATGCATAAGGCTTGACGTTCTGACAAATGACTGGCCGATGTGATTGCAACTAGAAACAAAGTTTTCCCAGAGAGGTACTTTAAATCACATGAAGACACAGGTTCAAAGAAAACCAAGGTCAAATCCCAAGGTTGTACTGGTTCTCTAAAGAGAGGTTTTAGGTGAAAAACAGCCTTCAAGAAAGTCTTATAGACTCTATGTGACATGAGTAAAGAATCCTGAAAGCCAATGTGGAAATTAGAAATGGCAGCTAAATGAACACGAATAGTAGAGGCTGACACCCCAGATTACAAAAGATGTGATAAGTAATCTAAAAATCACCGAAACTGGGGCTGAGAAGGGTGCAATTGTTTATTCACTACGCATAATGAAAACCTTTTCCATTTGCTGAGATAGAATAGCCTGGTGGACAAAATGTGAGATGCAATAAGAATATTGCGCACCAGGGAAGAGAGGTTATCCTGCCTGGCAATCATAGGAAGTGGAGAAACCAAGCTGGCAACTTCAGGCTTGTTAGATTGGGATGAGTCAGACCATGTGGATCGGAGATCAATATTGGGGATGAATTGAGGATCCATGGTCGATCTAGCAGGTGAGGCCAGAGGAAGGGGAACCAAACTTGTTGAGGCCAATATGGAGCAATGAGGATCACTTTGCTCTTTAATTGCCATGCTTTCATCAGAAATTGAGAGATGAGGGGAAGAGGAGGATAAGCATAAAGCAGACCCAAGGACCAAGCATGCACTAGAGTGTCTCTCGGTGACTGTCCCCGAGGGGGGATCAGGGCAAAGTAGTTGCTGCACTTGTAGTTGGATGAGGAGGCGAATAGGTCACAGCAAGGCTGGCCCCAGTGGTTGAAACTTCTTGCTGCTATCACAGGGTTGAGGGACCACTTGTAAGGTTGTAGAATGCACCTGCTCACTTTGTCCACAATCACATTGGAGCTCCCGGGAATGTGCATTGCAATTAGAAAGTGGTTGGAAGCTATTGCCCATTGCCATATTCTCAAGGCCTCTCGGCATAACGGATAAGATCTGGTGCCCCTTTGCTTGTTGATGTACCAGACCACTGACATGCTGTCTGATTGAATCACAATAGTCCCTGATGTAAGGATGGAGTGGAATGCTTGCAATGCTAATAGCACCACCCTCAGTTCCAGGACATTGATATGCAAATGGGCCTCTGTCTCCGACCAGGTGCCTTGGACTGTGTTTCCCTGTCATAGCCTCTCCCCACCCCATCAGAGAAGTGTCCGTGTTCACCATGGCTTTCGGCTGATGGGGTCTGAAGGGGCAAGACCATTGCTGAGGATTTTGAGATGTCCACCAGAGTAAATATTGCTTGCAACTCTGAGTTACACTTATCTGAAAGGACAAAGGATGTTGTAGAGGGTACCACTGAGTGAAAAGTAATCAGTGGAGAAGTCTCATGTGGAATCTGGCCAGAGGAACAATGGTGATCGAGGCTTGCCACTGACCCCAAGAGTTGGAGTATGGACCAAGCAGATGATTTGTGGTGACAGAGTAGCAGCTGAACCTGTTGTCTTATTCTTTCAAGTCTGTGATCTGGGAGAGATGCTGTGCAATTCCTTGTGTCCAACAGAACCCCAATGAATTCTAAAGATTGTGTTGGGCTCATGTTGAACTTCTCCCAGTTTATAGTGATTCCCAGGTGTTGTGCTGTGAGAAGAATGAAGTCTAGGGCTTCTTCCAGTAGACGCTTGGTGGGTAGGCGGTGAGGAGCCAGTCATCTAGGTATGGAAATGCCTGGAATCCTTGAAATCGCAGGTGAGCGATGACCACTGCCATGCATTTGGTGAACACTGGGGCTGTAGAGAGACTGGAGGGCAGTGCTCGAAATTGGTAGCAACTGTCTCCTATGTGGAAGCGGAGGTATCTTCTTGAGCGCTTGTTCATTTTATATGGTAATACGCATCCTGAAGATCTACAGAGCACATCCAATCATCTTTTTCCAGAAGAGGAAGGATAGACTGAACCCTGACCATCTGGACTTTCTCTGTTTTTACAAATTTGTTCAGTGTGCTGAGATCCAGAATTGGTCTCCAGTCCCCTCTCTTTTTTGGCACTAAAAAGAACCTTGAGTAAAAAATGGATCCTATCTGGTCTTGGGGGACCGTTTGGATGACTCTATTTTGTAGCAGCTTTTGGATTTCATGTGTTGTTGCTTCCATTTGACTGGGTGGGATGTCAGGTAAGTCTCTGGATGAGGTGGGACAGAGAAGAAAGGGGATGTGATAGCCTCTGGATATTATCCGTTCTACCCAAGAATCTGTGTTTATGTTTTGCCAGGCAGTTGGGTACAAGGAAAAATGACCCTCGACCCCTTCCAGAGGTGAGCAGTCAGGCAATGTTTCAGGAGTGCTGGTAGGGTTGTCCAGAGAAAGAATCTCTGGAACCCCAGTTTTGCAGACCTCCTCTGCCCTGAAAGGGGCATCTTCCATTGGAGTTTCTCCCTCTGCCTCTAGGGGAGAACTCGGCACGTACATCACAGAAAGAGCCCTGTGATTTTCTGTGCCACATCTTTCTGCTCCTCTGATCTCTGGAGCAGAATCGTTGAGGAGTGATGTGTCGGACACCAATGGCAGATAGGGTCTTGCCATCTTGCTCACACCTTGCCAGCGTATTCTTAATTATAGGGCCAAACAATGAAGCGGCTTCAATGGGGGCATTCATAAATGAAGTCTTAAAGGAGTCCGCAAAGTCACAAAGGCACATCCAGGTATGTCATCTCATGACTATACCTGCACCTGCCGCTCTAGCCGCTCCTTCAATTGTGTGTGAAATAAGGTGCATGGAAGAACTGGATATGGATTCTAGGGACGCTATCTGAGAAGCTACATTGTCACGGACCTCATCAGAAACAGCTCCTGCCAAGGTTTCAGAGAGTTGGTTGATAAGGTCCCTATGGAGCCTTGTAAAGTGTGCCAAGTAGTTAAAGGACATTATGGCAAAGATTGATGAAGCAAACACACACTTCCTGAGTCTGTCTATCGCCCAGGACTCCTTGTTGGGCAGATGGACAGTCTGGCTCTCTTCTGCCAAGTCTTTTTTGGTTGCAGCCGCAATCGACCTCATCGAGAAAACTGAAGGCGATTCTGGCCTTATTAGAAAAAGACTATATTGGCTTCCAACAAACAGATCCAAGGAAGGAGAATACTTAGTCCTTGCTAGTTCGTGTGGTGCAGAGCTTGGAAACGAGGGTGCCTGCACTGAGGACAATGGTGTTGAGGTTATCTGCGCCAATGAAAGCAGCACCATAGAAGTCAAAGGTGTCTACACCGTAAATGGTGGTGTGGCAAATGTCTGCACTAATGAGTATGGTGCCATCGAGGAAGGTGTCTGCACCGGTAATGATGGTGCTGAAAAAGACTGCACCAAAGAGCATGTCGGTGCCGAAGATGTATGCACCATAGCGAACAGTATCGTCAAACTCTGGGCTGAAGGAGTTTGCACCAATGGTGCCAAAGGAGACTGTATCTACAGAGACAGTGCCAATAAAGGCTGTGACAAAACTTTCGGAGCCATAAGTGTCTCCACTGGGAACTCCGGTGCTGGTGGCGATAAAGAAGACATAGCTGGAGCAAGAATCAACTGGGGTGGTGCTGAGGCTGGGGCCAAAAGGGCCACAGATGGCAGCACTGGGCTCGAAATCTTTACCTTTTTGTGAGTCAACTCCTTGCGATCTCCCGAGGGAGATGAAGTGAGTGACCTCAAGGAGGAGGAAGAAGAACTCCTCTTACGGGGTTTAGCAGGAGGGGGTAAGCCCTCTGACTCAGAGACAGCCTCACAGAAAGGAGTTTTAAGGAGGCCTTTCAGGATTAACTTGTTCTTCCTTTCATTGAGAGTTCTGGTCAAACAATTTCTACAAATCTCACATGGGGGATCCACTGAAAGGTGGGAGACATTCAAGCAACAGACACATAAATCATGGCCAACAGAAAGCGGTAACTTACAGTCACATTCCATACATTGTTTAAAACAAACACTACTTTTCTCGTCCGACATAATGATACAGTGAAGGACGACAGTACCCAGGAGTTAAGAAAGCTATCCAGAAGGGTACAAAAAGAGAAAAGAAGGATTACCAATGATGGTAATGAAGAATTACCTCAAAGGTAAGAAAGGGTAATAAAAGGGAAGAAAAACTATAGGATGAGAGTCTTACATTTACAATGGGCTAGGAGTATAGAGATAGTAAGTGATTGAAAACTTTTTAAGCACTAACAATATAGAAATTTTCAATAAATTGCTCACTTAGCTGAGAGAGAGTGGCTTGACACGGCTGTACAGCAATGTGGCAAACGAGATCTGAGGTAACAGGGGGCAGAGCATTCCAGGTAGGATCTTGGCTCGGGAGTTTTTGGCTGACGTGAGCTTGGTATGAGGCCGGCTCGGTTCCGAGGACAGAACCGATAACCCATCAGTAAGGAATAAATGAAGATTAACAACATCAGATCTGTGTTAGAGGAAGGTCCTTCTGCTTACCAGTGAGAGTGGGAAGCATTGTACAGCCAATCTAGCACGAGAGGAGTGGTTTCAGCACTGAAATTGTAGCTTATTGGCTGTTTTGGGCTGATTTCTATCCCTTTATTCTTTCTGGCATAAAAACGTGTGTTTGCGGGTGTTTGCGCTAGTATTAGATTGGCGGAACCAGTTTGGGTGTCCTGCAGACTAATTCAGCACCAGAAAAGAGAAAGAGAGACTTTTTGTTTGACTGCAAGTACTTTTTGGCTTAAATTGCTCGTTTTTGCCGTCTGCTGTTCGTTTCTGCTGTTTCTGTACTTTTAGCTACTGTATTTTATTGCATCTCTGCTATTTAAATTGTTTTCATTACTGTGCACTTGTTTTCTGCCTGTTTTAAAAGTTTTAAACTGCATTTACTATTTTTTCACTGTATTTTCTGATTTAGGTAACGCACTCAAGTGTGCTTGCCTTTTCAGAGTATATACACTGTTTATTGCCTGTCCTTGCCTGCTTTTCTGAAAAAAAAAAAAAAAAAAAGCTCTTGTTGCTTGTTTTCCGCCTTTCTGAACTAGTACAGTCCAGTTCCTAGGCATGGCTGGCTTCAGGATTTTATTTCTTGTAACCAGAGCTATTCCAGACCTTACTGTGTTAGAGGGAGGTCCTTCTGCTTATCAATGAGAGTGGGAAGCATTAAACAGCCAATCTAGTACTAGAGGAGTAGTTTTAGCACTGAAATTGTAGTGTATTGGCCATTTTGGGCTGATTTCTATCCCTTTATTCTTTCTGGCATAAAAACGTGTTTGATTTTGCACATCGTGCAACACTGCGGGGCTAGTGCTAACTATTCCCCATGCCAGAATGTCTGCTCTTCAAATTTTTCCTTAGAACTTGCTGTCTTTTCAGTAGTAGCACTAAAATCTGTATCCTTGTGACTAGTACTTGCTCTAGAACTACTAGAAAGTACTAAGACGTAAATTAATACAAGCACTAAAATCCTCCCTGTTAATAAGGGAAATTAACTGCAGGCACTAAGAAACCTAAAATTGCAAAGTACCTTGCCAAGGTAAGGGAAAACAGCTCTTGTACTTTACTAAATAGCACCTAACCAGGCATGTCCAAGGGTCAGCTTCTGGTGATTTCCCTTGTCCACCTGATGAATCTGGGCATACTGGGGCAATGTAGCAATTGCCTCATGTACACAGACAACCCCGTCCTCCTACCACCAAACTCTACAACCTGCGAGAGATGCAATTACATAGCCAAATTGGAAGCAAAGCTCGCTCCAGCCAAGACTGTGTTAGACTGTCAAGAGGAGAAGGTAAATATCTGCACTACACCTGAAGCAACACATAGCCCCACAAAACCCATACCATCAACACCCACACATAGCAACACAAAATCCACATATGTGGAGGCCCTTAACATTAACCTACCCAAGCAACGAGGATCTCCGAAGCCAAAACTCAAACACCAATCACAACCAAAGCGACACATAGCTCGCATCACCAGTGTGCCACCCAAAAACAGCCCCTAAGGCAAGACAACGTACCAAACACTTTAGTCATAGGTGACTCTATAGTCAGGCAGACTGATATCACACTTACCAGGCTGAACAAGGAGAAAGTAACAGTCAGCTGCTTGTTGGGTGCCAGGATCCGCCACATAATGCATGCACTCAAGTCACTCCACAACAGTACAAATACGACTCTGTCATTGTTCATGTTGGGGTGAATGACTTGAGAAGTACCTCCCTGGACTAGATGAAAAGAGACATGGAAGAGCTCTCAGACTATATGGCCCAGGCAGGTATGACCCTAGCCCTGAGTAGCATCCTGCCTTCGCCCAGAATGATATCACATTATAAGGAACAAATGATTGACTTTAACAATTGGCTAAGCTTCTGCTGTCATTCAAAGGGGATCCAGTATCTGCATGCCTGGGATGACATGATCGACAAACCACGATGCTTTGTCAGAGATGGTCTTCGCCTGTCGTCCCTGGGATTCAGATTACTGGCCAAGGCCCTTGCCACCCCTATAGTGCCTTTTTTAGGCAAGATTCAAATGACAAAACCACCAATGTGACAAACACAAACATGCAAAATCTGAGGGTAATGCTACTCAATGCTAGAAGTCTAAACCTCAAAATGCACTCTCTCAAGGCACTCCTAAAAATGGAGAACATCGATATCTGTGCAGTAACAGAGACCTGGTTCAAGGCTCCAGAAAGCACCTCAGCAATACCAGGCTACAACTCTTACCAGACTTTTCGGCCACCAAACCAGGACTGAAACACGAAAGGTGGAGGAGTGTCCATACTCACCAAGGACATTCACACCTCCATGCTAGTCACCCAACATAATGCATCTAAAATTCTCCAGGTGCAACTGACACTAGGTAAGGCTGCAATCCAAATTGCAGCTTACTACAGATCCCCCACCATGCCCCAAGAGTCCTACCACTCCTTTCTAAACATATTGGAAAATATTAAAATACAACCAAACACCCTAATACTGGGTGATTTCAACTACCCCGCAATTAACTAGGAAAACTACTCAAGTACCAACACCTTCACCCAGCATTTCTTGGAATTCATTAATTCCAATGCCCTAGACCAACTAATTCATAGTCCCACCAGGGGCTCAAGTATCCTAGACCTGGTCATTACCAACATGGGAAATAGATGCTCCACACCAGTGGTCACCCCCTCGTTGGTCAGGTCTGACCATAAACTAATCACCCTTGACATCTACAACCCATCCCTACCCCTCAGTAAGGAAACCACCATTAAAAACTTTGGCAAAGCCAACTTCATGCTACTCAAGTCAGAAGTGACAAACATCACGACACCCATGCAGAAGGGAACTGAATGTTCAATGGCTGAATCCTACACTAAAGCACTGTACAAGCACATACACTTGTGCATGAGTCGTGCCATCCCTAACAGAACCAAGGTGCTCTCCTCCAAAAAAAGGAAACCAATCTGATGGTCCCCAGCCATAAACAAAATATACAACAGAAGGAAAAAACTGTTGCAGAAAAGAGGAAAATCCCAAGATGTAAAAAACTCCATTACCAGCCTTAGCAAAAAGCTGAGATCCCTCATAAAATCCTCCAAAGCTAGTTACAAAAATAGATTCCAAAGACAACCACAAGACATTCTATACATATGTCAAAAATCTAAGTGGCAATGCTCATATCTGCTCTGAGCTACAACAGAATGGCATTAAATATACTGATCCCAAGGATATCGCCAATATCCTGGCAGATTGATTCAGTGCCAATTTCACCTCCTTCACCCCCTAAAGGGCCCATCCCAATACCAGAAGATTGCCAAATTCCGGTTATCACAGCCACACAGGTAAAATAACACAATCTCCAAAGCTAAAAATACAGCATCCATGGGACCAGAGGATATCCCGGGCTGTGTACTACATGAACTACAAAATGAACTGACACCTCACCTAAGCGTTATGTTCAACCACAGCCTCACCTCAGGCTTCATGCCCACTAAATGACGCACAGCTACAGTCATCCCACTTCACAAGAGAGGATCCACCCTGGATCCCGGGAACCACTACCCCATCAGTCTGATGAGCCTGGTCTGCAAGACCATGGAACGCATTATCATGGAACTTATAAACAAGGACATTGGCAACCTTCAAACGTTGGACCCCACCCAATTCAGGTCCATGAAGGGCTGATCCTGTCTCCTCTACCTGATTGATTTCTTTGAATCAGTCTCTAGAGTAGAGGATGAGGTTAAGGCAATCCACACAGCCTATCTGGACCGTGCTAAGGCCTTTGACACCATCCCCCACTCTGGAATCATAGATAAACTTACCAAGCTGGGCATTAATCCATACACAACTCGATGGGTTGCCAGTTGGCTTACTGACAGAACACACACTGTAAAAATATCAGATTCCAGATCCAGCTCCAGACAAGTGACAAGTGGAGTACCTCAGGGTTCAGTCCTGGGAACGCTCTTGTTTGGCATCTACTTCTCTGAAGTACAGGGCAACACTAAGGGACTCTGGCTAACAAAGTTCGCAGATGACTGCAAACTGAGAGCCATTATTGATTAACCAAATGATGTAGATATCCTGCAAAAGGGCCTTACAGAAACAGATGCCTGGTGCCAGAGTCATGGACTCAAGCTCAATGCCAAGAAATGCATAGCTATCCCCTTTGGAAAAAAACACGTACCCATGAACTAACATATAGGCGGCAATACTCTAAACACTGAAAGTGTGATGAGAGACTTAGGAACACAGGTGGACAGTGGTCTCAACTTTGATAACCATATCGCCACAACAGTGAGGAAATCCTTCTATGTGGTACATCTCATCACAAAGGGCTTTTCTTCCAGAAAGAAGGAGGTCATTGTCCCACTGTACTCATCCCTCATTAGACCTATTATAGAGTACAACGCCCCATTTGATATGTACCTCACAAGACATCTGCAACAGTTGGAAAGGCCTCAGAAATATCTCACTAAAAGAATCACAAGCCTAAAGCAGATGCCCTATGCCAACCGTCAAAAAAAACTTCAGCTATACTCTGTCGCATATTGCCTACTCAGGGGTGACCTCTGCTTAACTTACAAGGCCATGTCTAAACCTGAGCTGCTGGACAGGCTCCAAGTAAAAAAATCCAATCACTCAGAGCCAC
This sequence comes from Protopterus annectens, assembly GCF_019279795.1. Taxonomy (NCBI): domain Eukaryota; kingdom Metazoa; phylum Chordata; order Ceratodontiformes; family Protopteridae; genus Protopterus; species Protopterus annectens. Next base: position 655,754,068 of record NC_056746.1, read on the forward strand.
ACACTCCATAGAACTAAACCTCATCGTCACAATGAACAAGACATGCTGGAGGGATATTTTCCTGACCCAGAGACTCCACGTACTCTGGAATAAACTGCCCATACATGTCAAGCAGAGTGCCTCTTTGGCCCTCTTCAAAAGGAACCTTGACAATTGGATGGGAGATAGGAAATTCACCCCAGGAATCATGTCAGTCACCCTAAGAGACAGGGGTCCAGGAAAGTAAACATTGTGGGTATAAACAACCAGAGAATTGTCATGGCTAGGCTTGTATAGACCCTAGGGCCGATAGCCTAGTACCAGCCTATGAACCAACCTATGAACCTATGTTTTTTTCTGTGAGGAGAATACATTTAACTTTGCACACAGCTCCCTTATCCTACTTTTTACACAAACATACTCTCTGCCAGACACTGATAAGATCATATGGTCAAAAGTGTACCCTGTCTCTCTCATGTCAGACGTCTCCTGTGGCTCTTGTAACTAATACTGTGATCTCTAGATTGGTAATTCCCTAGGTAGGATGTTCAATGCTCAATAGAGAGAACTTTTCTGAGTGAGGGGGCATGGTTTACAATCAGGTGAGCATGTCCTCCAACACACCTATACTCAATTAAATTCTACTTTGTTGAAACACTTTAAACTGCTAGATTACTCCACCATCCCCTTATCCCACCTTTCACAACCACATTTTCTTTGCAACACAGTGGTGTAGCTAGGCATACCCTTTGTACTCACTCAGAGAAACCATGTTTATTTTTCGCTATACTATGTCCACAACCATCTAAATTAAGGTCTCCAATAAGAGGCACATAGATTGATATATATATACATATATATATATATATATATATATATATATATATATATATATATATGGTTCTACCTGACTTCGTCGACAGCGCAGAAGACCGACAGCGGAATTCGGAGCTCCAGAAGATCGAAAACGAAGAAGACCGACGCGAATCGCGAGTGGCAGAACATCGACAATGCAGAAGACCGACACGACGGATGACAACACCAACGCCGAGGATGCCGACATGGGGAAAGGCTGTGTGAGTATGCGGTAGTGACGGACGTTAGGGTGCGAGGCAGGTAAGTGTGGAGATTGACGGTCTGTGGGGATAGGGGTGGGTTAAGTGAGTTAGGGTTAGGGAGCGATAGGGGTGGGTTAAGTGAGTTAGGGTTAGGAGCGATAGGGGTGGGTTAAGTGAGTTAGGGTTAGGGAGCGATAGGGGTGGGTTAAGTGAGTTAGGGTTAGGAGCGATAGGGCGGGTTAAGTGAGTTAGGGTTAGGAGCGGTAGGTAAGTGTGCGATAGTGACGGACCTTAGGGTTAGGTAAGGTTTAGTGTGGGCTTGTAAGGATTTTGGTGTGCTTGTGTTGTGTGTGTGGTTTGTGGAATGGGGATGTGTTTTGTTTTTAATTGTTATTGTGGTGTGTGCAGTGTATGGGGTTTCGTGTTTGTGTACCGCCGGTTATTTCGTTGTCGGTTATGTGTGGTTTCGTGTTTATGGACTGTCGAATATGTGGTGTCGGTGATGTGGTTGTCGGTGTTGTGTGGTTTCGACTATGTCAGGTAGAACCATATATATATATATATATATATATATATATATGTATATATATGTGTGTGTGTGTGTGTGTGTGTGCGTGTGTGTGTGTGTGTGTGTGTGTGTGTGTGTGTGAGTATAGTTTTTTTTGTTTTTTTTTTAGTTTTAGAGGAAAAGTGATGCAAACATTTGTTCAGTGCTGGATGTAATGGGCCAGATTTTTAACTGCCAGGCAGGCTGGGATCAATAACAGCACACATCCACAAAATTAATCTCTCTAGCTATACCCATGGTGCAACACAATAATGAGGTAATTCTTTCTAAAGTGCACTTTCACACTTTAAATATCAGACTTCTCCTGTGGCACTTGTGTTTCTTACACTATTCTGTAGAATGTGTAAATAGATAGGTAGAAGGCTCAAATACAGCAGTGATTAACTTCTACAGTGTCTGTGAATGAATTCAGGGCTAGTTTACACACAGTTGCAGTGGTAACTTTTACAACCCCAGATGGCTGTACAAGACATTTTACCATACACATCTCCCTCATTTGCAATACACTGCTGATATCATCCCTTCATAGATGCTGTATGCCTCACTGGCAGTTGTATTCTCATGCCACACTGGCTGCTGATAATGTGCGCTATAGATTGTGTAACTAGGTAAATAGGTGGTTCGAGTCCATCCCTGCTTAAATACTGTGACTGTAATTACTGTCTTATACTGCTGGCCACCTCAAAACTTCATGTACATTTCCACTTAAGAGATGGACTTACAGCGGCATAACATTACAGTAGCAAATCCTAGCATCCCCCAGAGAAAATATCTTTTGAGCCACACAATAACTACATAATGATACCATAACTGCAGTATCTCACATTTGTAGCTCAAATTCTTCTGTGTTGTATGACTTTGATACTGTAACAATATATGTAGGATGTATGAAAACAGCTTAGTGTGTCTCTTTCACTCTCATACTGTGTAGACTATTCTTCAAATACATATATGATGTTTAGCTGTACACTGTTACTGTGCCCTTTGACCAATTTTTAGCGTAAACATCCAGATAATAAACAGTGGTGATGTCATCCATTCAACTGTGTACCGTCCCAGTTATATTTCAACATGTTGTGTGGCATTTGCAATTCAGGCACTAATTTGTAGCTTGTGATCTTAGGCAGTTAATTCAAATCCAGCCATTACTGCTCAGACTACCCTGTATCAGTCTTATTGTAACTGTACATATTACTAGCACTGTTGTCAAACATATCTGCTCTGTATATGAATAGATGTTGATTTCTCTTACAAAAAGCTATGATAATTTCTCACATAGCAATGATTTATTCAAAGTTGTTGTGTCTTTCGGCTTTTCCCAGTTAGGGGTCACCACAGTTGAACTCCGGTCCGCTAATGATTGGCAGTAGATCTTTACGTGCTGAGTTGCTGGCCCTGACACACAACCTTCAATGAAGGTACACCCATTCACGCATGTCTCCACACAGAAGACGCTCTAGCTGAGAATCGAACAGGACGTCTTACTGTGAGGCGACAAGGCTATCACAGCACCACCACCTCAGTACTGATTTATTCAAAGTAATGATGATATTTGATTATATTTTCCTTACTTAACATATGTAGTAAGTGTTATCATCTGGAAAAAGGGAATGATGTGACATTCTGTATGTTGTTGCCTTAGAACAGCAATTACAGGCACACATATCCCTTGCAGTAATAACCTAATGTAAGTCCTTGACATACCGGCATATCTCACAACTGTAGTGGCACTTCTACCATAATGCATTCATTCCCTACAATATCTTGTATTTTCTGTAATCAAATACTCAGGTGTTCAACATCCACATTCAGTGATTGTTAGCATTGTATGATCTTTTACTAATGCATGAATGACAACTACCACAGTTATAACTTCTACATTTACAGCTGGAGAGGCCTCCACCATCCCCTTTTTCTCAAAGTGATTGCTTATGACACATACATATGATGTAATAGGTTAGCATAAGTGGAAAGACTTCTACTGTGGTGCTTGTTTAGTCACATACGTTGCTGTTCAATTCCTGTGACACATGCATTGAGTACTGGCAGCTTTTGGATGCTGGCAAAGGCTCTTGCCTCCCCCATGATGCCTTTTTAGGCAAGGTCTTGAAAACAACATTATCAATGTGAAATTAACCAATCAGAAAAAAATAAAGGTCATGCTGCTAAATGCTAGGAGTTTAAACCAAACACAGCACTTCCTGGAAGCACTTCTATCACTAGAAGATGTAGATGTCTGTGCAGTCACAGAAACCTGGTTCAAGGCCTCAGACAGTATCCCAGTCTTGCAAGGCTACAATGATTTCCACACCTTTAGACCACAAAATGAACATCTGAAAACCAAAGGAAGTGGTATTTCAATCTATATTAGAGATAAATTCACCTCCCTTCTAGTTAGACTGGACAACTCCATGGAGTTACTCCAGGTACAGGTTACAGTGGGTAAGACCCCCATTCAAGTCACAGCCAGTTATAGATCCCCCCCATGGGTCACAACACTTACAAAACCTACTTAACCAAACTGGAGACAATCCAAATTTTACCGAACACACTGTTTATGAGGGATTTCAATTAACCCACCATCAACTGGGAAACCTACGCTAGCCTTAACTTGCTAACACAAAACATACTTGACTTTCTTAATTCAAATACCCAGAAACAAATTGTCCATACCCCGACAAGGGGAACAAACATTCTGGATCTGGTACTCACCAACGTCAAACAGATGCACTGCTGCTACTGTTGGACCACCATTAGTTAAAACTGACCACAAATCAGTGACCTTCAAGCTGGCACTAACACCATAACTCACAAAGGGTGAAATCAGACAAAAAAACTTCACCAAGGCAAACTATACCCTCTTAGGTGAAGGTATAAATGCATTCCAAGCCCCACCCCAAACTGGAAGTGGTAACTACGCTGAAGCTTACACTATAGCTCTATATGATCACTTGCATAAGTGTACAAACTCCGCCGTATCAGAAAGAATCAAAGCCAGAGCCCCAAGTAAAAACAAGCTGCCATACTGGACATCCAGCATCAACAAACTTTACATTAAATGCAAAAATTCGCTGTCCAAAAAGCAAAGGCAAAGCCCCAGCAATGGAAAATCACCCTCCTCAGCCTCAAAAGGCAAATAAGACAACTTGTCAAATCCTCCAAGAGCTCCTTTGAGAGAAACTTAGCAAGTACAGCCATGGATAACCATAAGGCCTTTTACAGCTACATACGTAACCTAAAGGGTTGGACCCAAGCATGTGCAGAACTAGTGGCCAATGGTATCACACACACTGACCCCACCGAAGTAGTAAAGCTGCTAGCGGATAGGTTTGGTGAAAATGTCACTCCCTTATCCCTTCCTAACTTACAACAAATCTTCCCCAAACCTCCCCCCAGCGCTACATATCTGAAGAGCTGGTTCTCAAGGCAAATTTAACACAGCCTCTATGGGATCAGATGACATCTCAGGCTGTCTTCTAAACAGGTGAAAACATGAAAAGCCTAACCATAGGCTTTATTCCTGTGGAATGGAGAACAGCAACAGTTATTCCCTTCCACACAGGTGACCTAGTGACAGACCCAGGGAATTACAAACCCATAAGCCTGATCAGCCTCATCTGTAAGGCCATGTAACATATCATTATGGACCTCATAAATAAAGACATAGGTGACCTCCACACTCTGGATCCTACCCAATTCAGCTTTGTGAAGGGCAGACCCTGCCTGTTAAATCTGGTGGATTTCAATGAAAATGTGACCAAGGCCATTGATTAGGGCAAATCTGTGCACACAGCATACCTCGATCTGGAAAAAGCTTTTGACACAATCCCACATTTAAGCATTACAGATAAACTTACCAAACTGAATGTAAACCCCTTCATTGTATGATGGATTGCCAACTGGCTCACAAACCAGACACACACTATCAAAGTGGGTGATTCCACATCAACCAGCAAACCTGTTACCAGTGGAGTACCACAGGGGTAAGTGCTGGGCACCTACTGTTTTATATATTGTTCTCAGAAGTTCAGGTCAAAACTAAGGGGTTGTGGCTGACTAAGTTTGCAGACGACTGCAAACTAGGTGCAATCACTGAATTCCCAAATGATGTCAGTATACTCCAGGAGGGTCTCATGCAGATCAGCAACTGGTGTATTAGTCACGGTCTCAAACTGTATGCAAAGAAATGCACCATCATTCTCATCGGCACACATTGTCCCCTCACACTATCAAATCAACAACAACACCCTAAGTACCCATGAAGTGGTAAGGGACCTGGGATCACAAGTTGACTGTCACCTTAACTTCGACCACCATGTGTCTACTGTAGTAAAGAAAGATTTCTATGTAGCACACTTGATTAGTAAAGATATCGCCTCGAGAGCAAAAGAAGTTATAACCCCCTATACTCCACACTTATCCAGCCCATAACTGAGTATAATGCCCCATTTGGCATGTACCGTACTAAGCAACTGCAGCAAGCAGAGGTTTCTAACCAAGAAGATTAAGGGGCTCCAGCATGTGCCTTACAAAGACCGACTAAAGTCTCTGTCACTATACTCTGTATCATACAGACTTCTTAGGAGAGACTTATGCCTGGCCTAAAGAGCAATCCAAGACCCAAACCTAATGAACTTGCTACATATCCGTAAATCAAATGGGACTAGGGCTACCCATTCCAGGGACCTAAATATGGCCTGCGACTTAAATAGGACATGCTGGAGGGACAGACTTATCTTCCAATGACTGTCGTGTCTTTGGAACAGGCTACCAATTCATGTGAAACAGAGTACCTTTATGACACTGTTCAAGAGGAACCTGGATGAGTGGATGGGACACCATAAATTCTTACTGGGGATAGAGCCCACAACCCTCCTGTACATGGGCAGTCATCACTAAATGCAATCTTGGGTACTGACTAGCATTTCTATGGTATTACATTGAGATGAAATGGCTAGGCTTAAAATGACCTCCAGGTCAATAGCCTAGTAATCTCCTTTGATCCTGAAACAGACAGACTGTGGTTCAGTTCTGGGACAGTGTGTGTACAAAGTTTAAATGTGGAGGCCAATGATACATCCGCTTTATGTGGTAATATGTTTGTCAAATTAACAACAGCCATGAAGGTGTTGCATTCCAATATATGGCATTTCAGATTATTTAAAACATATAAAGCCAAATGGCTTACCCCACCAGGATTAAGGATATGTTTTCAGCCCTTAGTTAAACAGGGGGATGATACCTTGTTATGGGCGGAAGCTCAACAAACAGCATCAATGGCATTTGTTAATATCTTAACATCTTTTTGTGAACGTACTATAACTAAAGTTTTCGAAAAACATGTTTCATACAAGGAACATTTTACTAAATTGACTAAAAGTTAAAAGTTAAAAAAATTCAATAGGGATCCTAAAGATTATAGTAACAGGCAGCCATTTAATGTACAAAAAGCTGTCAAATTTTCTAAGAATGGTCAGGGGCCTACACACAGTACAAGTAAGAGGCAAAAGTCCATACTTAAGAAATCTGGAAATATTAGTATATCATCATGTGATGACTCTTCTTCAGCAGAGGACAGTGATACATGTACAGCACAGACCTCACCAGCAACCAAGAAAAGTAATTTCAACCTTTTAGGTCCAGAAGGAGAGCTGGTCGAAAACATAAAAGAAATACCATCTCTAGAAACATTACTGCATCTTTTAGTTTCCACTTGAAAGGAAATTTTAATGTACACAATATATCATCTGTCCAATTGGCAAATTCTGAGGTACAATTACTGAATCAAGGGTTGAATTTTGTACCAAGCAATTTTGTTTCTGAGGATGTTTTTGCTAAGGATGTGGTTGCATTTTATAGAAAACTGAATCTCAAGCTATTTTTTTCATAATTATGATACATCTACTGAGAAGAATGTGAGTGAGTTTAGGTTTAAACCATCAAACTTTCTGCCCCCTGTACATAAATATGTTGCCACTTTTCAACAAAGGGTAGTGAAAGAATTACATTTTAATTTTAAATCTAATGAGAGTATTCTCAAAAATAATTTGCCTAAGGATCAGCAGGTAGTACTTGATAAAATGAGAAAAAAACAATAGGTTGGTAATTAATAAGGCAGATAAGGGTAGAAAAGTGATTGTTTGGGACTGGACTATATAAATATATATATATATATATATATATATATATATATATATATATATATGGCTAAGGCTGAGAAGCAACCTCTGGACCATCGATTTTATCAAAAGATGGTATTGGACCCTATTCCTTAATTTAAGAATGATACTGATAAATTCTTACAGTTAGCTGTGGAAGAGGGTATTATCACTAAAGATTGTTGCTTTTTATCTAGCTGCCAAGGATCCTAGGCAGCAGTGTTTGTATTTATTGCCTAAAATTCACAAAGAATTCACAAATCCACCAGGCAGACCAATTGTTTCAGGTAGGGGTTCATTAATGGATCCTTTATCTGAATATCTAACCAAATATTTAAAGCCCTTATTAAAGGCGGTGCATTCCAGGATACAAGATACTACTGAATTTCTTAACATCATATTGGACATGCAGTTCAAAGAGGGGTGGTATATGTGTACATTAGATGTTTCTGCTTTATACAGTAATATATCACACTGGGCCGGGTTGATGGCGTTAAAATATTGGCTTAATCACATTCCCTTCTGTAGTCTTGGATTTAACACTTTTCTGCTGTTTGACAGAACATGTTTTGTCAAAATTTTTTTTTTTATTTTAATGGAGAGTGTTATCAGCAACTTAAGGGCACAGCGATGGGGGCTTATTTTGCCCCCATCTATGCAGATTTGTTTATGGGATTTATAGAAGAACAGATTATATATTATTCTAGTCATACTATTTTCATAGAGTCCATTGACATTTGGCACAGATTCCTGGATGATTGTTGGTTAGTATGAAAGTCAGATCTGACATATCTGCATGAGTTTGTGGAGTATTTGAATGAAAACAAATTGGGGATCACATTCACTGTGCACCATAATCATAGCAATATTACATTCCTTGATGAAGATATTAAGGTTTTACAGGATGGGACTTTAGATAGTAGTATTAGTCACAAATATCCACAATTCAGCACGTTGTTATATGCTACATCCTGCGCATATTATACACAATATACTGAAATCACAATTTCTAAGAATAAGGAGAATTTGATACAGAGTTTGAGAAGCATAAGACTGAATTAATCGACAGATTTTGTATTAGGGAATACAATAGAAATAATTTGTATAAGGTATGTGATTCAATCAAACATTTAAGTAGAGAACATGTTTTGCAGTAATGAGTAAAGTATCTAATAATGCATTGAGATTAATGACTAGTTTGGGGAGAAATATATCACTTTTTAAGAACATTGTTCAGAAAAATTGGCCTATTTTATTAACAGATAATACATTGACTGAAATTATGCCATCAAGATTGTTTGTTTTATTATTGTGGTGGTGCTGCGGTAGCGTTGTCACCTTACAGTAAGATGTTGTCCTGTTCGATTCTAAGCTAAAGCGTCTTCTGTGTGGAGACATGCGTGAATGGGCGTACCTTCGTTGAAGGTTGTGCATCAGGGCTGAGAACTCGGCACGTAAAAATCTACTGCCAATCATTAGTGGATCGGAGTTCCGCTGTGGTGACCCCTAACCGGGAAAAGCCGAAAGACACAACATTATTGTAGAGACCTTCATTTGGGTAGTATATTGAGTCATTATAAAAAGAAACCTCAAGTATTAGTACAACAAACTACTTTAGATGGAGGTATCCTTAAGGAATGCCAGCCTTGTGGCCATTGCTCAATGTGTACATTTATAGTGAAACAATTCACAACCAAAAATATTTCCAATTTTTTTGACATTCGTGTTTTTGCAAATTGCAGCTGAGATTGAATTGTGTATCTTGCCGGTTCTCCTCCAAAACATCTAAAACTCATAACATTTAAAATCAAAACATCGAAACTGTAACATCTAAAACCCATAACATCGAATTTCATAACATCTAAAATGTGCATGACAACACTGAACACTACAAATCACATGAAAATAACATCCTCTCCACACATAACAACACCAAACTAACAAACACACGTTTTACTATATTTGTGCAGAGGGGGACTACAGTGGGAAAAAGTTAATTTCCTAACCCCACTGTATCACGATCACCATAAAGAATGCACACATAATGTCTATATAACTTACCTGTATGGCCTAAAAACACATACAGAGTGGAAAAATAAACACTATATAAATAGTATAAATTCCTACACTATATAAATAATGACTATATAAATAAAAACTACAACATATCATAGTGATACCACAAGATTAACAGATTAAACTATAACATTTACACATTTGATGCTGCACTATTCCATATTATACATTTTAGAAGTTATGAAATTTGATGTTTTAGGTTTTAGATGTTTTGGTCTTGATGTTTTGATTTTAGATGTTATGAGTTTTAGATGTTTTGAAGGGGAACCATTTTGCCACATGTATGTGTTGTTTCTAGCATTTTATGCTGGGTAGACATCACATTCAGTCAGGATTAGAATTTCAGAACATATGAGTGATATAAGGAATAAACGGTTATCTAATGCTTTATTTAAACATACTTTAAAACATTCTATTGCTAGATTTTGTTTTATTGTTATTGATAAGATTGGGTCCAATAGAATGAATAAAGCTGGATGGCATGATATTTTAAATAGAAAAGAGAAAGCTTGGAATATAAGGTTGGGGCACTATTTACACCAGGTTTAAATGAATATTTATAATCAACCAATTGATAATGAGCTTGTATTATATAAATGCAGTGGTGGGATGTGGCCTTGTAAAACTGATGAAGGCAGTTGTTGCCAAAACTGGTTTGTTTTGTTTTATACCATTTCTTAGATGAATGGTATTTTTTGAATAAAAACTTTCAGAATTATCACTTCATGATCCTGTTGAGTGGTGGCCTATTTTGAATTGGCATTTCTGTATTTTTTGGTCATGGCACCTTGCTGTACTTGAAGAGCTTTTGTTGCTGTATTTACAGTGTGTGTACTACATGATGGATTCTTTTATCAAAGAAGTATTGATATTGTACTGTTCATGTGTGGATTGTTCATATTATATTAGTAACTTCTTTCTTACCACACAGATTGATTTTAGTTATTTTGTGACAGCCTCCATTGTTTTCTGCTGTGGCACATGCCTGGACGAGGGTAAGGCGGTCCACACAGCCTATCTGGACCTTGCCAAGGCCTTCGACACCATCCCCCACTCTGGAATCATAGATAAATTTACTAAGCTGGGCATAAATCCCTATGTCACTCGATGGGTTGCCAACTGGCTTACTGACAGAACCCAGACTGTAAAAGTAGCATTCTCTAAATCCAGCTCTAGACAAGTGACAAGTGGAGTACCTCAGGGTTCAGTCCTGGGACCGCTCTTGTTTGTCATCTACTCCTCTGAAGTACAGGCCAACACTAAGGGACTCTGGCTAACAAAGTTCGCAGATGACTGCAAACTGGGAGCCATTATTGAATCCCCAAATGATTCTACAAAAGGGCCTTAAAGAAACAGATGTTTGGTGCCAGAGCCATGGGCTCAAGCTTAATGCCAAGAAATGTATAGTTATCCCCTTTGGGAAAAAAACATGTACCCATGAATTACCACATAGGTGGCAGTATAATAAACACTGAAAGTGTGATGAGAGACTTAGGGACACAGGTGGACAGTGGTTTCACCTTTGATAACCACATTGCCGCAACAGTCAGAAAATCCTTCTATGTGGCACACCTCATCACTAAGGGCTTTTCATACAGAAAAAAAGGAGGTCATTGTCCCACTGTACTCATCCCTCATTAGACCCATTATAGAGTACAATGCTCTGTTTGGTATATACCTGACAAGACATCTGCAACAGCTGGAAAGGCTGCAGAAATACCTCACTAAAAGAATCACAGGCCTAAAGCAGATGCCGTATGCTGACCATCTAAAAAAACTCCAGCTATACTCTGTGGCATATCGTCTACTCAGAGGCAATCTCTGCTTAACATACAGGGCCATGTCAAACCCTGAGCTGTTGGACATGCTCCACTTAAAGAAATCCCAATCACTCAGTGCCACACACTCCAGGGATCTAAACCTTGTCATCACAATGAACAAAACATGCTGGAGGGATAGGTTCCTGACCCAGAGACTCCCCATACTCTGGAATAGACTGCCCATACATGTCAAGCAGAGCACCTCCTTGGCCGTCTTCAAAAGGAACATTGACGATTGGATGGGAGATAGGAAATTCACCCCAGGAATCACATCAGTCGCCCTGCTAGACAGGGGTCCAGGGAAGTAAATATTGTGGGAAGAAATATCCAAGGAATTGTTATGGCTAGGCTTGTATAGGCCCTGGGGCCAATAGCTTAGTACCAACCTATGAACCTATGAACATGCAGTCTGTAAGGAACCTAGTGTTATAGGCAGGTGTTTGAATCTGGTATCATCCGTTTCTCAGACAGCAGTGCCTTACACACAAACAGTAGTTATGGCACAGTCAGAGGGCCACCTTTTTTAGGTTAATATCCTAGAAGGTAGGGCATCCATACCCCCTTTCCATGACTGGAAAGTGCTGTAAGCCCTTCAAGCATTTTCTTCATGACATAACCAATACACATATTTCTGTGGCATCCATGATTAGTATTCCTCTCTCTGATATCTGTCCTGGCATGTATTTGAATTTGACATGATGCGAATGTTTATTATGTCATTTATTGCTCGCAGGCATTACCTATTTCCAAAATAATTACACTCTGCATTGCATGACTTCATCTGGACATTTTTTTTATTACTGCAATAGTTTTCATCACACTATACAGCTTAATGGCAGATGAGGGCATCAATAAATGTGTCTTCCTGTATGCCATGCTGCCAGACCATCAGAAACTGTGACTGGTCCTCTGTTATAACAGTTTCTGATGTGTGTTGGTGCTGTTGAATTGCTGTTATATTAGCGTTCCTTGTAATTTTATGTGAGCATGTCCAGTATAAAGATGTCTGGGATGTTTGCAAATTACCAGTGAAGACTAGAAATCATGAAATGTCATCTAGTCTGTGCTGTCATTTGTCAGTTATGCATGTTGAGTGTTATTATATTACCATTTAGCATTTACATGACAATACAACACTTGCTTGTCTATTACATGCTTATAGGGATGAACCCCTTTCCTATGGGTACCAATAATAGTTTTTTGCAAAACCATGCCCCTTTCTGGTGTGTATGACGCAACAGCTGTAAGGTTCATTTGTTCTTGTGCATACATGCTGAGATGGAGAATACATCTTGCTAATATAAATTCCCTGTATATATATATATATATATATATATATATATATATATATATATATATATATATATATATCTCATTTGCAATAAATGTAGTCTGTGCATTCACCCCATAATGTATCTTCTGTCCTTGCTAACTATTATCTGAACTCAGCTTTTTATTAACATGCATATCACATTTTAACTTCCCTTTGTTACACTGCAGCTTTATATCCCTATCACACCCTTTGTTAGCATGTCTGTTTTTATTTATGTGCATAACTCCAGTATTGTCATTGACATTAAATATATTTACATCAGTATTGTAGGATTTATGTTGGAAATGTTTATTTGACACTTCAGCATATTTGCCTGCAGTATATGGGTATACTGTACTCATTCCCCTTCCCTATTAATTATGCAGTACAAACCATTATTGTGTACAATTCCCCCATTTCTCTCCCCCTTTCAGAATTCTTTCACTGTACTTGCCCTTAATATTTCAGGGCTACAAAGCCTGCTATAATCTTAGGTTTGTCTATAGGCAAGCCATTTTTTGTCTATTTTGTGTTCTTTTTTACAAGCACCTTTACATAGTGAACACTATTGCTGGCCATGAAAATGTGTTTGCAAATGTGTAGGTACAATGATCAGCATGCATATTCAATTAACACTTAAATTGTGCAGACTTAGCACGAAGCCTGCATGATTGTTAATGATCCCAGGATCTGTCTTTTTTTAGATTATTATATATTTTCATCCGTCTTCCTTGGGCAACTCAAAACAACAGGCATCATGTGACAAACTCAACTGCTTAGAGCCTTTTAGCTAGTTCATGACTAAACCTTGTACTGCAAAAAAAGTAAAACTTTGAAACTTTTCTTTTGCCATAACAGCTTCAATAGTAAAGAATTCTGTCTTTAATATGGCAACTTTCAAGTATCCTGAGAATTTACATGTCTGTTTGTACCTTATTAGTTCCTGTTTGTACAAGAGTGAAAGATTACTTCTTTTTTCTCTTTGTTCCTCCTGCTTGGCAGAGGTTACTTACAATTTACTACACTAAACCATATATATAGCATGTTAGTAATGCTCTCTAGGACAGACAAGTATTAATTATTTAACTTTTCACCTCAAAGAGAACTTAGACCCAGTCCATGCATCTAACAACAAAAATGTATACAATTTGCTGTAAACATTTCCAGTCCGAAATACAAAACTCCATGTTGTCAGTTGCAATGTCTGAAATAATTCTACTACAGAAAATTTATCCTGACACTTATATGTTTTGATATTTCAATATAGGTGTAACACAAACCACTGCCATAGGGCTGTTTCTGAATTGGAAATGGCTACTGCCAGCAATAAAGAGAACTTATCACTGCGGGTAATATTTTTGAATCCCAGCCATATTTTATTAAGAGATATTTATATATTTTGATTTAGCAATAGATGTTACAATGACATATTTTATATACAAAAAAATAAACCTAATAAGTCTGTTAGAATGTGGGAAAGGGTAACTTTGTATGTTTATGTATCTTGCTCATTTTTTGTTTTTTACAGTTAAGCACAATTTCACTACATCTGAATATCATCATAGGTAAGGAGTTACATAAACCTGTTGCTTATCATGCAAGGGACTTATTGAGACAGTAGCATTCAGAGATGGATGACTGTGTTTCAGAGTCACATTTTCACAGAACTGTAATGCTATGAATATCCCCAAGCCAGCCCACTACAACACAGAACTCATTACTAGTCATGTTTTTGAATGTGCTTTCTGATAATACTGCACATAATTCTTAAAGTACCCATTGTAGACCAGGAGACGAATGCTCACATTTATTTGAGCCCTGAAAATTGCATAAACACTAGCAAGGCATAAGGAGTATTTTTGTAGGCAGTGGGGGAGGAGAGCTGGCAGGGACTTTCTCGTCACAGAAACTATGGCATAATAGCTGTTATCTGTCATATCCTGTCCAGTACCTATTTCTTGGGCAGTGGAGCCATATGTCAAAGCTACATGGAGTAAAGACCCACCCCTCATTAAGAAATAGTATAATGAAAGGCAATTGCATCTGTTTTGCAAAAAGATCATTTATTTATTTATGTTTGCTATATTGTTGGTTCTCATTGCTTGCCAACCATATGGTTGACTGCTTTAACTCCTCCCAGTTGTTTTAACTGGGCAAGAGTTGATTGCAGCATGGTTATCATATAACAGTTGTAAGGATTTTTTTTTTAATTTCATACCCAACATACCCTTGTGCATATCTGCATGGACCCAAGAGGACATGCAGTGGGGTACTGCATGGGCAGCATCTGCTTTCATGAGTTACATCACCCCATATACATCCTTTAAAGGCAGATATGTCCTTCTATGTTTGGTCTCCATTTGGGATTGTAACTAGAGTGCACATCCATATAAATGTGCCCTCAGCCATCTGCACTGAGAGATGTGAGCAGGCTCTGCCTTTTGCTTCATCATTCCCATTCCTCTTCAGCCAACTCCTCTAGTGACTGGATCTCTAAATGAACCTAAATCTGCCGGGTCATAGTATACAACAGGTGCCACTTAAATTATCAGTTATACATACTAAAGAAATCATAGTGAAGGAACCAAACAACAAAGATGGAGCTTTGAGGGAGTCTATTTTAAAATACTGACCTCAGAAATATAACAAGGAGAAACTGGAAGGGCATCTTGTTTATATATCATTTATTGTATGATAAGTGTGAGTTGGCACAGAGAACCTAGTCACTGTTTTACAACATGCAGGTACATAACATCAGAGAAAAATGAGGATGCCTTATTTACTTAGCAAGTAAGTATTTGTAATGGGGAAAAAGGGAGAGCATTACTTATTGCTGTACAATGATCAAGGATGCAACCACAGGGCAGGAGGGAGTGGATGTATACACTTTCTGGCAATGATTGCGAATTTGATATTGTGGGTGTTGATATGTTAGTATCTGTTTATTCAGTCAGTGGGAATATGACAGGTGGCTGTGAGACTTCTAATTGTGTTACATTTATGAGGGAATTGACAATGGTTAAGGTGGGAAAGCAGCACCTTCTTTGCTGAGATTTTTTTTTACTGGGGAACTTGATTAGTGAGGATAATGGGAGATGGAATATGTGTTTCAACTGCAGTAATGTACTGACTGACTTTGCTGTTCAACCCAGCCAGTAGAGGCCTCCACTATTCTACCAAGGAAAAAAATGTTATCCTTATATTTCAGCTCCGACACTCAAATACTACACACTACTGTTAACCAGCTTTGCAGATCTGCTTTACTTGCTGATCACAACAGTCATCAGACTGACATGCTTAGTTTTAAATGACTACCTATGACTAGCAGAGCCATTCTTCCTCGTATTTTCAAAACTGTAATGCAGGGCCATTGTCCGCCCTTGAAATTAAAGCTACAAATAAGGCAGCAAACGTACACCCTTCAGAAGAGTAATGAAGAAAGTATTTCCCTTGTCAAACCATGATTTTAAACAACCGTTGGCGTAAGATCCTTCCCTAAAATATGTCCATCCATATAGAATGGTCTACCTCCAGAAGTCAAACAACAAAGAATCTTGCAGCTCTTCAAAAGAAAACTAAAGGAACACCTTGAAAAGGACACAGCCTATTCTTGCTTTTGTGAGAATGATTGCATTTTAACCATCCAAAAGCCACTGTACACAGAACTCTCTTTTTGTCATTTCTGACTTACTGTTAAATCCGTTCATATGTTAAAATGTGTATTACTTTTACTAATTTTTTCTGCCTTCCTCGTGCTCTTCTGACTATGCATGCCACTATTTTGCGGTGTCCAATATTTACTTTGAGTACTCCATGTTTAATATAAATTTTGACTTACCACTTAGCCTGTGTCATTGCTGACTAGCAAACTTACCCGCTTAGCAAACTGCAGTAATAAAATAAATACATAGTCTATTGATACTGCATCGTGAGAGCAAAGCAGCATGCCTTTCAGCAAGGATTATTCATAAATCTGAGAGAAGATGTTTGTAGCTTTATAGGAATGCATAGTTGGCTTAATCTACTTAAAGGATAGTACAATATAACTGCATGTCAGTTTTCTTTAGATTCCATTGCATGCTTTTTCTCCAAGCATAGCTCTCAATCTCTTAACACAAGAAATCTGAACAAAGCCTAAAATAATGGAAGAACAAAGGCCCAAAAAATAGGGACAGATTTTAAATATTGCTTTTAGAAACATAGAAAGTTGCTAGAAAAACAGGATTTGAGTTAGTGTGCATTTTCTGAAAGATATGAAGTCTGAAACTTTAATATATATAATTATTTAGTAGCTTTAATCATCAGTGATCTCCCAGAAAACCACACATTTTATGAGGAACAGGCCAAAAACATAAGGCAAAAATCTGGACAATTGAGCGCTATGTGTCCAAGTCAATAATCAGCAAAGACAATATGCAGCATACTCTGAGATTTATATTTAGCTAACTTTCAATTAAGCCCTATATTCATTATGAAATATGTTTTCTTTAACTGCGCTTAGACTGTGATTAGGATTGACTAAGGAGGCGCACTACTAAAGCCTTGTGTAACACTAGTGGCTGTGCATTCTGCTGTTGTCCAATGCCTCAAATGTCTGTTGCAGGACAATTGCACCATAATGCACAGATATAGAGTGTAGCTCTATAAACTGTTAGAAATTTATCCCATCCTATCTCCTAAAGGGACTGTAATAAGCCTATTTGTAACTGCTGTGTTTTACCTTACCCTACCTATCCAGTGGTGCCAACACTCACCCCTTGGTTGTCTTGTGATTCTCCCAACCCTGGATTCCCCTACCTAGTAAATAGACGTCAATATCACCAATCCTCTTTTCAGTAAATGCAACTATATCCTGTGCTGTTTCACTACTTACACTGTCCCTTACATCCAGGGTCTTTAAAGTAAAGAAAAATACTCCATGGTAGTCTTTTCATGACTCTGTAGCATCCCACCCCATTTTCAAGTAAAAGTTGAAATGTTCAGATAGTATAATGGTTGCCTATTTGTCCCACTCGCCAAAATCCCTTTCCAATGAATATAGATGCTTTGGTGGTTCTGCAATTTTCAGTTTCATATACTTCATAATTCTATCCAAGTAAATAATAAAACTTGGTGGTCAAGCTGTTAGCCAGATATGACTTCCAGGGTCCCTTTTTCAGTAAAGATTAACATAGTCTTCCAAATTCAATGATTTGCCAGAACACACATGATTTTTTTCACAACAAAGTTAAATATACCCTGGTGGTCAAGTGGTTACCCCAGCTTTGTTCTTCAAGACCAAATTTGAAATGTTTTGCATAATATGTAAATATATTATTATTATTATTATTATTACATATAGTAATTCCACAACTTGACATATCCTTATTCTCTACATTTTTTACCAGCATAGCATGGTAAAAGCATGTGGACAACCCCATGATCAGTCAACAAATCAGCTGTTAAGAAGCTCTGCCTTATACAGAATTCTGAAAGCAACTGACAAAGGCGTAAGTGAGGTTAGGTTATGCTGTTTAACTGCAGTGTGTCAAATTCAACAGACCACCATCGTATGAAAAACAGAAAGGGAAGGGGAAGACCCTAAAAGTCCTGTGGAAGCATCTATCTCTACACAGAAGGCCATGTACACCTTGTAGAGTGAAACCAGATTCTGCCATCTTCTTTAACATTGGACTTTTGGAAGTTGTGGCATGTGCAGTAGCCTGACACAGACAGGCTGCCAGCAGAGTAGAAGAATAGCTGCATAACATTGGAAGCAGCTGAAGGGTGGCAGCAGTCATTTTTTATTTTTATTTTGGCAAGGATGCTACAGCCAAAGTAAGGCAAAATGCAGATTGTGGCACTGTCTTCAAACACAAAATCTCCAATCACATCACCAAGAATTTACAGAGTGGTGCTGGAAGTCACTAAACATCTAACCCGATGAGAGGTTAAATGGGTACATGGCAGCCAGCCCTAGAAGTCAGAAAGTACAGAGCTGAGGGATAACAGGTGATCAATCCTAAATGAGTTCAGCAAGAATATATAAAAGTGTAATCATCTGCTTAGTTCTGAACTCATTGTTATGACTATAAACTGCTGTTCTGGATCAGTCATTAAACATAAAAATAAGTGCAACTGTCATTTTGTTCTGAAAAAGTACAGACATCTCAGATTGTACTTTCTGTAGTAAAAGTTATATATATATATATATATATATATATATATATATATATATATATATATATATATATAAAAATTAATCATTTGAAGTATCAAGGCTTCAATATTTGCATGATACAGTATTCCCATTCGAAAAGATAATTACACTTAATAGCAAAGTAAAAGTAATTTCTTTTGTGAGAACTCATAAAGAGATAAAGGGTTGGTGTGAAGAAATGGCTAAGATGAACATACTTCACATGTTTAAGTATTAAAGCTGTCATATCTTTCTCCGTTGAAAAAGGATTTTTTTCTCCACAGATGGTTGTTCAAGTCATACAACTGCTATGGCAGTAGGAACACTTGGTGGCTTCCTGCACTATTACCAAACAAGT
Source organism: Protopterus annectens (assembly GCF_019279795.1). Classification (NCBI taxonomy): domain Eukaryota; kingdom Metazoa; phylum Chordata; order Ceratodontiformes; family Protopteridae; genus Protopterus; species Protopterus annectens. The sequence continues at coordinate 655,773,575 of NC_056746.1, forward strand.
CAATGGAAGAGAGACAGGCACAGAAGATTTCAGTAAAGTTTCCACAAGTCAGCTGTATCTATCTTTACAAATCTCCAGCTGCATTTATTTATTAAAAAAATCTTGCTTGGTCTAGTCTGGTGGCCTGCTGAAGGCAAACTTTGAGTTTTACAGTATTTTCTCAACATTAAGGGTGAATGTGGCAAGATGCATCATAGCATAATAAACACATGAAACAGCATCTTTTCATTCTTTTGTTTTTGTTTAAAACACAGTGTTTTGTTAACATTAAATCATGTGAAATGCAGTACTAATCTGCATATTGTTTTAATTTCTGAAATACTGGGTAAAAGGAAGAGCTTGAGAGTCTGATCCCAGAATCTAGAGAAAAGCAAACTATCGGATCCAAGACACATTCAGTGAGGAACGAATGCAAATGACAACATGAGATCATATCTGTTCAATGCTTCCTGCATGAAATTATTCCACTTGAGTGTACAGATGATCTCAGCATCAATACTTGAAGGGGAAAATCTTTGAAAAAACATAAATGTTTCTGCACAGGGCTAAGCCTCCCCAAACCCCTACAATCCTTATTTTACTCTTCTCTTTGTGAGTGGGGACAAATAAAAGTTATGTACTCGTCATAACTCTGCATCTGTGCTGTCCATTTTCATTAATTCTCAATGAATGGGTTTGAATCAGATCCTCAAATCTGACTCAGTCACATTACTCTAGATTCTAGGATCCAACTCTCGAGCTCCTCCCTTTAATCATAATTCTCCTAGCCACTGAATTACCTCAGATCAAGTTTGCTGATAATATACAACTTTTCAAATATAAAAATTTTTGAAAATTCTACAGAAAAGAGAAATTTAAGAAAACATTACCACAGCAGGGGCTCAAACAGGAACTGCGGTTCCTAAGAAAAAACTCCATCAGATCTCTCTCAAAGACATGGATGGGAGAAGGTTTGGGGGAAGTTGAGGAAGAATGAAAATGGACAACACAGACATATAGTTATGATGAGTGCATAACTTTTATATCTGATGTTGTCATTATCATTCATTCCTCAATGAATGGGACAGCGTCCTCAGCTTCCAGAACCTTGGGTGGCCCTCATGGAAAGATATTCTGGAGAACCACAGAACTGAATGCAGCCCTGTTTCTGGAGATGATATCCAACTTGTAATGAGTAATAAAAGTATGAGCATTAAACCATGTAGCAGCTGCACAAATATTATCAATGGAGGCTGTGGCCCAAAAAGCAGCTGATGTAGCCATTGACTCAGTTGAGTGTACCCTTGGCTGTTTTGATAGGGTTAAAACTTTAGAAGCATAAATATATGAACTGCAGTTTTCTGTAATCCATTTGGCTAGTGCAGTCTTTAAAAATGGGTGATCCTAGTTTGCTACTGGAAAAGGAAACAAACAATTGGTCAGATTTTCTAAATACCTTAGTCCTACGAAGTTGCCTATGCACATCTAAAAGATGAAGCATGTATTCTCCTTTAGTATCAAATTTAGGAAAGAATACAGGTAGGTTGATCACTTGATTAATGTTGGTTTCAGAGGCAACCTTAGGTAAAATGAAGGGTTATTATACAAGGTAACCATATATTTGTGGAAAATCAAATAAAGTGGTTTTGAAGAGAGTATCTGGAGTTCAGAGACTCTCCTAGCAGAAGTTATAGCCACAAGAAAAACTGTTTTCCAAGAAAGAAATTTGAGGTCTACTTTAGCTGAGAGCTCAAAGTGTGATCTTACTAAACTCTATAATATGACAGTAAGATCCCAAAGTGGTTTGGGATCCTTAATTGGATGTCTAAGTAAACAGGTACATTTTAGAAATGCTTTACATAATTTGGATGAGGCTAAAGAAAATGCATTGTCTCCAATATGATAGTTAGAGATAGCTGCCAGTTAAGCTTTGATGGTGGAGAAACTAGCACTATTTTGGAAAATAGAAGCAAGGAAATCTAAAACAGGAAGTGGAGTAGTGAAAGGATCCAGTTCTCTCTGCTGAGCCCAAAAAGAAAACCTCTTCCATTTACTCTTATAAATCTTCCTTATAGAGGGCTTCTCGAATGAATATAACATTTTTTGAACAGGAAAGGAAGGCCTGGAATGCTATCCATCATTGGAATTGAAGAAAAAATGCAATTAATCTGAGGCCTGTAATGTCTGGATGAGTCATCCATGATGGATGTGAAAGCAGATCTGAATGGGGGTCCAGTTTCCAAGGAGGGCATAATAGATTAGAGCATAGAAAGGGGAACTACACATAATGAGGCCAAAAGGGAGCAATGAGGATTACCTTGCTCTTCATCCAGAGTGCTTTCTGAAGGAATTTTGGGATTAAAGGCAGGGAGGATAAGCATAAAGAAGACTGGAGGTCCAAACGTGGACGAAAACATCTCTTGGTGACTGTCCATGAGGGGGAATTAGGGCAAAGAACCTGCTGCACTTGTTGAGGGGAGCGGTGAATAGATCACAGCAAAGCTGATCCCATTCATGGAAGATCATGTTTGCCACTGACTGAGACCACTCGTGAAGCATCAGAACAGATTTGCTGAGCTTGTCTACAAGAACACTGTATTTCCCTGGTATGCACATTACTACAAGAATATGGTTGGAGGAGATCACCCACTGCCATACTCTCACTGCTTCTCAGCAAAGGGTGTAAGGTCTGGTTATCCCTTGTTTGTTGATGTAGCAGACTGCTGACATATTGATTATTTAGATAGCCATTGTATCTAACTTAAGAGAGTTTTATAGTGCCTGCAAAGCTAAAAGGACCGCTCTCATCTCTAAGACATTTATATGCAGATTGGTCTCTTCTGGGGACCATGTGCCTTGAATAGTTCATCCCAAGAAATGCCACCCCCACTCCAACTGGGAGGTGCTCATGGTCAACATGGCTATTGGGGGAGGAAGGATAAAGGGATGTCCTAGACAAATATCGTCTGACTATATCCACCACAGTAGGGATTCCTTGAAAACCTGAGATAGTTTTATAGGGTCTTATAAAGGCTGTTAATGAATGGACCCTTGTACTGCTAGGGTCCATTGGAGGATTTGCATGCGAAGGTGAGCTGTAAGTATCAAGGTGATCACAGCAGCCATCGATCCTAAGGCTTTCAGTATCAGCTTTTCTCGGAGAGAGGGGTGAGAAAGAACCTATCTGACAGGCAATCTTAAGGCAAGAACTCTGTTTTGTGGTAAGAGAGCAAGACAACTGACTGTATCTAGGTAAGCCCCTATAAACTCCAAGAATTTAACTGGTTGTAACTGGGACTTCGACAGATTGATTGATTGTGATTTCCAGGGAGTGGGATAACTGAAGTAAGTGATCCCTGGCTTTTTCGAGGCAACACCTGGTTGTAGCGGTAATGAGCCAGTCATCTACATAAGGAGACACTCTGATTCTGTGCAGTCTTAGATGAGCTATTACCACTGCCATGCATTTGGTGAACAGCCTGGGGGCTGTGGTGAGACCAAAGAGCAGGGCTCTGAACTGGTAATGACTGGCTCCCAGGCAGAAGTGTAACTATCTTTGAGAGTGCCAGTTCATTTTTAAATGATAGTACGCATCCTGAAGATCTATGGAGCACATCCAGTCATCCTTCTGTAAGAGAGACAAAATGGGCTGAACTGTGACCATCCAGGACTTGGAAGTCTTTACAAACTGGTTCAGATAACTGAGATCCAAAATGGGTCTCATGTCCCCTGTTTTCTTTGGCACTAAAAAGAACCTTGAGTAAATTCTGTATCCTCTTTGGTCTGGAGGAAATCTTGGATGACTCTTTTGTCTAGCAGCTTTTGAACCTCTAGAGCTGCTGATTGCCACTGATTGCGTGGAAGGAACATTGGGGAGGCTTTTTGTTTTCACAGGGGGATGTTGTAAAAAAGGGAATGAAATATCCTCTGGATATAATCATTTGCACTTTTTAATTTCTCCAAGTCTTTTGGGTTTCTAATACCATGATGGGAATGGACCCCATTCCTAAGTCAAAGTACAATTAAAATTCATGAAATTAGTATTGTTTCACTCTGTCAGCCAAAAGTGCTTTTTGCAGCACCTGCAATGTGCTCAGTAATGACTCCTTCTGTAATTTGCACGTGGTTACATGAGTTGGTAACAGATCTAAATATGATTGTAAATTCTTTTTTATAAGCCCATTGCTCCTATTACTATTGGAACTGTCTGGGTATCTTTCTTCCACATTGCTCTCATTTTTGCTTGCAGATCTTGGTATTTTATGACTTTGTGTCTCTCTGTATGGAAGACATTATAGTCACTGGGTGTGACGATTTCAATGATCTATGCTACTTTTGTCTTTTCTTCTTGAAGCACTATATCCGGTTTTCTAGCATCTATCTTTTGAACTGTTGGTAATGGGTGATGCCATGTAATATAAACTTCATCATTTTCTGTGATAAACACGTAACGACAGGCAATAGATCCACTTGACTCGAACAGGAACCAGAAAACAGAGCAATGCCACGCTGCAATAGTCCAAAACTTCACTTTAATGGTGATACAAAAACTCGCACAGAGATCTCCTTAATAACCTGGTTTAGCGCTTTCATCTGGTATACCCAGACTTCATCAGAACCTTTTTTACTTTTCTTCTGAGTTATCATTTTCTGTGATGCTTTGTGGCTCATGTTTCCAGTGTTGTTCAGCCACTTTGATACCATAATATTTGCACAATCCCCAGTGCAACAGTCTCACCACATTATTATGCCTTTCAGTATACAGTCCTTCTGCCATTAGTGTGTCACAATCAGCAACAAGGTGTGTGACTGTTTCCAATTTGACTTTACAAAACCTACATTTGTCTGTTTCTCCCACATGTTCAATGGACTTTGTAAACCAGCGTGTATGTAGCCCACTATCTTGGGCTGCCAATATTAACCTTTCATTTCTTAGTTTGAATTTGCCTCTCCTTAACCATTCCTGCATTCGTCATGATCAACATGAGGCTCTTCCAGAAGTTTTCTATACTTGCAACTATATTTACGTTTTTTCCACATTTCTTGCCTTCTCATCTGGTCCTTCACCTTATATTCTTCCTTTTGTTTTTTTGGCACATTCAGTTGCTGCCTGGTTTTTATCTACTTCTAATTTGAGTTCCATTCCTGCTTGCTGTCGATATGCTTCTGCTAAATTAAGCAGAAAAGTCATCTTAGATTCATTCTCCTCATGTTTCAACACTTTCACTACATTTGGATCTTGTGAGGTCAGTAGATATGTGTGGAGTCCCACGATTGCAGATCTATGCATGTAATCAATTTCAAGGAGGCCCATCCCTCCTTCGGAACAGGGAATATATAATCTTGGTATACACTGATTTTTATAAGTCATTTGGTGAGCATGAAGCATTCTTCTTGTTTTAATATCTACTCTGTCAAACACTTTTTTGGACCAGTCAATCACTGCAAAACTGTACGTAAGGATAGGAAGAGCAAATTGATTTATAGCTTGGATCTTGTTCCTAGATGTCACTGCTGTTCTCAGGATTAATTTAAGTCTTCTAAAGTATTCCTTACTGAGCTTTATTTGCATTTGTTCATGTTTTATTGCTGATCCTTCATAATTTCCCAAGTATTTAAACACTCCCTCTTGCTGAAGTTCTTTTATATCACATTCCTCTCCCAGACTGATATTTTCTTGGTGCTGCGGTTTTCCTGCTTTAACGGTTGCTTTTGCACATTTATCAATACCAAATGACATTCTAATATCATCTGAAAAGGCTTTGACAACCTGCACCTGTGCTTTCTATTCCTCATCTGATGAGCTAAACAGTTTTAAATCATTGACAAAGAGAAGATGAGAGGTCATTAGACTTTCTTGTTTTCTAGGAGCCAAATTGAAGTCATGACCTAAGCTGCTAAATAAACAGCTTAATAGCGTAATGGATTAATGGCAAGGCAGAATAGCAACAGTGACAGAGAGTCACCCTGGAATATCCCCCTTTCAATTTTTATCCCTGGGATAATAATCTGTCCTTTATCATAGCTTAATTGCAAAGTGGTCTGCCATTGTTTCATGTTTACTGTAATGTAGCCAATCAGTGTAGGGTGTATCTTACACATTATTAAGCACTCTTTGATCCATGAATGTGGGATACTATCAAATGCTTTTTTGTAGTCAATCCATGCCACAATTAGATTCTTCTCCTTTTTACAGTTCTCCACTATAACTTTATTTAATAACAAATGATCCTTTGTTCCATATGACTTTCTTTTATTGCCCTTTGTTTCTACTGCTATAATTGAGTTTTCTTCTAAATGACTATAAACTCTGTTGGCGACAATGCCCATGTATTTTTACGTCGTCAGAAGGCAAGTTATTGGTCTGTCATTTTTAGGGTAGCTTACAGGTTCACTGTTAAGTAAGAGCATTATTTTGCCTGTTGTTATCCAGTGTGGTGTCTGTTTGGGGTGCGTATATAAATAGTTCTTACTCATGGCTAAATCCTCGTGCAAAGATGTTAATACTTTTAACCAAAAGTTAGGTACTGCATCTGGGCCTGTGGTTTTGCAGTTAGAGGCTTTTCTCAACTTTGTTTGAATCTCTTTGGCTGTTACTTCATCCCATTTCATATCCTGTACCTTTAAAATTCTTATTCTTTCTTTTACTTCTTCTATCCATTTAGCAGCTTTGTTATGTTCTACAGGATCTCCATAGATACTTCTCTAAAATGTATCCACTTCTTCTTTTTTTGGCAGTCTTTCAATTCCTTTTACCTTATTTCCCAGTTCTCTATAAAACTTTTTTGACTCATCAGTAAACTGCTTATTTTGTACTTTTCCCTTAAATTTATCTGTGTATCTTCTAAGTTTTTCTGCCTGTGCTGAAATTTTTAGTTTGTTATTTGCAATGGTGCATGAGAAATCCTGTCCTGTTTTGCACCCAAAAGTCTTCTGTGATGGCTGTCCAGGCATTTAGGTGCAGGGATATGTACCCCCCAACTACTTCCAAAGAAGAACAGTCAAGGCAACCTTTCAGGAGCACCGAAAATGCCTGTCCAAGAAGGAATCTCAAGACCCTTGGTTCTGCGGACCTCATGTGGCATCTTCCATTATAATTATTTCCCTCCTGGCTCTGGGAGAAAAATCTCTGCATGATTCTTGAAAAGGCCCTTGAGATTTTCAGAACCACATCTTTTACCCCCATGCTAGTTCCTTGAAAAGGGTCACTGTGGGGTAGAAAAACAGACTCCTACAGCAGATAAGGCCTTCCATCTTGCTCACTACAGAAAACTGTGTCTTTAATGGTTGACCCAAATAAGGAAGATCCATCAAAAGGTGCACTGATAAGTGATGCTTTAAAGGACTCCACAAAGTCACACAGCCTCATCCAGACACTCCTCCTAATGGCTATGCCTAAATCAACAGCCTGTGAGGAACATTCAGCTGCATGTAAGGTTAACCTCATGGAAGCATTCGATATTCATTATAGGGTGGCCATGATGAAAACAATTTTTGCTCCTCTGCTGACATGGACCCAGGGGAAGAGTTAGACATTTTCTTAACTAAGTCTCTCTCTCTCTAGCCTAGCAAAGTGTGCCAAGTAGTTTAACGACCATAAAACAAAGGTCACTGAGGCATACACTCACTTCCATACCTGTCCAATGCTCTAGTCTCTCTATTAGGGGGGCGCAGTAGAGCTCTGCTCAGCTAGCTCTTTCTTGGTGGCTGCTGCAACAACCATGGTATCCACAGGTATCCCTTTCATCCCATATTTTCTGTCTGTCTGCCTGTAGGAACACTCAAAATCTTATCCAGGCATCTATGGATTGGTTCTATGGCATCTGGTTTCTTCCATGTCTGGTGGGAGACAAGATATATAAGCTCATTCACTGAGAGTGTAATCCAGGACATAGATGGGTCAGACCCGAAGGCTTCAAGGAATACTTCTTCTTCTTGGGAAGAGGTTTGGGATGACTAACCACCTTTCTGGCATAGGACTTCTAACATGTCCCCCAAATAGACATCCTCAGGTGGTGATCTAATTTGTGTCTTCTGTGAGGGATTCCAGTGGGGAATCCAAGTGCCTCCTTTAGCATGACCTCTTTCATGGGACCGCTTCAGTGGGATGCTCAGAAGAGGTATCCAAAGAGGCAGGGATTTACCTAATTGGAATGGCCTGGAAGCTCATACAGGCTGACTGTCCCTGGGGGATAGGATGAGCAGACTCAAACACAGGATCCAAAGGGGTAACTAGAACTAGATCCAAAGACATAAGAGTAGAAACTGCTCTCAGACGAGAGAAGACCGTCTCCCCCAACCCAAAGGCAGAGGGACCAGGGGAAGCTGGGGACAATCCAAACTCTCAAATCAGACAATCCAGGGCCTGCACCAACCCTCTTTTCTGAATTAGGAGTCAGAGTTGAGCTGTCCAACACCAAAGCTCCAAGGGGAAGCGACGGCTCTGAAAACTTGTGAGTCGAAGACATTTCCCTGGACCAGATGTCGACATCCCAGCTCCGAGACGCATTTTGCTCCAGGGGAGATGGAGATGAACAGATCAGAGAAGGGGCTGGAGTCAAAGAAAGAGGTAACTTTGGATCTGACAGTTCAACTCTTGGAGGTCTTGGAGTTGAATGCTCGAAAACAGAACGTAAGATCAGAGAAGGAGTGAAGACTGCATAACAGGATGGTTTGAGGTTCATGGATCCAATGGGATATGGAGCCAACAATACCACTATCTGGATCTGTGTTCTGAGAAATCTTATTATTATCCTATCCACCTCTGCTTTGGAAAGACTTCAGGATGACCTGACAGAAGAGGAAGTGGAAGGCAGTCTCGAAGATTTCTTAGGAGTCACCTGAAGAAAAGGAGACCTCAGTCTCAGGGACACTGACTCTGGGGAGAATTGTGGCCTTCAGAGCCGAAGAGATTTTGAAGTTGCAGGCATCGGATCCGAGGGCTTTGGATCTGAGCTTTTATAAATTTTCACTGGCACTTCAGAAGCCAAAGCAGACTTGGGAGACCTAACTGGGAAGCATTTTCTGTGCTCCCTCGGCTCCATAGACTTGTCAGAGGGGGTATGAGACCCTGATGTTGATGTAACAGAAGAAGGAGCAGAAGCAGGAATAAGGCCCTTTGGAACTAACTTGTCCCTTCTAACACTTACAGCCTTATGGTTAAATCCATCACAAATGCTACAAGAAATGTCAAGGTGTGCAGGTCTTAAACAATAGATGTGCTCCCTGGGGTGCCAAGTTCGGTATTTTATGCCCACATTAAGTGCAATTTTTAAAACCAGTTGGCTTTTTCAGACATAATATAAGAGAAAAAAAATGCAAGGCAGAAAACCAGGCAGGTAAAGGAGAAAAGGAAAGTGTTTTTTTTTTTTATATATAGAGATTTAAAGAAAAAGTTCTATACCAGTAATGGTATAACTAAAATGCCTCAAGAGAGGTAAAGGACAGGAGGAAAGGTTACCAACAATGGCAATGAAGAATACCAAGAACAAGTCTTAAATAGTAAACTTATCTAGATAGTGGGTAAGGGAGATTCCAGGATATAAAAGAAAAGGAAGAAGAAGATTTATAGAAAAAAATATAAAGTTTTTCAACTCAAAAAACTCAAAACAAACTCGAGAGATCACAATCCCAACCAAACCATAGAGCAGCAAATGAGATCTGGGGTAATTCAGTGGCCAGGAGCATTATGGGTAAAGGGAGGAGCTTGAGAGTTGGATCCTAGAATCTGGAGTAATATGCCCAAGTCAAGTCTGAGGATTGGATCCAAACTCATTCATTGAAGATTGAAAGAAAATGACAACATCAGATGCATTAGGTACAAAAATGCAATTTTATTAGACATTACTCATTATTCATGTAGTGAGCAAAGAGATGCAAGAAAGTACAGCATCACGAATTGGTACCATAAAGAGAGAGACTAATGTGTAACCAAGAACTTTTAGGAATGCTTGGGCTGTCAAGTGTATCCTCTTGGCTGGGTCAGAAAAGAAGATCTCTAACTGAATGACATTGTCTGGGAACAGAAAATTTGCTTGTCTACATGTCTAGCATGGTCTCTAGGAAGGCCTTCAAAGTCACTGCTGTTAGGCTGGATTTTGTTAGGTTGAAAGATAATCAAGTCACCAAGTTATAGGTTAAGTAGTTATTCTGATATGGGCAGATGTGAATCCACTAGTACTGAGACGAGCAAATACTCCAGTAAAGCAACTGTTGAACACTCAGGTGACAGTGAAAAATCAAATGGTAAGGAGGTGAAGTGGAGAGTTCAAATCTCATTTTAAAATGCAAAAATAGCAGACCTTCTAGACAGGAATATGCTGGTTAGCATCCTTCAAATCAAGAATGACCAGCAGGGTGTCTGGCATCAGTAAAAGTATTGCCAGCAGAGTAAGCACTTTCAACTTGGTTATTTTTCAGAAATCTGTTCAGCATAGAACAAAACCCCCTTTCCTATACTGATACCCCTTTATGATACTGAATGTTAAGAGCTGAGCCAAAATTGATTTGGTTGCATTGCATTTGATCCAATGAGCTGGAGGCATTCCTAGGAAGAGAGGAAAAGCTCTGAATTCTGGCTTATAGCCTGCTGATATACTTGCACACTTGTTTTCAGAAGTGGGAAGGATTTCTTCCTAGGATAAGGGCAGGGTATAGGAAGTCAGAAGCTGGTGAGGAACAGGAGAGACTTGTCATCCTGGGTGAAGGAGATGTGCCTCCCTCCCCCCTACTTTGTTGTCTGTATCAGCCTCTACTATCTCTCCAGGCTTGTTAATTTTCAAATGATTTTTTGCTCATTTCTGTCTGCCCTAGAGTGCTTCCTGTAGAAAAAACACCGTTAAGTGGGGTAATTTCTGCAATACCTGGATGATAAAACTGCTTCACTGATTGTTTCTATTACTTCCGTTTTCTTTCTTGAAAGGAGGCTAAACAGAATATCTTTGTTCTGAAGAGAGCTTAATAACTGGCCCTTAATATTTTCTAGAAAAGACTGAATCCTTAGTTACGCATGTCTACAAACTACTGCCCCTGTGGCTTATCTTCATTACCAGCATTAATGATACTGTATTATCATATAATACCATGCTTTCCCACCTCAAATGCAGTTCTGTTAAGTTTACAAATCATATCCCAAAAAAATTACAAAGCTCAAATTGCACTGGGAGCCTCCTTGTACTCAAACTCTGCAGCTACCCTTTGGAATGCCTTTTCACGTACTCTCAGGCTTCCTGAAAATCAACAGGCATTCAAAACACATCTAAGAAATTACCTCTCAATGTCCTGCCTCTGTAGTGCTGCATCTCCTGGAAAAGTATATCTTTGCTTCTTCCTCCTCTTCTACTACATCTCTGCTGTCCTCTACTATGTTACCAACTATCACTCTGTCTTCACCCACCCCACATTCCACTTATGCCTCTCTTACCACTCATTTTATTTATATCTCATAATTAAATCAACCTTTTGCTTTCCATCCTTTGTAAATAAGTCAGTACTCTGTATTGTAATATCTATTCTACTGCACAGTTATTTAACTATATCTAGAATATAGAATATAATTTATACATAGAACCTTACTACTTTATATATAGTTACTAACTTATCTATTTTGATAATGCAATCGTATTCTGCCTTTCATTGCTGATATTGTATAACTTAAAATATTTTGTTTGTACTGCATGTAAAATAAAAAAAATAAATAAATACCTGCTAACTTTATCCCCCACACCCTCCAAAGGGCCCATCTTAATACCGGAAGAATGCAAAGACCCTGTAATCACAGATGAACAAGTAAAGACCGCACTCTTCAAAGTCAAGAACACAGCATCCATGGGACCAGACAACATCCCTAGCTGCATACTGCACGAACTACAGAACGAACTGGCACCCCACCTAAGTACCATGTTCAATCATAGCCTCACCTCAGGCTATGTGCCTACTGAATGGTGCATAGTGATGGTTATCCCACTCCACAAAGGGGTTGCCACCATGGACCCCGGAAACTACCGCCTCATTAGCCTGACGAGCCTGATCTGCAAGGCCATGGAACGTATCATCTTGGAGCTTATAAACAAAGACATAGGTAACCTCCAAACCCTGGACCCCACTCAGTTTGGGTTTGTAAAAGGTAGATCATGTCTACTAAACCTGATTGACTTCTTTGAAGCAGTCACTATTACTGTAGACTAGGGCAAGGTAGTGCACACAGCCTATCTTGACCTCGCCAAGGCTTTCAATACCATCCCCCACTTTGGAATTATAGATAAACTCACTAAACTGGGCATAAATCCCTATGTCCCAAGATGGGTGGCCAACTGTCTCACTGATAGAACTCACACAGTAAAAGCAGCCGACTCCAAGTCTGACTTCAGACCAGTGACGAGTGGAGTACCAAAAGGTTCAGTCCTGGGTCTGCTCTTGTTCTGCATCTACTTCTCTGAAGTGCAGGCCAACACAGAAGGTCTTTGGCTAACAAAGTTCGCAGATGACTGCAAACTGGGAGCCATAATAGAATCACCTAATGATGTAGACATTCTACATAAGGCCTTCACAGAGAGAGAGATGCTTGGTGTCAAAGTCATAGCCTGAAGCTCAATGCCAAGAAGTGCATTGTCATCCCCTTTGGGAAAAACTCGGTACCCATGAAATACCACATAGGCGGTAGCTCACTAAACACTGAAAGTGTGATAAGAGACCTCAGGACACAGGTGGACAGTAGTCTCTTCTTTGATAACCACATCGCCACAGTAGTCAGGAAATCCTTCTACGTGGCACACCTTGTCACAAAAGGTTTCTCCTCTAGAAAAAAGGAGGTCATTGTTCCTCTCTACTCATCCCTCATCAGACCCATTATAGAGTACAATGCCCTGTTTGGCATGTATCTCACAAGACACCTAAAACAATTGGAAAGGCCACAGAAATACCTCACTAAGAGGATTACCGGCCTCAAACAGATGCCATACTCAGACCATCTCAAAACACTCCAGCTCTACTCTGTCACATATCACCTACTCAGAGGCAATCTCTGCCTAACTTACAAAGCTACGTCAAACCCAGAGCTGATGGGCATGCTACACTTAAAGAAATCCCAATCTCTCTGAACCACACGCTCCAGGGACCTAAAACTTGTCACCACAATAAACAGAACATGCTGGAGGGATAGATTCCTGTCCCAGAGACTTCCCATACTCTGGAACAAACTACCAATTCATGTCAAGCAAAGCTCCTCATTGGCCCTCTTTAAAAAAAATCTTGACGACTGGATGGGAAATAGAAAATTCACCCCTGGGATCACTTCTGCTTGACAGGGGCACAGGAAAATATTTTCTTGGGTGGTGAAGGCCAGGGAACCTTTTTGGCTAGGCTTATATAGACCCCAGGGCCTATAGCCTAGTACCTACCTATGAACCTATGTTAACACATAAGGAAACTTGTTGACCTTAGCTTTTTCATAACTAAGAGGTTAAAGCATCTAGGCAGCACAGTGACAGAGTACGTAGCATTGTTGCCACAAAGCAAATGGTTCACCAAATCAATGTTCAGCTCTGATGCCTTCATTGTGGACTTTGTATGTAGTCCCTATGGCCACTTCCTTTTTTCTGGGCATTCTAGTTTTCCTCCCACCTCCCCCCAAAACAACATACAACATAGAGTATACACACTGGTGACTCCAAAGTGACCCTTGTTACGTGTGTGTGTGTGTGTGTGTGTGTGTGTGTGTGTGTGTGTGTGTGTGTGTGTGTGTGCGCGCGCGATACAGATGAAAGGCCTCTCAATCTTCTATACTTGCATATTAAACTCAGTGAATAGTGGCTATTGACAGGGCCATCGTACAAACTGGATGCTATTTATAAACATGGATGTGTAGATGAGACCTCCATGGGCTCACCACCACTTACAGTGTCTCCCATACGGTTAAAAGGTTTCTTGAATGAAACATACTATAGAGAAGTATCTGATGAGATAATGTCATTATTATTCTGCCATATGCTAAAGATGAAGGGGTCTACACTAAAAAGGCAAGATTCTCCTCAAACAAATGTGATCTCATGGACTACAGGGAAGGGGGATCTAATATAAATGCATACATAGCTTTAAAGCTAATGAGTTAGCTACAGTGATTGGTTACCATGCTTCATGGTGCACAGAAGTTGTAGACAAATCAGTTTGAATATGGACCTCAGAGACATCACCTGAATATAGCCTGATGGAGTTCAGACATCTGTAGTGCTTGTGTGTTATTTCTGAAGCCTCCTGATGTAACATGGTGTCAAGAGTGGTAACATATGTGCCATAACTGAATATATATATGCAGAACTGAAGAAATATTTGTCCCATAGGGTTTCTATGTCTGGAACTAGAAAAGTAACGACTGTTGCTCTACACCAATAGTCAGCTCCTCCCTAGTTAGATCCGACCACAAACTAATCACTTTGGAAATCCACATCCCTCCCACCCGCCCCGCAAAGGAAACCACCATGAAAAACTTCTCCAAAGCTAACTTTGGGCTCCTAAAAACAGAGGTGGCTAACTTCACAGCCCTCATGCAAATGTAGAATAGTTGCGCAACTGCAGAATCATACACCAATGCACTGTATAAACACATACACAAATGCATGGATCTCGCCATACCCAATAGAACCAAGATGCTGTCCTCCAAAAAAGGAAGCCAATCTGGTGGTCCCTTGCCATAAACAAACTCTACAACAGAAGGAGGAAACATGCAGAATAAGGTGAAGTCCCAAGACTGGAAAAACTCCCTTACCAGCCTCAATAAAAAGTTGAGATCCCTCATCAAATCCTCCAAAGCTAGCTATGATAACAGAATTGCAGCAGCTAGTAAAGACAACCACAAGGCCTTCTATAGTTATGTAAAGAATCTCCATGGCAATACCCAGATTTGCTCTGAGCTACTGCACAATGGTACCTCCTATACTGCGCCAACAGATATTGCCAGTATACTGGCTGACAGATTCAGTGCCAGTTTTACCCCTCTCCCCCAAATGACCAATCACAATACCAGTAGATTGCCAGACACCCAGTATTACTGCTGCACAGGTTAAAACAGCACTGTCCAAGGCCAAGAATACAGCTTCTATAGGACCTGACAATATCCCTGGTTGTGCTCTACATGAACTACAGAGTGAACTGGCACCTCACTTGTGTGCCCTGTTCAATCACAGCCTCACCTCAGGCTTTGTTCCTACCAAATGGTGCACTGCTACAGTTATTCCTCTCCACAAAGGAGGAACAACTACAGACTCTGGGAACTATCACCCTATTAGCCTGATGAGTCTGATATGCAAAGCTATGGAACACATCATCATGGACCTAATAAACAAGGATATAGGGAATCTCCAAACTCTGGATCTCACACAGTTTGGTTTTGTGAAGGGTAGATCATGCCTGCTCAGTTTGGTTGACTTCTTTGAGTCAGTCACCAGAGCTGTGGATGAAGGCAAGGTGGTTCATACAGCCTATATCGATCTGGCCAAGGCTTTTTATATCATTCCCCACTCAGGAATCCCAGAAAAGCTCACTAAACTTGACATCAACACCTATATCACTAGGTGGATTGCAAACTGGCTCACAGATAGAACACACAGTGTGAAAGCAGCTGACTCCAAGTCAGACTGCTGACTAGTCATGAGTGGAATCCCACAGGGTTTAGTCCTGGGTCCTCTCTTGTTTGGTATCTACTTCTCTGAAGTCCAGTCTAACACGAAGGGACTCTGGCTGACAAAGTTCGCAGACGATTGCAAGTTGGGAGCTATTATTATCTCCCCAAGTGATGTTGACATCCTACAGAATGTCCTCACTGAGACCAACGACTGGTGTCAGAACCATCGCCTTAAGCTAAATGCCAAAAAATGTGTCGTCATCCCCTTTGGGAAAAACCCGGTACCCATGAATTACCACATTGATGGTAGTCCACTGAACACAGAAGGCATTATAAGGGATCTGGGAACACAGGTTGACAGCAACCTCTCTTTTGATCACCACATTGCCACTGTGGTCAGAAAGTTCTTCTATGTGGCACATCTCATTACTAAGGGTTTTGCATCCAGGAAGAAAGAGGTCATTGTCTCCCTCTACTCTTCCCTCATTAGGCCAATCATCGAGTACAATGCCCCATTTGGCATGTACCTCACTAGACACCTGCAACAACTGGGGAGGCCACAAAAGTACCTCACAAAGAGGATCCTAAGCCTTAAACAATTGTCTTATATGGACAGACTCAAAAAACTCCAACTATTCTCTGTCTCATATCGCCTACTTAGAGGCAATTTCTGCTTGACTTACAAAGCCATGTCTGACCCAGCTCTGTTAGAAATGCTACATCCAAAGAAATCCCAATCCCTGCACACCACATGCTCCAGAGACCTCAACCTCATTACCGCAATTAACAGAACATGCTAGAGGGACAGGTTTATAACCTAGAGACTGCCCATGCTATGGTACAGACTTCCCATACAAGTCAAGCAGAGTACCTTGCTGACCCTCTTCAAAGAAATCTTGATGAGTGGATGGGAAACAGTAAATTCACCCCAGGGATAATTCCAGTGGCTCTACTCGACAGAGGTACTGGGAATTAAGGTCGGATGGCACTATGCCAGGGTAATACTATGGCTAGGCTTGTAAAGGCCCCAGGGTCATTAGCCTAGTACACACCTATGAACCTATGAAATATGGCTCAAATTAACTTGAACAAGGATTTCTTTCACTACAAGAGAATTTAGCTAAAAACTAAAAATGCTGTATCCAGAAATTAAATTTATTCTTCACAGCATGTTTATTAGCCAAGACATCTGAAAAGGTTCAATGTGCTGAATTCCTGTATGTTTGTGGGGAACATCTTTTATTTCTCTTGACAAAAAGACATAATAGCTGCAATCAGAGAAAAATTCAGTAGGCATTGCCAGACTACAGAGACTGTGCTGATTAGCAGACATTAGTTCTTTACAAGAGCATTAGTTCCTACAGAGACTATAGATATGCACGTTACTAAGCTAAGGGATAAGGCCAAAGACTGTGAATTGGGACAGCTGCATGATTCTCTGATAACAGAATAATTTATGATTAAAGAAATGTTGAAACAAGAGATAGTCTTTTATGAGAAAGAGACCTGACCTTATCAAAAGCTGATGATGTCTGCAGATGAAATAAAATTACTAGTACCAGGTAAAAGTATTAACTGAAGGAAAGCATATGTGTAAAATAAAATATGGAAAGCACAAAAATCAGGGAACAGCCATCAATAATGCAAAACATTATAATATATAAAAGCAAAGCTTTCAAGCATAAAAACTTTTCCTTGGTGCATTAAGCATTGACTGACAAATGGCTATATATCATACACTGCAGCCAATACTAACCAGTACAAGTGTCTCATGAATTTTTGCCAAGTAATGTTATGTTGACTAGGTTGGTGAAATTCTGCAAGCAACTGTCTGTGCATATAGTAAGAAGCACATGTCCTAATGTTTATGTAATCTGTAGACATTGGTCAAGCACAGCATGACATACTGCAGATAACTTACAGTATGTGGCTTAATATCTTTACGGTGACACAACTCTTTCAGGCTGCTACAAATTTAGTGAACATATTGTTTCAACAGAAACATCACGGAAAGGTGGCTTTACATATTAATGGCATGTCTGACTTTGGAAAAATCAATGAAGAAAGTGGTTTATGATGATTGTAATCTCTGCATATGTGGAGACACACACACACACACACACACACACACACACACACACACACACACACACACACACACACACACACACACACACACACACACACACACATCAAACTCTATGTGTTGCAATGTTTTGTTTCACGTCTGTGTACACAAATATTGGAAACATGAAACAGGGGTATGTGGTGTGTTGGGCACATTGCAGACACTGTTGTATCTTCAGCTGTTGACTACTGTACTGCACACTTGCCACTAGCAGGGGTTGCACAATGCTCTCCTTAATACTGCATAGTGACACATACAATGGCAGAACTGTTGTTTTACAGGCATAGGAAGGGGTGGTCCATAAAATGTTGAGCCCCATTGTGCACATAACTGAGGACTGTACTTCATTAGCATCTCATTATACAACAGGGATATGTTACTAGGGGGTGTGTATGATTCGACATGTCACTGAGTGGGAGAGATGCAATGTAGTTGGGTGGCTATGATGGTTTGTGCCACACAGCAGTAGAAATGTAATTATACTACTGATGTGTACAACAGCAGAAAAAATGTGTGATTTTTTTTTTTTATTTGACCTTCGTGATGTTGCTCAGCCATGTTCTGCTAAGCATCACAGCATCTCTGACTCAATCAGTATGGCTGTTATAGTTTTTTACTCCTTTAGACCACAATTCTATGTGGACTGCTGCCTCAGGCAACTTCCATTGGCACATTATTATTTTTATAAATTATGAACAGCAGCGGTATTTTGCTAAATGCCTTTATTTACATGACTACTCTAGCTCTATGCCTGACTTCTTCCAAGTACACGCTAATACGACTTAATTGTTTTTTTTTTTTTAAACTTGCATAGGGGATCAGTATATGACTTTCTGCATATCATCCCCATGAATTGCTCATAATGTTTATGAATACCACCCAAAGTCAGGATGTGTTATAAGACTGATAGATTTAAAAAAAATGCCATGCAAGAATGAGAATTCAAACTGCAAGATAGACTGAGCACATAACTGTAATTCAAGTTTGCAGTAGGTGTGGCTATAAGCATGGAAAATACTGTTCAGCTCTTAATCAAGCTTGTAAAATATGTACTAGAATAACATTTCTCTAAACATATATATTGAAAAATGAACATTTATAAAAAACTGCATGTTGAACAGAAACATGAAAATAAACTGCTTGCTGGTAGATGAAAGTGAAAACACTTCACACATTGAAGCCTGAAAATACATCAGAGATACTAAGACATGGATGCAAGTTAGAATGTTGGAAATACTTGGAAATAATGGACAAATCTGAGATAGACACAGGTGCAGAGTGCAATATTTTGTGAAAAGAAACCTTTAAAACCTTAATTCTCTTTTGCACTCAGTGGAGCTATGTGCATATTGTTGGCCTAACACTTCATCAAAAATTGTTCACATGTGAATACAAGAAATCAAATTCAGCTTTCTTTTTGAAAAGGTGATAGGTGAAGTTATTTCTGACAATATTTTGGGTTATGTCACTTGTGAGAAGCTATGTGCTTATTGTAATGAAATATACCAGAAAAAATGTGTTTTCTTTTTCTTTTGAGATTATCTTTTTTTAAAGAAATGTAAACACTTTATTAACACCGGATTTTCATTTGTACATACTGTGCAATCACCATGCTTGGTGTAGGTACACTTGTTATTTCAGTACGGATTGCTGGTATAACCATTTTATAATTATATGTTTATACATCAGTAATAACTAGCCTAATGTCAATCAATAAGTTCTTACAGTTAACTTTGAATAATTTGCCATTGTTAAGCATGCAAATCCAAATATCACAATCAACCAATAAATTGGTCTGTCTAATCTTAATCTCAAGATAGATTTATCACCATGTCTTAAAAACAGTTAAAGCACATGAATTAACAATTTACACCATAATGTGAGATCAGGAATGTTGTTTTTATTTTCATTATATCAAAATCTTAACAACTGGACCAGTAAGTTTACACATTTTACTGCAGTCTGTTGTATTAAATAGATATACATCCTGAGTACTTCATTCCATGTCAATATCTTCAAATTCAGTTTCCATTACAGAATCCCACGTAGCCCATTTTTAGTATGTAGTTCTGTTTCTTATTTCTAATAGTTCTCAGTTCCATATTTTAATTTCTGTAATCATCTTCTCACCTCACTTACTAATAGTGTGTATTTGGTTTTCCATTTTCTAGTTCTAGCTTTCCTAGCCACTATCAGCACTAATGAGAGCAATGCTTTCACTTCTTTATACATGTTATTTAAACCAATTCAACAAAAACATCTCTATACTTTAGTTAAATGGTTTTCCAAGTATAAAAATTAGCATATTATTCATGTCATTTTTATTCTGAAGCAGCTTCATACACTCCCAAAAGATATGCTGCTAAGAACCCCTTTCTGAATCCACACATCTCCAACATGTATATACCTCTTGTCTGTAGGAATATTTTACTTTTTCAAGTCTCATGTGGAGTAAACATATCTGTGCAACATTTCATTGCATTCTGACTTTTCTTGACTTGGTTGCAAAACTAGGATTAAGATATATTTCCCTACACTGATCATCAGTAGTATCTTTATTTAATTGCTCATTGCATGATATTTTTAACTCTGTAATGCATTACATTCTCAAATTTAATATTGCCTTATCTGATGCACTTTTTACTCTTTTTCAGTCTGCCATTTCTGTCTGGCCTCAGTTAAAAAATCTAGCTCTTGTGGTTAAAAATATATTTTATATCCATTCTCCATATATCTTCCTTGAACTCTTAACTATAGTTCTGTATATGCAAAATCATCTGAGTTCAGCAACACAAAAGTTTGTCTGTCTTCTTCCCATTTTATTATTGCATCATCTTTTATCATATGCTCCCCAAATCTCAGTTCTTTGCTCTTTCTTCTTCAAATGCTTGTTACATTTTCTTCAGTATTTCATAATGTGGTTTTCAGTGTTCAAGTCTGAAGGCCTTCATGAAACACTAACTGGCACTAAGACTCAAATGAAGAACACAAAAAAAAAAAAAAAAAAAAAAAAAAAAAAAGACGTTCCTTCTTAGTGGTACACTAACCAAATGACCAGATGAACAACACTGCTACCCTTCTGCCCCAGCCATTCAGGTCCTGTTTTTGTGCCTTGCCCCAACCTTGCTTCAACATATTTTATAAAAAAAAAAAAAAAAAAAAAAGAAGTTATGTACCCACCATAATCTTACATCTGTGTTGTCTATTTTCATTTACCATAAACATATGGGGTTTGCTTAGCTATGCATACTCTAGCTTAAATGGCACAAGAAGGTAAATAACAAGATACATTCAGTAGAAACAGTACTGCAATAGTGTAGTGGTTAGAGCATTCGCTTTGCGAGCAGTCTTTCCCAGTTTGATCTTCACTGTAGTAAATTCCATTTCCCATGTGAAAGCAATTCATTAACATTTTTTTTGCTGTATAACCTACTAAATAACATATATTTGTGAACTGGAGTACTGCATTAAGTGCAGATGTGAGGTATCATTGTAATAATGTGGTAAAATCCACAGATAAACACAAGTGCCCCATACAGTATACGTACACAAATAGTGTAAATATGTAAAAAGTGTCTAAATCTACCACTTTTCCATGACCCATGTTTCATTTCTTTCTAAATTAGTGCAGGGGTAAGTGGGAGTAAGCACCCTTGAGCAGTAGTAAGCAGGTTTAATCCTGTTTGTGTGGGGGTAAGCAATGCCTACACAGGATAATCAATTTAGAGGCTAATTGACTGTAAGAATATTTAACTGGAAGTTAGCATTGCTTACCATCGCACAAACCCGTGCAAACCTGCTTACAACTGCTTAAAAGTGCCTTAATCACTCTGTATCCAACAGCTCCTGTTCTGCCCAGCAACAAAATAATCAGCCTTTGCAGGTCTCAAACCCAGGACCCTGCACACCATAGCCACAGTGATCTTCCACTACGCCATATCAGCTGTACATAAAATTGAGGTATACTCAAACAGATCCTCACCAAAGCAAAATCACATTTTACATGTGAAAGGAATTTATAATTTTTTTTTTTGTTGTATAACCTACTAAATAACATATATTTGTGAACTGTAGCACTGCCTTAAGGCCAGATGTGAGGTGTCATTGTAATAAAATGGTGAAATCCCCCGATAAACACAAGTAGCCCATACAGTTTACGTACACATGAATCACGGATACTAAACAAATTTATAACATGTAATGAATGATAAATCAATGGCAAACAGCAAATTGTGTGCAAATTTAAAAATAAGCAATGCTAAGCATTGCACACCTCTGCTTACCAGGTGTAAGCAATGCGTAGCCCAGATAAATAGATTTGCCCATTGGTATGCCCCTTTAAGCAATGCCAACCTTAGGTAAGCAGGTTTTCCCATAGCTTAGCATTTTCAAAACTGTCCAATCACGGCAAAGTGTGGGAAATCGGCCTTTTTAAACCCCACAGGTGGGAATACATCTCATAACTGGTTGCAGCATCCTCCTGTAGGCACAATGGCCAGTGTTGGGGAAAGATCATGCTGCCAAGCGCAATGCTGGGGCATCCAGGAGTCTAAGATCATGGCAGGACTCCTGGTAAAAGACCAAGAAGAGAGACTGCTGCAGGGTGAGTACCAGGGTTCCTAGTATAAAGCGGAAGCCTGGGACCATCTCGCCCTTGACCTCAACAGTGCCACTGGCATCCCTCGAACTGGTGAGCAGGTCAGGCATCACTAAGTCGACCTGAAATGGATTAAGAAGGATCTCTTGGATCAGTGGATCCAAGAAGCTAGGCAGGTGATGTCCCTGCAGTGTGTAAGTACTCATTCCACTAACTGTTTAATAATTGCCTAGCTCGCGTATATTATGGATAGGTATGGCTAAATATTCCTCTATGTCTCTGACAGCTGCAGTGGAGCGGGCTGTGAATCAGGAAGTGTGTAGGCTGCAAAGGCTGTGTTGTGAGGCAGGTTAGTAATAATCTTCCATGTACTGTCATAAGAAATAAATCTAAAATTAGCGGAAAGTTAATTGCCAGGATAAAACCTGTATTGTATATAGTTTGCACTGAATAAACCAGACAATATGGCAGGAAGAGTCTCATACAGGTTGTATGTAAATAAAAGGGTAACAGCCTGGCAATAAAGGTCTAACTCCTGGACTGCTTGTGTTTACTCTGGTATCATATGGTAATGTAGTGGTGCATTCTCTTAATAGTAACGTTGTATTAAGCACTGTTACCCACAAAGTGCTACATAAATAAAATGTGTAGAAATGTCTGTATACAACTGTTGTAATCACAAGCCACCCTGTCCACCTGGCAAATCAGTGGGATGATCCAAGACGTTTAGGCACCAAATAATGACATACAGCTGATTGTCAGACATCATAACCATCAGAAATATATTTATAAGAACAAACCTGTCACTCTAGCAACTCACCAAAATGTTATGAGAGTAACATGCAAATTATGTCCCATCTCTATCCCCATGTTGTGAAGATATGACCAGAGTGTGTGCAGTAACAGAGTGAGATGTATGTGCATAATAAAAACCTGGAATCTGGTAATATGTGTGGCAACATTCAGGTAGTGTTAAACATTCTCTCCACAGGTCTGTCAGATAAGAAAACTGTGCCTGGAAATAAAGATTGAAATCCTGGACTGGTACTGTTTAGTCTGGCATTGTATGGCATTGTTAGTGTTGCAGTTTCTCTGAATAATAATGTATTAATCATCACTGTTACCCAGACTGTGTTACATAATAAAAATGTCTAGGAATCCCTGTATAAGACTGTTGTAATTACAAGGTCAGATTGTAAACCCACGTTAGACTTATAGACAGAAAACAGTGAAGAGATACACAACAATATCTAAATAGCACACTGTGACGTACAATGTTTTATTTTTAGCAGACACAGCTAAAGTTGTATGGATTGTACTGAATAAACCAGACAAAATGATAGTAATAGTCCCATATAGGTCATATTTAAATAAAACTGTAACTGCCTGGCAATAAAGCTCTAAATCCTGGAAGTGTTGTGTTTACTCTGGTATCGTATGGCATTTATTGTTGCATTCTATGAATAGTAATGTTGTGTTAACCACTGTTACCCACACTGTGCTACATAAAAAAAATGTCTAGGAATGTCTGTATAAGACTGTTGTAAGTACAAGATCAGACTGTACAACCAAGAGAGACTTAGAAAACACTGAAGAGGTAGACAGCAATATCCAAATAGCACACTCTACTGTGACTTAAATTGTTGTATTTTTAGCAGACACAGCCATGGTTCGAATCCTGGGAGTGGTAGTAAGCTGTATGCATAATCATACCCCTCAACTGTACAGATTTGTTCATAATGTCCAGATAATTGGCCCATATCCGCTGCTTGTTACCATGTCCCCCTGGCAAATCAGTGTGATGATCTCTGAAATTTAGGCAGCTTTTAATGATATATAACTGATTGTCAGATCTGTAAATATTCAGAAAATGTATATGAAAACAAACCTGTCGTAGCAACTCACCAAATGTTTATGAGAGCAATAGTCAAAATATGTCCCAGTTCCACCTGCATGTTATCAAGCCTTCACCAGAGTGTGTGCAATGAGAGATTGAGAGGTATGTGCATTACATCAACCTGGAATCTGGGAATATGCGTAGAAACAGTCACGTAGTGTTAACAAACAATACCTCCACAGGTATATCAGGTAAGAGGTGTATACTGTAGGTAAAACATAGTTCAAGTATATACTTGTCTACAAACATACCACTGTCCAAACTAAGGCCATAGGGTAGTGTAATAATACCTGTAAGGTACAGATTACAGCAGTGACTAAGAAAGTTGTGAGAACTACAGGGATATACAACTTGTTAATTGACATCTCTCTCTTCCTCCACCATATCTGCAACAATAATCTAAATACACAACTCAATAGGTATATGTACAAATAAATCTACTGTTGGCACATAAGTCCTATTGTTTGATAAATATTAAATGTGTTTCTATGCATGTGCCATGTTGAAATACTCCCACATTGGTGGCATGCTGTCATCAATGTAACCTGTATGCTGTTGTAATGGCCACAGTGGTTCAATATATCCATGTGTTCTGTTTGCTATGCAACTGTTCCATATCTCATGTTTTGGGTTAATGGGAATATCTATGCATGCTGTTATACATAATCCTGGAATGTGTTGACTATTACTAACCCACATATGTTTTAAAACTGCAACACCATAGCATGTTTGGGAAGGCCGGTTCCAAGCGGACCCACCTTTCCCACCTTATCTGGCTGTGGCACCATGCACCAACATGCCTGGGGCCCACCCCGGGACCTCCTCGTCCACTGACCCTACACCACCTTTGGGTGGAACCGCCTCAGGGGATGGGGCTCGCCCCACTGGGAGTGGGTGCAGACAGGAAACAGTCACCCGTCATCAGGTCTGGGGTCTGGTGTGTAGCAAGCTCCGCAGGGAGTTTGGAGATCAGCTACACCAGCTTGAGGGCTGCATGGTGCATTTAGAGGGTCAGCCTGCCCCTCCTACTCAGCTTCTCAGCACAGCCACCTTTGGGGCCATGAAGGTGCAGTGGTGAATGCCCACGGGTGGGGACCTCAGTCCCACTGTTTCCATTTGGGGACTCATGGGCCTCCGACTTCCAAACACCCCTCCCCATCAAAGGTGTTTACCCCCCACATGTGTCACATACCGCCCCTGTATGCTGTCTTGTCTGTCTTGTCTGTCATCCTACCCAACCTACCTCCCCAAATACACCTACTATCCTTCCCCAACATCCCACTCTCACCTTAAAAAAAAAGAAAAAAAGGGCAATCTCTTCCCAAAAAAAAAAATCTCTCCCCATACATAGCTGTCCATTTCGCACGTGTCCACTGGAAACATGTAATCTGGTGTAACTGGCTTCACAACATGTTATTGTTGTCCTCACGCCTCTCTCAGGGATTTGGGTATCCAAATCTACCTCCATATTCAGTGTATACGCACAGCTGTTGCTGTAGAAGAAATGGGCAGCTATGGACCTTTCCTACACCCATCCTGTACATCCCTAGCTATTTTCCCTATTGTCTTTCCCTCTTTGTGCCCTTTTTTTACCACTTTCCTATCACCCCTTTTTCTTTTCTTTTAAAGAAATTAGCGAGGGGTTAAGTAGGAGTAAGCACTTTTAAGCAGTAGTAAGCGGATTTAATCCTGTTTGTGCAGGGGTAAGCAATGCCTACACAGGATAAGCAATTTAGAGGCTGACTGTAAGAATATTAACCGGAAGTTTGCATTGCTCACCATCTCGCAAACCGCTTACAACTGCTTAAAAGTCCCTTAGTCACTCTGTATCCAACAGCCCTTGTTCTGCCCAGCAACAAAATAATCAGCCGTTGCAAGTTTCAAACCCAGGACCCTGCACACTATAGCCAAAGTGATTTACCACTAAGCCATGTCAGATATAAATAAATCAATAAATCTGATATTTTCTCAAACATATGATCCAGCACAGTCATTCAACAGTAGAGGAAAAGTATTTATATATGTATATGTATATATATGTATATATCTATATATATCTATCTATATATATCTATCTATCTATCTATCTATATATATATATATATATATATATATATATATATATATATATATATATATACATCTCTCTCTCTCTCTCTCTCTCTATATATATATATATATATATATATATATATGTGTGTGTGTGTGTGTGTGTGTGTGTCTACATATGTATGTCTACATATATATGTCAATATATATATATATATATATAAATATATATATCTATATCTATATGTATATATGGATTCACTTCATAATCTCGAAATACTGAAATATTGAATTTCAGTATCTTGAGACCATGAAGTCAAAAATCCATAGAACCAAAACCAGACAACCATGAAACCACGAAAACACACAGCACACACTACACAATACATACAAACACAAACACACATACCTCCCGACACATTCAAAAAAGCAATACAACATACATGCACACAACTAAACAAACACACACACCTACCCTTACTATATGCAGGGGGGCAAGCCCCCCTGCACCCCCCACACCTCCCTACTAAAATATACTAACTCCAAGGTCGCACTACATACACACACAGGAAACACCACCACACAAGCAACACTCCCCTCGCACACACACACATCACTGTAACAAAACACACTAACACACACCAAAGTCTCTGCCCAAAACCCTTAAACAAAAACACTTACCTAAATCCATGAACACAGCGCAGCACCAGAACCGCTAATTTAACATCTCCGACATGCGAGAGTTTGAATTTTGCGCTTCTGGTCTTTTGCGATTTTCGGCTTTCCAGTTTATGGGCTTGAGATTCTGAAATTCGATATTGCAGGATTTTGAGATTATAAAGGGAATCCGTATATATATATATATATATATATATATATATATATATATATATAGATCTATAGATATATAAAAGAACACAACAAATATATATATGACCAAAGGCACTGTTAATGGGGGTGAAGCATCCAATTTAAGTATCATTTATAATTATTGATATCATCCCCTCCACAGCCAAACAGATCTGTTTTGAAACACAATACCAACACTTACAAGTCTCATACCCAGGACTCTACACAACATAGCCACAAGAAGTTAACAGTAATCCATCTCACCTGTACGATGTCAGGATGGTATCAATAAGATATCACTCAGAACAGTCTGTCTACTATAGAGAATGTACAATGTGGAAGCAGTAAACATTCCAATGATACATACACACACACACATATATGTATATATGAGTAGTAGAACAGTAAAGAAACACTGGCCTGGAAGATAAGAATCAATCAACACTAATTAATGCAGATGTAGTTCAGCAGCCTCCAATTACACTCTGTACTCAACTCCTAGGGGGAAAAGAATTAAGTTGTCACAATGAAGATGTATCTGTTACATAACAATGCTTAACTTAAAACATCACTATCACACTGACAAACAGAACTGCCTGTAAGACAGTAAGTACTAGACCACCAATGTTCCCAAGGTGAAATGTATGAAAATGTACAGCCATGTACCTTAAGGGGTCTTACTACTGATATCCCTCACATGTTCTAACAGCCTAGATTATAAATGGTGCATACCCCTCCCTCATAGAGTGACTTACAAGGGCATATAACAGAGTTACATACACTGACCTCTGGACTGTACAAAAGACACACATGTTTTGTCCAGCTGTAGCCCACATATAGATGGACCCTACCCCAACAATATGTGTGGGGGTCCACAACATCACTGGAATGATGGCAGGCAGGAATGCCAGCATGACATAATGATAGGCCACTACTTAACAACCTATTACTGCATGACTTATGGACAAAGCCTGGTATATAGGTAGAGGACAGAGGCTGGAACACAGGGCCATATTTGCAATATTTTTGTTATACACTGTGAAAGTTGCTGGTATTACAGGATTGGTTGCAACATACCCTTATTGAGGAATATGAAGTCAGAAGCACAAATGGATGTAGCCATGTACTGATAACACTCAACAGACAGAATGTCACTTATATATCTGAGACAAGACGTGTGTGGTGAACAGACAAATTATATCAGCCAATCCTCTTGCCATCATGTGGATAGGCCCACAGTTGAAAGCTATGCAGACAGACTGCATTCCATGCTAACTAGTATGTGCACACAAACCCTGTAAAACTAGTAGTATACAATGCATATAACAACAGTACTCACACTGTCCGTAGGTCTGGAACCTTATACAAATATGTAGTTGGCCTGTGTCTGTAAGTCCTGTTGTAAGAGGTATTGCTACCTGCTGTTTGTAACACTGCTGCCCACACACAAGGAAGGATGTCCTTCATACAGAAAGGTAAAGGGACAACACCCAGATGATTTAGTAATTTATAGTAGTGGGTTGCCATTGTAACTGGAAGTACTACACAGCTGGCTGTATGCAGGTAGCAAGTGGTGAACACTGATTGGTGCAGAGGCCATCACCTGATCATGTGCATCACCTACAAAACCCATGCTGCAATCTATTCAAAGCAGCTCAATCCCTGTAGTGGAGAGAGAGAGAGAGAGAGAGAGAGAAAAACAAACAACCAGGAAAAAAAGTATCTACACCAACTAAAGCTACAAACAACCCTCAGTAACTAAGGGGACACATAAAACTGTATTCAGAAGAGACGACAATCCTACAACAGGTATGTGAAACATATATGCATGTTACTGAATGTAGTACTTGGTCTATAAAAATGGGATAGATGATGTGGAAAAATGTATATGTGCCATCAGGAGTTGTTGTAATGATGTCCTGCTGAACAACGGTGATGGACAATAGTGTCTGTCCCTGTGGGCAGTGGGCCATACCTGTCAACTGTGCAGATCAGCACTGAATGACAAGATGTAAGCCATCATAGCGTGTGTTCTGTACCTCAAGACATGTATATTAGTGTGGCAAATAGCTGGTGGCAGAAGTAATGCCGTTATGATAGACAAATGAGTTCCAGACCCCACCACTTGCAGAACAGTCAAGTTAATGTGTAATGTAGCATGCACAAATGCCATAGGGGTGTAATAGGCTTACCCTATATATAGCCCCCAATGTTAGGCTGTGCCCACATGTGACACCTGTCTGTGTTGTAGAAAGGCAGAACAGTGCAGCTGTGAAGGAAGGAGAGCTACAGAGTATGGACCTCATGTTTGAATGCACCCTATATATATATATATATATATATATATATATATATATATATACATATATGTGTGTATATATATATATATATAGATATATATATATATATATATATATATATATATATATAGATATAGGTTTACCATTAGAATGTTGGCATACCATTGTATGGCTATGAAGTATTCGAACTACAGATGTTCGAATACTTCATATGTGTGCAGGTTAAATGAGTAAACGTTATATTTGTGAATGGACTGTGCATTCACAAATATGAATGTTCGAAGGGATGTACAGGGATCGCAGTACAGTGCGGTTAGGGACATACATCCCTTTCCTCACTGTATTGCGATCTCGGAGTTGGAATATAAATTTTGGGTGAGTGTGGGGGTACAGGGGGGCTTGCCCCCCTGCATAAACTGGATGTTAGGTGTGCTAGTTAGGGAGTAGCAGCAAGGGTGGCATTGCTGTTAAGTGCCGAAAATGTCATGTCCGACATTTTTGGCATTAACAGCTCATTTTTGAAATTAGGACGGTTAGGTTATGTGTACTTTCGGTGACTTAGTTCGCTGTTCAGTACCTTTGTTTTGTGACTTTCGAGATTTCAATAGTAAACCTATATATATATATATATATATATATATATATATATATATATATATATATGTCTACAGATATACAGACATACACACACACACACACACACACACACACATATATATATATATATATATATATATATACAACTCAAAATATATATTGACACACATATATATCTAGATATATATATATATATATATATATATATATATATATATATATATATAAATACATTTCCCCTACTGTTGAATGACAGTGCTGCACGATATGTGTGAGAGAACATCACACATATCTATACACATTAGTAGTAAGTGGGTGAAAAATGGACAGTTATGTCTGATGTGAAATCCATGTTGTGAACACACTGTCCTTGTCTGTGAAGGTGGGAGTGGTATTTTGGGGAAGGATAGGTATATTTGGGGAGGTAGATTGGGTTGGAAGACAGACAAGACAGCATACAGGGGCGGTATATTACACATGTTGTGGGTAAACACCTTGGATGGGGAGTGGTGTTTGGAATGTGGAAGCCCATGTGCCTCCATATGGAAACAATGGGAAGCCCATGTGCCTCCATATGGAAACAATGGGACCAAGGTCCCTACCCCTGGGCAGTCACAACTGCATCTTCATAGCCTGAAGGTGCCTGGGCTGGGGGCTGAGCAGGAGGAGCATGCGGACCCCGTGATTGTGTACTGAGGGCCTCAAGGTGGTGTAGCACATCACCCACGTCTCTATGGAGCTCCCTATGCACTAGACCCTGGACCTGACTTCGGGTGACAGGGTCCTGTCTGTGTGTGCTCCCGAGGGGCGAACACCATCCCTTGTGGAGGTTCCACCTGAAGGTAGTGCAGGACCAGTAGTTGATGAGGTCCCAGGGTGGGTCCCAGATGTGATGTGGCCTGGTAACATGGCCGGATGAGGTGGGAGAGGTGGTTCTGCTGGCAACTGTCTTCCCAAACATGCTATTGTGTCACAGTTATAGAACATATGTGGTTAGTAATAGTCCACACATTCCAGGATTATGTCTAACAGCATGCATAGAGATCCCCATTAACACAAAACATCAGATTTGCAGCAGTCACATAGCAAACAGAACACATGCATATATATGGAATCATAGTGGCCCTTACAATGGCATGCAGGTGACATTGTTCGTAACAGGCCACCGATGATAGTGTTTCAACATGGAACATGACTACAAACACATTGCACAAATTGTTGTATAATACGATATATGTACCAACAGTAGGTTTGCTGTAAACATACCCATTGAGTTGTGTGATCAGATTGTTGTTGCAGATATGGTGCAGGGGAGACAGAGATGTGTATTAACAGCTATTATATCCTTGCAGTATGAGGTCCTCAGGCCTTTTTTCCTCTTTATGTCTTTCAGGCACCATGTCAAAGGAGAGATAACTAATGTACACCCCCCAGGAGAATGACGTGATCATTCAACACCTGGTGCAGCACGACCACACCCTGCTTGGACGTACAGCCCATGATCTGCAGGAGAGGACCACCCTGTGGAATGATCTTGTCCACAGGGTAAATGATGTGGGCCTGCATAACCACAGTTATGAGCAGGTCTGACATCAGTGCACTGACCTACTCCACCATGCCCATCGGCATGCTGCTGTGGATAGGAGGGACCAGCTTGCCATGGGGGGAGTCATGCCATCCGGCCCCCCTGACACATGCTGAGGAGCTCCTCACCAGCCTCTGGGCACCTACCCACCTGGAAACACAAGATCCAGTGGAGAGCATTGTGGAGGTGGGTGCTACCCACACAATGGATGAGGAGCATGCAGGTAAGGCCACAGGGCACATAAGTAGACCACTGTTGCATATCCAACTGCATCTGTAGAGTTTAATCATGCATATGTGAGATTAAATACATATAGTCTGTTGCTGCATTGTAGTAATAAACAGATGTGCATAATCTGTAGTATTGTGAGTTTGTACTGTTGATGTACTGTAATGCTGCTCCCACCCTGTACCAATGCCACAGGTGTGGCTACTGACATCACAACTCTCACACAACTATTTAGGTACCTCTGGTATACCTCCGGGGCAGCAGCCTATAGCTGGTGAGTATGGTGTTTGTTCAGGTTTGACAATACACCAGCCATGTTATGGCCATGACATATTCCATGCACACATTTAACACACCTACCCATAATGCATGCTGTACATGTTCACTTATTGTTGCTTTTAACTGCACTGCATCACAGTGGTCACCATGGTGGCATATCTGAAGGGTATGTAAGAGTCCTGCAATATAGCTAACAACCTGTCATTGCAAGATGTGTGCACAGAGATGAACATAATGGTGGGACAAATGGCCTACAGTAGGGACATGTCTGAAACATCACCCTTATACAGTGCTACAACAGTGTATATGCCACTATTACAATGGCAAGTGTTATAGATCCACACAACAGCATATCACAATACTGCATTCCACAACCCTTACAACCTGTAATGTGGTCCTAACACGAGCAATGAATGTGTAATATGGAATACTATGTTAGGACAGCAAATATGGGGAATACATACCTTAACAAACACCGGAAGCATATTTGTGCATACACTCCAAATAACATATTGTGGAAGTAGCTTTTGAGGTACTGACAGCATGCACTCTTCATGAGTATGGATCTTCCAGCAAGTACAGGTCATCAATGTCACATCAAGAAATGGTCTGCTGTCCAAGGCGTTTGGCCATCAAATGTGCCCACTTACCTGCAACAGAGGCAGCTGTGGCTTGCACACATCTTACAAGCCATGGAATGGATCCCATACTCAACAGGTAGCATGCAAGAGTTGGATATGTAGCCTTACTTCACCACTGCATATACTGGCAAACAGTGCAGACAGTCATGTATCTGGTGAGGAGGTATGGGACAGGATTAATGTAGAAAATAAACAGATGGCTATCCAAGACAGATGACAACACATGTTGCAAGCTAGTCATGCAGGCTGCCTAGTAACATGCTGCAACACTAAAGGAGTTGCAGGAATGTCTAGCAAGTACTGGCTATGCAGTCCCAGTGTCGGCAATCACCTGGACTCTGCATAAGTGTGGCCCATGGGTTAGGGTAATCAGATGGGACAGTTGTTCCACAGGAGACATCAGCCAGGGCTCTCTACAGGTAGCGTATGCATAACATCAAAAGTTCCCCAAAGGCATGTGTTGCAATGTGTACTGGTGTACCAAGACCAAGTGGGAAACCTACAGACAGCATCAATTAAGATACATGTGCTGCACAACCAACACCTCACCCCACCTCAGGCCCACCATCCCCATCTGTACCTTGCTGGTGCCAGTGTACACCTGTATGTTTGCCATTCATTAGCAGGGACTAGGCCGGTACACATGGTGTTCAGAATTTGGGACACTGCAAAATGACAAACATGTGTAGGCCATAGTTGTCAAGCATCTGCAAAAAGGCTGAGGATGGGGAGGGGGTGTCATCCTGAAACATGACAGTGCACTGAAGCAGAGATCCCACGCTCACTAAGAATGGTTGTATCTGCACACACTCAAGGTCATGAATTGTGGCAGACATAACCCTGACTCCACAGCATTAGTGATGGCACTGCGTGACCTCCAAGTGCTGTGCACATGAGTTGACCTTGTAATCATGCAGAGTTGGGAGTCATTTGTAGGGCAGAGTGACCAAATACTGGCAAATGCAGATGGCCCATGCTAGTATACCCCTTTCAGGAATAGTGACTGCTGTAGTAAATTTAACAGTTGGTGTACACATATACACCCACAAATTGTATGCATTTCAATCAGCATCTGCACAACTAACACATTTGTTTGATACTGTGTTTGATTGCATAGGCCATATGTCACATATCAGTTACGTGTTATGTTAACATATGCAGTAATGTGGCCCCATGGCATGTCAGGGAAGAGGGTGCCATGTCAATAAGGGTGTGTACACTCCCTATAGCCACAGTAAGGTTTGAAGATTGTCACTGTAATTGTATTTTAATGGCCATACATGCACCTCTGATGATGAGATCTGTAAATCAGACATCAGGTATTCCCAAATGACATCTGTCCACATATCATCCCAGGTATGTGTCAAACAAACACATAGGGGCTGTGAGCAGCAGAGCAAACATAACTGACACATATATACACATTTAGCAATGGTGTGTACACCTGTGAGATATGGTGCACAGTACATGCCAGGGTGCTGAAAAGGCGCACAGCAATACTGTGTACATGGGTGCAGTGTGTTCCAGGGGAAGGGGCATCACCTACTAACATAACCCATGCATCACAAAGATGTATAATTTTGGTAACAGGAATTGACTATAGCTGCACTACATGCTGTTGAGTGCCATACGTCATGCATGTTGACAGATCGGTAATGAAAGGTCTGTGTGTAATATCTTTGTGCAACCTCACCTGTAAGTGTGTGTGTGTGTGTGTGTGTGTGTGTGTGTGTGTGTGTGTGTGTGTGTGTGTGTGTGTGTGTGTGTATATATATACTGTTAAGCAATGATGTACAGGTCTTAAAGTGCATTTCTTGTTTTCCCCTCACAGGTGGCAAGGTGGGTCAGGGTCCCTCCTGCAGGCAATCTGTTGTTGGTGTCCATACAGACATGGATAATGATGGTAGGTGTGTTGAGGCACAGGCGGGGTTGTCAGGGGCTAAAGCTGCACCACCGTTTGACATCCCACTGTTTTACACCCCATCCCTGCACACGGTCACATTGCCTATACATACCCCATTACCAGTGGCCATAGCTGAAGGACAGTTGGCAGTTGGTGGCATGGGACAGGACAGTGTGGTATCTATGGCACGTGTGTCTGGACACAACAGCCATAGCCAGATGTCCAGTGGGGGGTACCACATATGCAGATGTAGAGGGGTGCTTGTAGGAGGGCTGCTGGTCATCATGCCCATGGCAGAGGTGCCACATCTGGTGCCACCCGATGCATGTTTCAAGCCATCATGGAGGCACAGGCACATATGGAATGGTATACCAGAAAGGGTCTGAGGCTGCAGAGGGCTACTCATTCAGCTGTTATTGACAACATACGTGATCTTGCTGGTGCCCACTGTTATATTGCAGAGGTCATGGATAGACAGTGAGGTAAGATGGTGGGAATCCTTGACCATGGAATGTCTGTGCTCGAGCATATGATGGAAGTAGTGCGACGGTCATGTGGATGTAGGCCAGCAACACCAACAGCTGGAGGTTGACGTGGACATGTCAGAAGTCAGAGCCACTCCCATAGTGACATTACCAGCCCCAGCACTGCAGGGGGAGCACTGTCTACACCACAACACAGCAGGCCATGTGCACATGGTCCTGGCCAGTCCCAAGAAGGACCTGGATCCAGCGGACATATGTCATCATCAGGGGAGAGTACCATATTGTGGCTTGTACCTGGTGGTGCCTGTGGAATCCCTGGCAGGCACAGTTCTTGTGTCCATGGTCAGAGATGGTGAACTGCACACCCTGCCAGGTTGAGTCTGCAGCTGTCCAACAAACCACTGTATAGGGCAGCCACATGGCAGAACTGTGTGCATGCATACACACACATCACCAACACAGCTAGGGCAACCCCATCCCTACACACACCACATCACAACAGCCCAATTAATAATTAAACTCACACACACACACACACACACACACACACACACACACACACACACACACACACACACACACACACAATGTCAATTTTATGGCTCAGCCTAGGTCTCTGGCAAACCATCAACACACCCTGTGCATATGATGATACCTGTGCTACATTCCTGTCATCCATAACATCGATGCAGGGACAGGCTAATATGGTTCTGATGCACAGGATGACTGTACTATGGTGTATCAATGTAATGCTGTGCAACATGTTGTCAGCAGTAAAGTTTAAGGTTTACATGTCAGAAAGTGTAGCTGTCCAGCCATGATGCATTAAAGCCATTATTAACACTGAGTGATTATGGTCTCCATAATGTATTCCGTTTGTGTTGTAGGTGTCCATGTGATAGCAGGATGGTGGTCTGCTGTTGTTTCCTACAAGGGCTATAGCACTGTGGTGACACCTTGGCTGTGCCATATCCTGGGTACAGGTGAACACATGTCACAGGTCTAACAGTATAACAGTTACTGCATGTGCCACATGGCTGATAGGTCTGGGGGTGTATGCATGGTGGCTGATGTCAGCACCCCTTCTACAGTGGACAGTGATAAGTGTACTGGGTGGTACACACCACATGTGTGTGTGTATAACACACACAGAGGCTTTGGTGTTGATGCAATACACAGAGAAGCCTGTACACATGGATGTATGTACTTGTGCAAGGAACCCATTTTAACCTATGTAATTCCACCAAGACAGAATAGGCACAACAACACATTGGGAAATAAGCCATCTGCTAGTTTAATGTCATTGATGATGGTACTGGTAAGGTATATGTCCCCTTCACCAGTGTAGTGAAATCCTCAACTCGGCAAACATAGATGTGCTGGTGTGGGTAGCACAGCCCTACCCTTTGGAGGGTGTGAGGTGCTGTAGAACCACAGATAGTGTGATTGACAACTACTTAACCTGTGAACATGAAATATACAGTATTACAGCCAGCTAAGCGGGGGGGATACACTCAACATGATGGTGGCTGTGTCCACAAGAGCCACAGCCAGCTATATATACCAACCCCAGTATCGCTGTACACATATACAGTGGGGAAGAGGGCATTTACACATCTACCACTAGTTGTGATGGAATGTATTTTCACAGGATGACACCTGTGAAATGTTAGCATTTTCCAGGAAGTTCTCAGACAGATGACCTTCTGGGACATGTATATTCTGCAAACAGAAGTAGATTCCTTCACATACACACACATTCTTACTTGGCAACACTAGGACTAGAACCCCTACCTAGGTATATAATGCTACTGATGTGTGTGGCCTTAATTGCACACACCACACAACTTTTAGGATGAGGTGTGTTCCAGGTTACATGTTACGTGAAGAACATCCCCAGGTCCTGTACAGTATGGTAATGGGGGATGTACTGGTTGTTTATGGACAATACATAGTGTGACATACTGACATATACACATTGACAAACACATAACAGTCATGCACACATCTGAGAGGCCTGGGCTTCTCAGTGCTAACTACCTTGTCAGTGTGTCCATTCTGTTACAGATAAGTTGCACAAAGCACATGCATAACTGGGATGGATAGTGTTATCAGTTACCTGTATGGTTGATAGTGACAGTGGTCCCCATTCAGTGGTACATTGGACATGTACTGGGGGTACCATGGTGTAAAGGCAGTATACCCAGCACCCGCACCCCACAGCGGATGTTGTACACACTGAAACCCATGATAATACTCTGACATACCCACCATCATACATTGACCAGGACTGCAATACAACCCCTTGTCTATCCCAAGAGTGCTACTACAGGGGTATGCATTTAATGCACATGCCATAGGGATAGTAGGGTGATGCATTGCCATGGCTCTCCTATGGTCAGCAACATCACTATCCCTAATACTGTGTGGCAAGACATATTGTATTAGGAGAATGTGATCTCAGAATGCTGTATCCTACAAATATACACACTTGCACACATACACACACTTGCTAGAACTCAGGGGGTATCCCATGCCTATCAACACATTTGTACAACAGTGCTGTGCTGATACTGCAAGCCTCAGGTAGCCCATAGATAGAAAGGTGGAAAAAGGTACATGTAATGTCCAGTACAGCAGCAGCCACATCTAACTATGGCAATGGGGGGTGCGGTGGGTGTGAAGGGCCTCAAGGTATTATCAACTACAGGTCTACAAACACACAGACACTGTTATTCTCAGTAATGCACACATACACATTTGTCAGTACTGGGGTCCATCACTGCAG
Source organism: Protopterus annectens (assembly GCF_019279795.1). Lineage (NCBI taxonomy): Eukaryota > Metazoa > Chordata > Ceratodontiformes > Protopteridae > Protopterus > Protopterus annectens. The sequence goes on from NC_056746.1 coordinate 655,811,496, forward strand.
GTGTTCATAAGTGTGTACCAGGCTATTGTCCATGGAGAGATGGGAAGTGTATGGGGATGTGTGTACAGTGGTATCACGCCACCTGCCATGTGCCAGCAGGCCATCTATCAACAGATACCACAGGGGTGATCCTCAGGGTGACAGTTAAATGCAACATTCAATCATCTGGTTGCCTCTTGCAGAAGGCCATTGAGGTGCCCCAGTTGACATGTATGCAACATGTATTCCATAACATGGTCAGTGTCTGTCTTGGAGACCTGTACCCAAGCATGTTCTGTTGACTGTGGTAGTGTAGTTAAGGTATCCATGGCATGTGGTGTATAGAGGGTGTGGATTCCTAGCTGTGGCATTCATAACACAGCTGGGAAGACATGTCAGTGTCACTTAAGTACAGATTGCCTATAAGCAGACAAGATGGAGTCCCAAAATCTGCACATCGGTACAGAGGACAGACAGACATCAGCTAGCCAACTGGTTATGCAGTAGGATGACTGTGTTGACAGACAGACATCAGACACTGATAGGTATGCCATTACTACATGGCAGCAGCCCTCAATGACATGTCCTATACACACAGTAGTCTACAGTTAATATCCACATGTCAGATCAATATCCAGTAGCAAATATTTAATGGCACACAGCTCATACAACAAGAATATGATAGTGAGGACTCAGAGTCCATCTTTGCATGCAGGGCTGTTTGGTTCCAGTATTACAATCTGGAATCTACTCTTACTTGGGAATGCACTGTCAACAGTAGTAACGTAATGATAGACTACATGCCAGTGTCACTGCATATAACCTGGGATACTACCCATGTATGAAACACATTCAAATGGAAAAGAGTGTTGTACAAGCCATATATACTCAGGTGTCCCAGACAGTAGACTCACACCCCTTGTTACTGTAATGACAGCACACCGACGCATGCTATGTACATGAAATTAATTACACTTATTAAAGATGTCATTACCCTGCTATTTTATCAGACTGGAGTGTGATCACTGGTTCCCAGGGTGGAGATATGCTTAGCAGGTGTAAGCATTGCTTAAATGTAACTGTTAAGCAGATTTGCACACTGGTAAGTGAAGCCTACATGGTGTAAGCAGCTATATGTTTAACCGTATGTTGGCAGCACTTACCGTCACGCAAACCAATGCACACCCGTTTAAAGTTGCTCAGAACTGCCTTAATAACTCTGTATCCAACAGCCCTTGTTCTGCCCAGCAACAAAATAAACATTCTATGCAGGTCTTGAACCCAGGGTCCTGTACACTATAGTCACAGCAGTTAACCACTAAGCCATCACATAGCTGTAAAGATGGTTGTTTTTTCCAATATATCTGTCAGTAAGCATAATGAATAGTATTGAACAACTGCTATGACTTCTACAATTGTTTAGTACTTGTTAGTGATATTAGTGTTGAATCACGTATGTTGTTATATCTAAATATACACATATCAGATAATTACAGTGTGATACATCTGGGAAGGTATATACAACAGTCATGTTTACACATAACAAGGATAAGGATATATATATATATATATATATATATATATATATATATATATATATATATATATATACATATGTAGATATATGTATACATGTACATATACATCTGTATACTGCATTATATATATGGTCATATATAGATCTATCTGTATATATATATATATATATATATATATATATATATATATGTGTGTGTGTGTGTGTGTGTGTGTGTGTGTGTGTGTGTGTGTGTGTGTGCCTGTATATATATATATATATATATATATATATATATATATATATATATATATGTGTGTGTGTGTGTGTGTTTAAAGACATGCACGTAGGTGTGTGCGTGGATGGGTGTGTCTTCTTTGAAGGTTGGAAAAGTCCAAAATGCTTGGTGCTGACAAGATCCAAACTGGAGGTAAACAGTCAGAACATTCAAATAAAGAAAAAACCTCCACAAGGATGCTTGCTGTTATAGGAAAGATCTTTATTAAAACAAATTAAAATCCAGAAGCCAGATAAAAGACATCTTTTATCTGGCTTCTGGATTTTAATTTGTTTTAATAAAGATCTTTCCTATAACAGCAAGCATCCTTGTGGAGGTTTTTTCTTTATTTGAAGGTTGGGCAAGCCTGACAAAGTGGATGTTTACAGCCATGCAAATAGAGATATCATGAAAATACTGGAATAGATAAGCTCACACAGTTTATGCATTCACACACTCCTGTCTGTCCTGACACATAATAACTGGAGCAGCAGAAGTCACAAGCCCACATACTACCCACTAGTTATTGACATACATCTGTACACCATCCCACTGCTTTGTCAGAAATACAGAACAGTTATGGTGGCCTGGCAACAGTACATCTGACAAATATATGGACATAACATCACACTGGGTAAGTGCACTGAGCTGCTAGACATGTCACAAAGCACTGTGCAAACTACAGGCAGACTGCCACAACACTGGCCTACATTTTTTATGAGGGAATACACATGTACCTGCAAATATAGCAGGCTCTACAGGCATGAAACAGCACGAAGTAAGAAACACCTGTGTGAAAGCGCATACCCACAACCAGTCTGAACACAGCCACAGCCACATATGATAAGCATGCTTAATATTACAGTATATGGACTGTGTGATCAACACCATCCTTATATGTGCCACTTACACACTAACCCTACATATACAGTGCCAATACACAGTGTATTCTGATACCTGACTGTGGTATGGGACATGTGTCGGTCTGGCCCTACAAACATGTATGCTGATAGTGTACCATACACTGGAGCAGCATGCAACATCAGATAGAACAGGACCAGGAACAATGACATCTACCACAGTCTGTACACAGGCCAAGGTACATATTCACAATACACACTCTGTCAACAATCACCATAAGTACACAGACTTCACTACTGTACACACTACAGCAGAATGTCCAGGTGTTGTCCTCAAATATAAGCCCTTCTATACATAATATGTCTAGCAGTCTGATATTTCACTGGCTTGTTATCTGGTATGATGTCTGTAAATAATGATGTACTGAACATATGCACCACTTACTGCATGACATATGTACAAAGTTTGACAGAGTTGTGGGTGGAGGCACAAACACAGGGCCAATATTGACATGTTGCTGTGATAAACTCATACATTTACTGGTGTAACAGGGTTTGTTGTGACATATGTCTTCTGAGGAGTATGAAGCCAGTAACTCACATGACAGTCACCATGTACTGATTGCAACCCTCAGAGTATGCTACTGCATTTCTAAAGATAGGACATGTGTGAGTAACACAACACATGTAAGACTCCAAACACTGGCCAGTCTGCAGATAGCTCTACAGGTGAGAGTTTTCTCAACCACATAACACTGTCATGACAGATATTAAATCATCTAGACCAGCCATATCCACACAAACCCTGTTAAACCATTACTTCAAATGTAGAACAGCAAGACTTACATTCTGTCCTCATGTCTGGGACAACGCCCTCCTGTTTGTTGGCCTGTCTCCACAGTGTATGTTGTAAGAGGTATATCCCACTACCCTCTGTGATGCTGTTTGCCAAACACCAACATGAAGTCCTGCTCACAGTGAATGAAAAGGGCCAACACCCACATTATGTTCTTAGTTAAAGGAGTGTGTTTCCATGCAACTGGCTATGGGAATGATACCACAGCTGTTCCACATGCAATCAGCTAGTGGGGGACTGCAATTCGTGCACAGGCCATCAGCTGATCATGAGCATCACTTACAAAATACAAGCTGCTGCCTAAGCAAAACAGTGTACTTTTCCACATCCACCAGAGAGGGACTGAGAGAGACAGACAGAGACTAAGTAAGAAAGGAAGGGGGTAGGAGAGTAAGAGCTAAGCATGTTTGTGTCACACACTTACCAGTACAGGGTTTCAAACCCCTGCCTGACTATGTATTGCTATTGCATTTTTATGCAGTTATTGCATAAGCCACAGAGCTTACATGTTGGAGAGCTGTCTAAAGGTATCTTTGAAGGTGAGTGACAAAAGCAACAGTGATAAAGGAGGCATAATGTAAGTGTAGTGCATGTGCCTGTCCACAAAAGCAGGTGTCAAGGAAGACACAACCACACTCTCTCAGGGACTCGCACACATTATCACAGTTGGCAGGGTCAGGATTAGAATTCCTAAATAACTAGTTTGCTAAACTACAGTATTACGCAGTTATCACATGCACCACAGAGTTTATCAGGCTGATATATGGGCCAATGGTATGTCAGGGTGACTGACATCAGAAGACATGCTATAGTAGGGCAATGGGAGGTGTAGTGAGTGTGAATGGCTTCCAAATCATTAATCTCCACACACACAGACACAGATTTGCCAGTACTGACATGCATGGGTTCATTGCTTCACAGGTGTGTAGTACTTGACTGTGCCAGAAGGCTGTACAAGGCTAGGAAAAGGGTATACCTTGACATCAGGCCACATGGCAATGGTTTGCAGTGTGGCTCAGGGGTGTAGTCCTAGATTGGCCCACAGAGGTGGGTATTGTATTCACCATCCACTCATCTGGGTTACTATTGTGGGTAGCCAGTGCTGTGCAATGCTTGCCATGTATGTTTTCTATATTCCATAACATGGACAGTGTCTGGGTTGTGCACATGTCCCACATGCATGCTCTATGACATGTGGAAGGGTACGTGGGGTGTCTGGGGCATGTTGTGTGGACAGACTGTTATCATCTGATGTGGCATTCCTGACCTTGTGGTGAGAACTGGCTATGGAACTGAGGTTGTGCCTGCACCTACACTGACAGCATGATACAGGTATTCACTGGTGTTAGTGGCATCTGTCCATACAGGGCATGTGTATAAGGCATGGTATTTCATTTGTGGGTTACATTTGCTGACTCTACAGTTGTTGCAGGTGTCCAGTGAGGAACATAACAAAGGACCACTGTAAGCAATTATTTGCCTATTGTAAGGATGGAACAGGGTGCCATGTCCTCTGTAGTCCACTGCAATCACACCATGGTTACTATCTGTGGGAAATATGCAGGGAACTACCAATATAGTGGTTGCTGCCTAGCCAAGTGTGTTTGTGTATGAGACATGGGCGGAGAGTGTTCTCTGGGTAATACAAGGGTTGCCTATATTGTTCACCAATCCATGTCACATGTAGGGGTATGGATTGTCTACACCAGCCTCTCTGCTGTTTGACATCTGTTGTCCTTGTAAGGTGGACATTGTGACATATAGTAGGTCCTCAATATAAGAAATTTGCAAAACCCACCCCACAATAAGTCCTGTTATCACACAGTCACAGCTACTTCCCCACAGAATACTGATGACAAACACACTCACACACACACACACACACACACACACACACACACACACACACACACACACACACTTGACAAGTACTGAGATTCAAACCCATACCTAGCTATGTATTGCTACTACAGTGTACTGCATTTATCACACGCACCATAGAGCGTATAAGGCTAGCCCTTCCCCAAAGGTGTATTTCAAGGTGAATGACATCAGCAGGCTTGCCAAAGTAGGGCAATGGAAAGTGTAGTGACTGTAACTGCCCTCAAAAGCATTGATCCCTACACAGACACAGACACAAACACACACACACACACACACACACACACACACACACACACACACACACACACACACACACACACACACACACACACACACATAGTCTCACAGTTGCCGTGTCTGGGATTAGAACTCCTACCTAACTAGTACATCACACTATAGCATCACACAGTTATAGCAGGTGCCATGGAGCTTATAGGGCTAACTCTTCCCCAAAAAAGAAGTTATGTCTTACCATAACATTCCATCGGTGTTGTTGATCTTTGTTCATTCATCACTGATGGGTTATTGGTTCCGTCCTCGGAACTGAGCTAGCCTCATATCAAGCTCACATGAGCCAAGATCCTACCCAGAATGCTCTGCTTCCTGTTACCTCAGATTGAGTTTGCAAGTTGACAGACAAAAGTAGAGGCTACCTGTGGTCATAACAGACCTACAATAATGGAAAAAAGGAGCATATGGATCAATCAGGAACCTCTGAAGGGGACAGAGGTTGGGGAGTAATGAATGAATGAAGATCAACAACACAGATGGAACATTATGGTAAGACATAACTTCTTTATCTGATGTTAATCTTCGTTCATTCCTTACTGATGGGGCAGAGTCCCCAGCTACCTGCATCGCTGGACGGCCCTCATGGAAGAACATTCCTGAGCACCATGGAACTAAAAGAAGCTTTTCCTCTGGAGGCCAAATCCAATTTGTAATGAAGGATAAAAGTATGGGGTTTGGCCCAAATCGCAGCTGAGCAAATGTCATTGAGGGAAGCCCTAGCATGGAAAGCTGCTGAAGTTGCCATAGACCTTGTGGAATGGGCTTTCGCATTGTGAGGCAAGGTGATGCTGTTCTTGTTGTAGATGAAGGTAATGCAATTTCTCAACCATGACATGAACATAACTTTAGAGACAGGCTGACTTAGCCTTGGTCCAGAAAAGGCCAGAAATAGTTGGTCTGATGTATGGGTAGATTTTGTTCTATCCAGATAAAATCATATTTGCCTGTGAACATCTAAGGAGTGCAGACAATACTCTCCCTTGTTAGAATGATTAGGAAAAAATACTGGGAGGTCAATAGACTGGTTGATAGACTGCTCTGACACCACTTTTGGCAAAAAGGAAGAATTAGTTCTCAGTGATACTCTATCCTTATGGAAAATAAAGTAGGGACATTTGATGCATAAGGCTTGAAGTTCTGACAGACGTCTGGCCATTGTGATTGCAACCACAAAGTTTTCCAAGAGAGGTACTTTAAATCACATGAGGACAGAGGTTCAAAGAAGAGAGCTGTTAGGGCTTGTAAAACCAAGGCCAGATCCCAAGGTTGTACTGGTTCTCTAAAGGGAGGTTTTAGGTGAAAAACGCCCTTCAAGAAAGTCTTACAGAATCTGTGTGGCATGAGTGAAGATTCCTGAAAGCCAATGTGGAAATTAGAAATGGCAGCTAAATGAACACGAATAGTAGAGGCTGACACCCCAGATTGAAAAAGATCTGATAAGTAATCTAGTACCACCAAAACTGGGACTGACAAAGGGTCCAATTGTTTGTTCGTTGCCCATAATGTAAACCTTTTCCATTTGCTGAGCTAGATTAGCTTGGTGGATGATTTATGAGATGCAATAAGAATATTGTGCACAGGGGAAGAGAGGTTATCCTGCCTGGCAATCATAGGAAGTGGAGAAACCAAGTTGTCAGCTTCAGGTTTGTTTGATTGGGGTGAGTCAGGCCCTGCAGATGGGATATCAACATTGGGGATGGATTGAGAATCCATGGTCAGTCTAGCAGGTGAGGTCAAAGGAAGGGGAACTAAACCTGTCAAGGCCAATATTGAGCAATGAGGATCACTTTGTTCTTCAACTGCCATACTTTCTTCAGAAATTAGGAGATGAGGGGTAGAGGAGGATAAGCATAAAGCAGACACGAGGGCCAAGCGTGGACTAGAGTGTCTCTCATTGACTGCCCCAAGGGGGGATCAGGGCAAAATAGTTGCTGCACTTGTAGTTGATTGGGGAGGCGAATAGGTCACAGCAAGGCTGGCCCCAGCAGTTGAAAATTTTTACTGCTATCACAGGATTGAGGGACCACTCGTGAGGTTGTAGAATGCATTTGCTCAATTTGTCCACTATCACATTGGAGCTCCTGGGAATGTGCATTGCATCACCCATTGCCTTATTCTCAAGGCCTCTCAGCATAATGGATAAGATCTGGTGCCTCCTTGCTTGTTGATGTACCAGACCACTGACATGTCTGATTGGATCGCAATAGTCCCTGACAGAAGGATTGAGTGGAATGCTTGCAACACTAATAGCACCGCCCTCAGTTCTAGGACACTGATATGCAAATGGGCCTCTGTCTCCAACCAGGTGCGTTGGACCGAGTTTCCCTGACATACCCCCCACCCCATCAGGGAGGCATCCGTGGTCACCGTGGCTTTTGGCTGATGGGGGCTGAATGGGCGAGACCATTGTTGGGGATTTTGAGATGTCCACCACAGTAAATCTTGCTTGCATCTCTGAGTTACACTTATCTGAAAAGACAAAGAATGTTGCAGAGGGTGCCACTGAGTGAGACGTAGCCACTGAAGAAGTCTCATGTGAATCTGGACAGAGAAACAATGGTGATTGAGGTTGCCATCAACCCCAAGAGTTGAAGCATGGACCAAGCAGAGAATTTTTGGTGACAGTTTAGTGGCTGAATTTGTTGTCTTATTCTTTGAAGTCTGTGATCTGAAAGAGGTGCTGTGCAATTCCTTGTGTCCAACAGAACCCTGATGAATTCTAAAGATTGTGCAGAGGTTGTGTTGGACTTCTCCCAGTTTATAGTGATTCCCAGGTGCTGAGCTGTGAGAAGAGTGTAGTCTAGGGCTTCTTCCAGTAGACGCTCGGTGGGGGTGATGAGGAGCCAGTCATCTAGGTATGGAAATGCCTGGAATCCTTGAAGTCGCAGGTGAATGAAGACCACAGCCATGCATTTGGTGAACACTCTGGGGGCTGTAGAGAGGCTGAAGGGCAGTGCTCAAAATTGGTAGTGACTGGCTCTTATGCAGAAGTGGAAGTATCTTCTTGAGCACTTGTCCATTTTTATATGGCAATATGCATCTGGAAAATCTACAGAGCACATCCAATCATCTTCTTCCAGAAGAGAAAGGATAGACTGAACTGTGACCATCCGGAATTTCTCTGTTTTGACAAATTTGTTTAGTGTGCTGAGATCCAGAATTGGTCTCCAGTCCCCTGTCTTTTTTGGCACTAAAAAGAACCTTGAGTAAAAACTGGATCCTATCTGGTCTGGGGGTACTGTTTGTATGACTCTTTTTTGTAGCAGCTTTTGGATTTCATGTGCTTCTGCTTCCCTTTGACTGGGTGGGACATCGGGTAATTCTCTGGGTGAGGTGGGATAGAGATGGAAGGGAATGCGGTAGCCTCTGGATATTATCCGTTGTCCCAAGAATCGATGGTTATGTTTCGCCAGGAAGTGGGGTACAAGGAAAAATGACCCCCCCCGACTGCTTCTGGAGGTGAGCAGTTGGGCAACGCTTCAGGAGCACTGGTAGGGTTGCCCAGAGAAAGAATCTCTGGAACCTCGGTTTCATGGACCACCCCTGTCCCAAAAGGGGTGTCTGCCTCTAGGGGAGAACTCAGCATGTGTGTTTCGGAAAGAGCCCTGTGATTTTCTGTGCCACATGTTCCCACTCCCTCTGACTTCTGGAGTAGAATAGTTGAGGGGTGGAGTGTCGGACACCAGTGGCAGAGAGGGTCTTGCCATCTTGCTCGCACCTTGCCAGCATATCTTTAACCTTATGGCAAAACAATGAAGGGGCCTCAATAGGGGCATTCATAAAGGAAGCCTTAAAGGAGTCCACAAAGTTGCAAAGGCACATCCCAGCATGATGTCTCCTGACTACACCTACACCTGCCGCTCTAGCCACTCCTTCCGTAGCATGTGAAATAAGGCACATGGAAGAACTGGATATCGATTCTAGGGGCGCTATCTGAGAAGCTACATTCTCATGCACCTCATCAGAAAAAGATCCTGCCAAGTTTTCAGAGAGTTGGTTGATAAGGTCCCTCTGGAGCCTTGTAAAGTGTGCCAAGTAGTTCAAGGACCTTACATCGTAGGTCGATGAAGCAAACACATGCATCCCTAGTCTGTCTATTGCCTGGGACTCCTTGTTGGTTGGACGGACAGTCTGGCTCTCTTCTGCCAAGTCTTTTTTGGTTGCAGCCACCACCACAATGGCATCTACTGGAAGACCTTTTGACCAATGGGGATGCACAGCAGGGGGAGATAAAATCTTGTCAGGCCTCCGAGGTATAGCTTCCAAGGTGTCAGGAGACTTCCATGCATGCTGGACGATGAGCTGGATAAGCTCAGCGGCTGGTGAGGTAACCCAAGAGGTAGGGGGCTGGGCACAAAAGGCCTGCGGGAATACAGATTCCTCTGAAGAAGGGTTGGAGGGCATCCAGTTGGCCCTCTGTCTTAGGATCTCAAGGATGTCACCAAAGGACACCTCATCAGAGGGTGACTGTGAGGACCATTTCCCATCATCAAAGTCCATATCTTCAGTCAGAGACTCCTTCGTGGAGTCCATGTCCTCCCTCTTGCACGAAACATTGCAAGGGACTTCCTCAGTGGGGAGCTCTGGGGAAGATTGCAAAGAGGGGATCTCCTGAGGTGGAAAAATGTGAGGTCCCTGTGCCTGGGGTCCGGTGGTTGTGACTTGTGACAGTTGCATCACAGAGGGGGTGAGGACTCCGACAGGGAGGTTTTGCCAGCAGAGGCAAGTGCCCTCTCCATGGCTTGGAAGGCCAGACCACCTGAAGAGGGATGAGAGCCTGGAACTGAGCACAACAACCTCGGAACTGGGGTCACACCCCGCTCCGATGATCTGACCCCCAGACCAGGAGTCTCAAGAGGACTGTGGAGCATGAGGGGAGGAGGATTCCTGGAGGGTGCCATAGAAAAAAGTTGGTGTGGAACCAAGAATGCCTACCCCATGGCACAGCCACTAGGCTGAGAACAGCCCACTGCCCAGTGCACCGAGGGCCACAAGGTGACTCCGGCTCAAAAGTGAGGTCCACTGTTGGTGTCAAAGGAAGGAAAGCTGCTGTCGGAGGAAAGGGCTTTGATGCTTCCCTGGAAGTCAAAGGAGGAGTGTAAGTTGGCGTCTGTGGAGAAATATGGTCACCTGGAAGAGGGAACGTAGCTTTAGATGGTTGAGAAAGACCCCTGGCCACAAGCAACTGGTCGACAAGCCGCAACGCATCCTGTTCTGAGAGGCTCCTGTTCGACCTCATAGAGAGACCTGAAGGAGATTCTGGCCTGTCTAAAAAGGGGTTATACTGGCTTCCCACAAACAGGTCCAAGGAAGGAGAGTACTTAGTCCTTGCTAGTTTGTGTGGTGCAGAGGCTGGAACTGAGGGTGTCTGCACTGAGGAGAATGGAGTCAAGGTTATCTGCACCGACAAAGGCAGCACCATAGGTGTTTAGGGTGTCTGCACCGTAAAGGCTGGTGTGGCAAATGTCTGCACAGATGAATACAGTGCCATTGAGGAAGGTGTCTGCACCAGTAACAATGGTGCAGAAAAAGACTGTACCAAACAGCATGTCAGTGCCTATGGTGTCTGCACCGTAGAGGGCAGTATTCCGGAGGTTGACAGTATTGGCAAGTATGGAGCCGAAGGAGTCTGCACCAACAGTGCTGAAGGAGACTGTACCTGTAGAGACGGTGCCAATAAAGGATGCAACGAAACTGTTGGAGCCGTAACTGTCTGCACCGGTAAATCCGGTGCCGGTGGCAATAAAGACATAGCTGGAGTGAGAATCAACTAAGATGGTGCCAAGGCTGGGGCCAAAAGGACCACAGATGGCAGCACCGGGCTCGAAATTTTTACCTTTTTGTGAGTCAACTCCTTGTGATCTCCAGAAGGAGATGAAGTGAGCGACCTTGAGGAGGAAGAAGAAGAACGCCTCCTATGGGGTCTAGCAGGAGGGGGTGAACCCTCTGACCCAGGGATAGCCTCGCAGAAAGGAGATTTAAGGAGGCCTTTCAGAATTAATTTATTCTTCCTTTCATTTAGAGTCCTGGTCGAAAAATTTCTACAAATCCACATGGGCGGGGGGGGGGGAGTCCACTGAAAGGTGGAAGGCATCCACGCAATAGACACATAAATCATGGCCTTCAGAAAGTGGTAACGTACAGCTGCATTCCTTACATTGTTTGAAACCAACACTACTTTTCTTATCTGACATAATGATATGAAGGGAGAAGAACGACAGTATCAAGAAGTTAAGAAAGCTACCCAGAAGGGTAAGAAAAGGGAAAAAACTATAGGGAGAGAGACTTGAAGTTGCGATAGGGTAGGAGGATAGAGATTGTAACTGACAATAGAAAAACTTCAAAAAATTGTTCACTTAGCTGAGAGAAAGTGGCTTGACATGGTTGTACAGCAATGCGGCAAACAAGATCTGAGGTAACAGGGAGCAAAGCATTCTGGAAAGGATCTTTGCTCAAGAGATTTTGGCAGACATGAGCTTGGCATGAGGCTGACTTGGTTCTGAGGATGGAACTGATAACCCATCAGTAAGGAATGAATGAAGATTAACAACATCAGATGGTGTATTTCAAGGTGAATGACATCAGCAGCCTTCCAAAGTAGGGCAATGGAAAGTGTTGTGACTGTGACTGGCCCCAAAAGCATTGATCCCTATACACAGACACAAACACACACACACAGAGTCTCAAAGTTGCCATGTCTGGGATTAGAATCCTACCTAACTAGTACATCACACTATAGCATTACACAGTTATAGCACACACCATGGAGCTTACAGGGGTAGCCCTTCTCCAAAGGTGTATGTCAAGGTGAATGACATCAGCAGGCTTGCCAAAGTAGGGCAATGGGGAGTGCAGTGTGTGTGTGAATGGGCCATAAACTATTCGTCTGGAAGCGCACACACAACACTCAGTCACACACAGGTTTACATTTGATAGGACCGTGTATACAACTGCTAGATGAATAATGACTTGTACAATAATGTTACACAGTTATTACAAGCACCAGAGACAATATAGTGCTGAGGGCTACCAGAAGCAAATGTCTACAGTGATAGACATTTGCACATCATGTGGTATTGGCCAAGCTGGGTGGGACAGTCCTCATTATGGGACGCTCTCTGTCACTGTCTGTCACTCTCTTCCAAACACCTATGTATGTGCATGTGTGCCCTATTATAGTGTGTTGTCCTTGGATATATGTGTGTATTCCTATCCGATGTGTGTGCAAAGCATGACTGGTGTGCAATGCGGAGTGTGTGCACAGACACCTGTGACTGACAGATATGTATAGTCCACTGTTGTTGCCAGACAGTGGGAGCATGCCCAGTAAGACCTTTCAGTATTTTGTTGTCAGACATGGGCTTCGTTTCTCAAAGTGTGGGAGCATGCCCAGTATGACCTTCTGTACTGAATGTGTGAATCCATTCCAGGTAGGTTTTACTCCAGTGCAGGCATTTGTGTTCTACATCTACAGCTAGCAACATGTTTCTGCAGGATATCTGTAGATTGGTTGACAATATGGGGTCAAAATGGGCAAAGGATAGTGGGATACTGTAACTAATTGTGTCTGTGCTGCTTCTGCTACTGGCTTTGGTGTTAGCAGAGATATGCAGGCATATGTACTGTTTTACACTGTGATGTTTTATGTCATCAACTACTAACAGGTATACGTATTTGCTTGCAGTAATTTCCTGGGGAACTCAAGATGAATGAAGCTGCGTCCAGTATTGTGGTCTGCAGTGTACATATTCTTGCACAGTCATGCCATTCTGGAGGGGAAGCTGCAGACACTTGCTGATGGGTCTGTGTAAATGGTTCAGCACCTTGGTACTGTGGTGGCTGAGGATCCCATGCTTGTACATCTATCGATGTGACAGAATGGCCATATCCTGCTGTGGCCATACCTCACAGTGGTACAGATTCACACAGGTTACCCAGAGACCGGGCTCATATTTCTGGTCATAACCCCTTCACATTGTGGTTTATGAGCAGGTTTGTAGCCACCCATTCCTGTGTTTGCAGGCAGGGATAGTATGTGCACACATCTGAGTTTCAGACTTCACACACTCCATGGTGTCCATGCTTCTACCCCCCTCTGTTATTCTATCCTCTTCCGAACATTATGCAAATTATATCTGATAAGTATCCCTATAGTTTTCACTTCATCCCAGCAGTGTTTAGGGGTTGGTCCACAGTTCATGCAGTAGGACATGGTAGGCATGCTACTGGGATTTGTCGACATGGCCTTGCATTTATCTTCTGTGGACTGTTTTATGTCGTTATTTGGGAGTCCATGAGATAAAATACATTGGCAGTACGGGTGAGACAAAGGCCTTTGACAGAGGAATGTAGAGCATTTGGTAGTGATGCAGGCCATCTGTAGCAGGCCAGTGCATTGTGTCACTCCTACAGTCCCAGGCTGCAAGCCACTGTATTCCCCTGGGGTGACAGGGTAGGTGTGCAAGGCATTAATGTCAATAGTTTCTGTCCTTATTGATCCATTGGTGTGGATGCTGGCAGGGTGCTGCTTACAGCTAGGGACACACCTGCATGGGACACCTCTTCAGCATGCTGCATTCTGTGGCTATTCCAATACAGAGGTGGGGGTCATATTGTACTCATTTCGGACAACAGGGATATGACCTGTGAGGTACCCTTGACTGATGGTGGGGTGAGCTGAGTGCATGTGTGCTATGGAAGCTTCTTGCAGCTGACTCACAGATATACATGGGGCATTCCACTTATACTGGCTTGTGCAGGGACATCAGTGGTTTCTCAGTACTTCATACCTGTGCCTTTTGTGGTCTGCCAGTGTTTGGCCAAACTACATCAGTATTCCATACTACACAGCCAACTAATGTGCTGCTAACCTGTATGTACAATGCCAAAGGTGTGTCCATTTGACAGTAACATTTTATACACTCTCTGTCTAGGGTACTTCCACCTAAGTACTGTTTGTATGTCTGGGCCCACATTCATGCCATGTCCATCTTACAGATGGTGACAGATATTACATCCAAAAAATTAGTATGGATTACTGCTGGATTGTGTCTTGCTGGGATGCATTGTGTTTGGCAATGCAGTTGGGAGAACTTGACCCTGTCATCAACAGTACTGGCCATTGGCCACCGAGACCCAACCCTCCATGCCTACATGCTGACCACTTTCACAACATATACAACACACAACAACCTAAAACACAGAGCCCTGCATATTGTACATGTGCAACAATCTATCCTGCTACTTTGGCCGGCTCAGGTAATCTGTGCTCCACTGTTATTATACCCACGCGTACATGTTACTACATTTCTACATAGGATTGTGGGAGGGGGCACACCTGAACTGTAAACATTTACTATGACTGTACTGGTATTTCAAGTACTCTGCTGGCTTCCATTTCATTCTGTATTTTGACCTATCATGCAGACTAGAGGCATATCAGTGTACTACAGTTCTTAGGTTTTATTGACCTACATTTCAGTTTCAGACTTCTTACCCTTCGGAACTAACATTGCACTGCCTGACTTGTTGTAGTCTGTCTGTGTAGGTCTGGAGGGGGGCTGCTCTCCATAGCCATCAATCACAGACATTAGCACAGCCTTTCTTTATGTTTGTCTACACACCTGTCCTGCTGGCTGAGACTGTTGTTGTGTATGTGAGCCTCACTGACATGCATGTGTGTGTCCTATGGACACACATTTGGACTGCCACATGTCCTGCAGTGGGATTTGTCACCTTGTCTAGTACTGCATACTTTGTTGACACCAGTATTTGTTAAGGATTTCATGCTGCCGATATAGGTGTCTACTATCTGCTGCCATCCCATTCAGCCACCCGATTCCCTTTCATGCTCACATCCATACCATAGATACAGGTAGCAGAACATACTACTACATTCAGGAAGTGATAGTGAGAGTGACTTACCTTGTGGCTGTGCCAATATTGAGGATGGTGCTGGAGGGCTGACTATGTTGGATGCACATAGTACACTCCCTATGCATGGTTAAGCACAGGTAGTGTCATGTTTGGCATCCCTTTTACTGTATGTGCGAGTCAGAGAGAGTTGTCATTCCCTGGATTCCTACCGTGTCAGTGTATGTGCTATACGTTGCCTCTTTGCCAAGGTCTGGGCATACTGGGCATGCCTCCTTCTGCCTACAGGGGCAGTCTCAGTTTGTTCCTCCTCTGAGTCACTCTGTGCCTGTGCTAGCCTTGGCAATGGTGGGGGACTGTGTGGCCCTGCCCCATGCTGTTCCTGCTGCAGCTGTTTCTGCATGATCATATTGTGTAGCATGGCACATGCAATGACAATTTGAGTACATGTAGCTGGTGAGTACTGCAAGGCTCCACTGGATGTATCCAGGCACCGGAACTGTGACTTGAGCATCCCAAGCACATGCTCTATTATGATTCTGGTCTGTGTGTGTGCCTCATTATGGAGTTCTTGTTTGAGTGTGTGCGTATTTCTGATGGGTTTCATCAGCCATGGCTCCAGTGCGTAACCAGCATCCCGCACTAGGTGGCCATATGGGATGTCCCCAGTGGCAAATCTCTGGCAGATCTGCATCACATGCCAGATGTGGGAGTCATGATAGCTTCCAGGGCTGCCAGCACACACATTTATTATAATGCCCTGGGCATCGCACACAACCTGGCAGTTGATGGAGGGGAAGCCGTTGTGGTTTATCTAGACTCTACCCCGCTCACTGGGTGGTGCTTTGATGTGTATGTGTGTGCAATCTATAGCACCCACTACCTCAGGGTATTCTGCTATTTGGTGGAAGAGATGCATATTGCTGGTCAATGCCTCATGGGTGTTGAGGAAATATATGTGCTCACTGGCATGTGCTGACATGGAATCCAGAAACTGGTGGAGTACCCTGGTCACTGATGCCTGTGAGATCCCCATGATATCCCCAGTTGGACTTTGGAAGGTACCTGTGGCTAGTATTCTTAAGCCTACACAAACCTTGGTATCCACTGGGATGGGTTCCCCTCTGTTGGTTCTGTGTGTGAGGCGTGGCCGGCACAGCTCAATAATTTGCTGTAGGAGGTCCTTTCTACCCTATAGTGCTCCACTATCTCCAGCTCCTGTAGCCCCTGGTAAGTTACCCTGGGTCTGTACACACTTCTCCTTCTCCTCACTGTGGGTTGGTCATCAGCACTGTCATCCTCACCACCCTCAGCCTCTTCCACATGCTGATTTATGAGAACAAAAGCAGCCCATTATCATTTTGTTGCTTTTGTTAGGTAAAATTTCCCCATTTGTGTACACTAGTGGTGTAGAGTTTGTGGGAAAAAACAGAGGGAAAGGTTTTTGCATAGTTTATAATAGTGTGCTGGGCTAGGCTGGGCTGCTGCCTGTGTAATTGGCTGATTCTGATACATTCACCTGCCAGCTATGCTAGTTCTCCTTGATTACCTTCCTACTACTGTTTTCCATTCCCATTGCCTTCCTCTTTAAGCCCAGAGGTGTGCCGTGCAAACCCAGTGCTCAGATGTGAATGGAGCTGCTATTTCCTGGTTTAATTTTTTTTTTTTGTTTAAAACCTGGTGCGCGGCATGCACACCCATTTAGGCAATGTAAATACTGCTAGGCAGTTTCAGACGCACTTCCTTCCTTAGCTCTGCTAAGCTAAGGCAAACCCAAGCCATAGAGCTCCAATAAGCTTACAGTATGCCTGACACACCCCTCTATTATGTCAGCTAACTCTTAGGCTTGCACCATGGTTTTCCTGCATCTACATGGTTGGGTGCTAGCTAGCAATGAGGGGAAATCTGTGATTCAGTATCATTCCCCTCATTTGCATAGAACTGACTGCTAATGCCTAGTTGCAAGTCTAACACTGAGCCTTCAGTGGCCTTGTTGTCTTCTGCCTGCCATTGACTATAATGGCAAAATTGTGATTTTGCCTAAAAAGTTTTTTCAAGCTTTTATTTTTATTTTTGGACTGATCCTGTTTGCGTGCTGCTGCCCTATGCTTAAATGACTGAAATCAGCCAAAAAAAAAATAAAAGTTATTTTTTGTTATTTTGAAACTATTTTCCATGCCAATGACTGTCTATTTGGCCATTGGCATGCCTTCCACATTATATACACCCTTTATTTGGAGCTGTCATGGCTCCATTTTGTAGTTTGCAGAAATGTACTTGGTTACTAGCCGAATACATTTCTGCAGGTTACACTAATCCTGCATGGACAGCTGCCTCCTTCCTGGATCACTAATTCACCTCATTTGCATGGTTTTCACCTGCAAATGGGGTAATTTCCATACAGGAGCTGTGTCCATGCAGGAATAGTGCAGGAGCACTCATGCACATCCCAGGAGCTTGTTCCTGGAACTCTCGGTGGCCATATTGCCTCCAGCAGCTCTTGCACTATTCCTGCATGCCGTGCAGAGCTTGCTGAATCCCAGGGAAGGTCTTTCCATCCTTCTCACAACTGGTAAGGGTTTCTTTAACAGTAGGTTTGAAAAGGGAGGAACTGTCAAACAAAGCATCGATGAATGAAGACTTGAAAGGCTCTGCAAAATCACACAGCCATATACAGGCATGCTTTCTTATGGATATACCCTTCCGTCATGGTCCTTGCCAGTGAGTTGGAAACTTCATCAAGTAGATCCCTTTGCAACTTTGTAAAATGGGCTAGGTAGTTCAATGATCGAATGGCAAAGGTTGTTGAAGCACTCACTTCCCAACCTATCCATCACCCTAGACTCTCTATTAGGAGGATGTAAAGTTGAAATCTCCTCCATGAGTTCCTTTTTTTGTGGCTGGCACCACAGCCAACTGGTATACCCTTACTCCAAAACTTCCTTTCTACTGTCATTGCCATAATTTTATCTGGTCTCTTGGGGATTGGTTCGGTCAAATCAGGTTCCTTCCAAGCCTTCCAACAAATTCGGTCCACTAATTCGTTGGGCAGAGGGGCCACCCAGGAGGTAGACAGGCCAGTCTTGAAAACTTCTAGATATGCAGACTCCTCAGAAGAAGGGTTTTGGACAGATCAACCATCCATTTGTTTTAGGAGTTTGAGGATGTCTCCAAAGGAGAAAGGCATTGTGGGTAGAGAGGAGCTCGAGAGTTTGTAGGCTTCCACAAACTGTAAATAGTGGCTGAGTTGGATCCAAGGATCAGATCTGAACCCCATACATTGATGATGAATGAAAATTGACAACATCAGATTAATAATTTCTTCTTTTAAATCATGGAAGATTGAAGTAACTGAATAGTGACATACATTTGAGTTTCAGAGCTCATTCCCTTCAGAGAAAATGCAGATAAAGACACATATTGTTATTTTAGCTACTTGCTAAGTATTTAAGAGGAAGAGACACTTTATCAGTATGGACAGTAGGCAAAACTAAATCTTTTATTCTGCCGTTGCCAATTGCTGTTCCATATTGGCAGATTTTGCAGTGTATTGCTAGATCAAACCTTAACAACTTAAGGGGTGCTTAACATTTGTTAAGGTAGGATGTCACACACTGTAGCACTTAACTAATTTGTATTTTTCCAAATATTGGAGTGTAATCACAATGCTCCATGCATTACACATTATTATTATTATTGTCTAATATGTCCATTTGAATCATAAGAGTTCTCCTAATATTGGCAAATATTTGCCTACCTTCCATAAACCCAGACTAATCCTGGTCTATTACTCTCAGCAATATTTTTGCCATTATTCCTGCCAAAATTGTTATTAACAATTTGTAGTCATGACTCAGAACTGAAATGCATCTATATGACCCTTAAGCAAGAGAATCTTTCCCCTCCTTCAGTATTACTATAACTACTGCTTCTTTTCAAGTTGAGTACATCCACACCAGGAAAAATATTGTTAGAAAGTACTATATAGACCTTATTTCCAGATACTTCTTTCTCAACATTTCTTCTGGAATTCTATCACATCCAGGTATATTCCGTGCATACCTCTCAACCTCCTAGAGCAAGAAATCTGGAAAAAGCCATTAATAAAAGTGGGACAAAGGAACAAAATAGGGACAATTTTTAAATATTGCTCTTACAAACTTAGAAAGTTGATTAACAGGTTTTGCATTAGCAAGCATGCTCTGAAGGGTATGAAGTCTGAAGCTCAAATGTCTGTCATTATTTTCTAACTCTAGTCTTCAATTATTTGTAATTTGACAGACAATTTTATGAAAAATTACCAAAAATATGAGGCAAAAATCTGGACAGTTGAGAGGTATGCTTCCCTGTATTATGGTTCCTCATTGGTTCTTTAATTTCAGTTCCTTTAATTTTTATTTTAATAGCCTTCTTGCTACTGCTGTTAACTGAGGGAGTTGTAATTGTACTAAATATGTTACCATTTCCTATGTCTTGCTCTCAAACTCTACTTCTTTTCTTCAATCATAATTTTCCTGGGTCCACTTCTACCCTACCATTCTCAAAATTACTGATTTTAGTTTTCATCCTTACTACCTTTTATTAACTGAATGTGTTTTCAGACAAATTCTATACTAAAATGGTTGTCTGACAATTTATTTGTTTAAATGTATTTATTTATTTTAATTTATTTTGATAAAGAATTTCCACCTGCATAAATAGGTGAGCAAAGAAGAACATATTTCCCTGGATTCAGCAAGCTCTGCACAGCATGCAGGAATAGTGCAAGAGCTGCTGCACGCAATATGGCCGGCGAGCAATCCAGAAACGAGCTCCCGGGATGTGCACTAGCGCTCATACACTATTCCTGCATGGACACAGCTCCTGTATGCTAATTACCCCATTTGCAGGTGAAAACCATGCAAATGAGGTGAATTAACGATCCAGGAAGCAGGCAGGCGACTGTGCAGAAATAGTGTAACCTGCAGAAATGTATTTGGCTACTAACCGAATACATTTCTGCAAATTACAAAATGGAGGCATGACAGCTCCATAGAAAGCATGTATTCAATGTAGTAGGCATGCCAATGGCCAAATATATGGCAATTAGCATGGGAAATAGTTGCAAAATTATAAAAAATAACTTTTATTTTTTTTGGCCGATTTCAGCCATTTAAGTGCAGGACAGCTGTGCACAAATGGGATCGGCCTGAAAATAATGAAAAAAGCTGGATATAAGCTTTTAAACCAAAATCAGCATTCTGCCATAATAGTTAATGGCATGCATAAGACAACAATACCATGGAATAGTGGTTGCTAAGGAGGAAGGATGAATGTCAGTTTTGTAGCCATGCATTAGCAGTCAGTTGTATGCAAATGAGGGGATTGATACTGAATCACAGATTTCCCCTCAGTGTTAGCTTGCACCCAACCATGTAGGTGCAGCAACACCATGGTATAAGCATAAGAGGTAGATGACATAAGGGGGAGTGTCATGCATGCTGTAAGCTTATTGGAGATCTGTGGCCCGTGTTTGCCCTTAGCTAAGCACGTCTAATGAAGGGGGTGTGTCTGAGGCTGCCTAGCAGTGTTTACATTGCCTAAATGGGTGTGCGTTCCACGCACCGGGTTTTAAAAAAAAACAAAAAAACAGGAAATAGCAGATCTGTTCACATCTGAGCACTGGGTATGTGTGTAGGGCCTCAGGGCTTAAACGGGAAGGCAATGGGAAGAAAAAACAGCAGTAGGAAGGCAATCAAGGAAAACTAGTATAGGTGGCAGGTGAAATGTATCAGAATCAGCCAATTACACAGGTAGCAGCCCAGCCCACTACTATAAACTATGCAAACAGCTTTCATTCTGGTTTTACCCACAAGCTCCACACCACCGGTGTACACAGAGGGGGAAATTTTACCTGACAAAACTAACAAAATTTTAGGGGTTGCTGTTGCTTTCATACATCAATATGTGGAAGAGGCTGAGGGTGGCAAGGATGAGAATGTTGATGACCAACCCACAATGAGGAGAAGGAGAAGACCGCACAGACCCAGGGTAACCTACCAGGGGCTACATGAGCTGGAGATAGTGGAGTGCTATAGGGTGGACAGGGACATCCTACAGCAAATTGTTGAGCTGTGCCAGCCATGCCTCACACACAGAACCAACAGAGGGGAACCCATCCCAATGCATACCAAGGTATGTGTTTTCTTAAGAATATTAGCCACAGGTACCTTCCAAAGGCCAACAGGGGATATCATGGGGATCTCACAGGCATCAGCATCCAGTGTACTCCACCAGTTCCTGGATGCCATTGTCAGCACATGCTGGTGAGCACATATATTTACTCAACACCCGTGAGGCATTGACCAGTAATATGCATCTCTTCCACCAAATAGAAAAATAAACTGAGGTAGTGGGTGCTATAGACTACACGCACATACACATCAAAGCACCACCCAGGGCATTATCATGAATGTGTGTGCTGGCAGCCCTGGAAGCTATCACGACTCCCACATCTGGCATATGACACAGCTGTACCAGAGATTTGCCAGTGGGGACATCCCATATGGCCATCTAGTGGGGGATGCTGGTTACACACTGGAGCGCTGGCTGATGACACCCATCAGAAATGCACACACACCTGAACAAGAACTCCATAATGAGGCACACGCACAGACCATAATCATAATAGAGCATGTGTTTGGGATGCTCAAGTCACAGTTCCAGTGCCTGGACATATCCGGTGGAGCCTTCCAGTACTCTCCAGCTACATGTACCCAAATTTTCATTGTATGTGCCATGCTACACAATATGATCCTGTGGAAACAGCTGCAGCAGGAACAGCACAGAGCAGAGCCACACAGCCCCCCACCATTGCCAAGGCCAGCACAGGCACAGAGTGACTCAGAGGAGGAACAACCTGAGACTGCCCATGTAGGCAGAAGGAGGCATGCCCAGTATGCCCAGGTTTTGGCAAAGAGGCAACACATAGCACATACACTGACATGGTAAGAAACCAGGGAATGACACCTGTCTCTGACTTGCACATACAGTAAAAGGGATGCTAAACATGACACTACCTGTGCTTTACCATGTATAGGGAGTGCACTGTGTGCATCCGACATAGTCAGCCCTCCAGCACCATCCTCATTACTGGCACAGCCACAAGGTAAGTCACTCTTCCTATCAATTGCTGAATGGAGAAGTATGTTCTGCTAGTGCTATCTATGGTATGAATGTGAGCATGCAAGGGAATTGGGTGGCTGAACGGGTTGGCAGCAGATAGTGGACACCTATATGGGCAGCATGAAATCCATAACAAATACTGGTGTCAACAAAGCAGGCAGTGCTAGACAACATGACAAATCTCACTGCAGTACATGTAGTGGCTGAAATGTGTGTCCATAGGACACACACATGCATGTCAGTGAGGCTCACATACCCAACAACAGCCTCAGCCAGCAGGACAGGTGTAGATGACCATAAAGAAAGGCTGTGCTAAGGCCTCCAACTGATGGCAATGGAGAACAGCCCCCCGCCAGACCTACACAGACAGACTACAACAAGTCAGGCAGTTGTAAGTTAGTTCTGAAGGGTAGGAAGTCTGAAACTGAAATGTAGGTCAGTAAAACCTAAGATCTGTACTCTACTAATATGCCTCTAGTCTGCATGATAGGTCAGAATACAAAACTAAATGGAAGCCAACAGAGTACCTGAAATACCAGAACGGTCATAGCAAATGTTTACAGTTGTCAGGTGTGCCCCCCCACACAATCCTATGTAGAAATGCAGTAACATGTACATGTGGGTTTAATAACAGTGGCACACAGATTATCTGAGCTAGCCAAATTTACAGGATAGATTGTTGCATGTGTACAATATGCAGGTGTCTGTGTGTTAGGTTATTGTGTGTTGTATATTGTGTGGAAGTGGTCAGCATGTAGGCATGGAGGGTTGTGTCTCGGTGGCCTATGGCTAGTACTGTCAATGACAGGGTCATGTTCTGACAACAGCAGTGCCAACCACAATGCATCCCAGAAAGACCCAATTCAGCAGTCATCCATACTCACTGTTCAGACGTCAATATCTGTCACCATCTGAAAGATGGACATGCCATGAATGTGGGCCCAGACATACACACAGTACACAGGTGGAAGTACCCTAGATAGAGTACATAAAATTTAACTGTCAACTGCACACACCTTTGGAATTGTATATACAGGTTAGCAATACATTAGTTGTCTGTGTAGTATGGAATACTGATGTAGTCTGGCCAGTCACTGGCAGACAACAAAAGGCACAGTTATGAAGTAATGAGAAACTGCCTATATCCCTGCACAAGGCAGCAAAAGGGGAATGTCCCAGGTATAGCTGTGAGTCAACTGCAAGAAGCTTCCATATCACACATGCACTAAGCTCACCCCACCATCAGCCACAGGTTTATCACTGGTCATATCCCTGCTGTTGGGAATGAGTGCAGTACAACCCCCACTTCTGTATGGGAATACCCACAGAATGCAACATGCTGAAGAGGTGTCCCATGCAGGTGTAGCTGTAAGCAGCACCCTGCCAGCATCCAGTACAATGGAAAAATATGGACAGGAACTATTGCCATTAACACCTCGCACACTTAGTCTGTCACCCCAGGGGAATCCAGTGACTCGCAGCCTGGGACTGTATGAGTGACAGAATGCACTGCCTGCTACAGATGGCCTGCATCACTACAAAATTCCCTACAGTCCTCTGTCAAAGGCCTGTGCCTCACCCGTGCTGCCAATGTATGTTATCTCATGGGGTCCCAACTAACAACATAACACAGTCCACAGAACACAAATGCAAGGCCATGTCGACAAATTCCAGTAGCATGCCCACCATGTC